>NC_085868.1:17954090-17966590 GCF_034702125.1 Engraulis encrasicolus | reverse complement strand
GGTGGCGCAAAAACACCCAGTGCAACTATTGTATGGATTGTTTTTTCATTGTTTGTTTGTATTGTACTAACTAAGACGCATATTCATTGCAAAATATCAACCACCAATAACGAATTAGTTTATTGACATTGGATGCCGTTACGCCACCTGACGTCTGAGCCCAAAAAAAGGTCTTTGATATACAACATCCTGGAACCAGTGGTCTCAAAACCAGAGTTCTCAACGGGTCGGGACAGCCCGACAAACCCGACGGGACCCGTGGGTTCAGGCCGGGTTCGGATCGAAAATAAAAGCATATGGCTCGGGTCGGTTCGGTCCGCGGGCTCAATCTTTTCCGCCCAGTGAAAAAAAAAAATAGTCAGTTCTGCTATTTACCGTGAATCATGGCGAATCTATCTAAATATATGTAGGCCTGCATAACGAAGGTCTGGCAGGCTGCTGCATGCAACGTTGCGCAGTGCTTAATTTGTAAATCGCAAGGTACCGAAACGCAAAACAAACATGACATCACAGCAATGATGAGTTGGACAGAGGTCCCGCCGGAACGCACAGAAAAACTACATTGGCTACAATTACGCAAACGAATAAAAACGGGGAAAAATTTCTTAGATGCAATTTTAACGACATTGAGTCATCAGCTCATGGAACCAGGCCTACTTTTGTTTCTTAACTCATTGGCTGCCAGCCATTTTCAAAAAAGAGTACCTCGGAGTGCCAGAGATTTTTCAGCATTTTGGGCGTTTTTTGGAGGCTCACAGAAAATTGAGTTCTGTGTCTATGTCAACATCATACCTATCAAAACACAGATTAGACGCTCATCTGTCATCAGAAAAAAACGGTGTCTCTCTACCCCTTTCCGTTCTTTCATAATCATCTGTTGAAATTAAGTGGAATTCGCCAAAATGCTGCTTTCTAGCCAAAAAGCTGAGAAAACGCCATTTGAAGTAGAACTATAACTGCAAACGTTTTTGCCCATAATGGCATCATCCTAACAACTCCAAACCTATCAGATGCTATTACAGAGTCTTCTGTCATCTGTAGCCTGAACAAAAGATCGTTTGTATGACCTTTTCAACCTAATATACTGAAATGGACTCGAAAACAAGGGTGTTTTGGTTTAGTTGCTGGCGCGCAGAATGGATCATGACAGCATGTGCCCCTAACTCCGGGAACTCCCTCCCTCTCCCTCTCCCTCTCCCTCTGATATTGCTCTCTCTCCCCTCGTTGGAGAAGGAATCACAGCTGGTTTATTTCCTACAGAAATAGTACCGTCCGTGTTGTGTCTTGTGGGGGAGGGAGGCAGGTAGGCAGGCAGCTCCGCTTAGTGTAGCTTACTGCAGCTTCTTTGGCAGAGCGGACAATTTGCAGATTGATGATTACTGTCATCATGGTTCTGCTATAGTGATCTTGTCATATATTGTTCAATGAATTTTCTTTTTATAAAGTACTGATCACATATCCAACATTTCAAAAGCCGATTGGAGTGGTGAAGGCTAGCTGGTCTGAGGCTAAGTGCAATGCTTTCTCATGTGAGCTGACTGCATCTGACCAGACACAAAGGCTACTCTGTTCCAAGAATCTGCAACCCCCCTGTCTTTTTTGATGATACAGTAAGCTGATCATACTATACAGATCCATAAAAAATAACTGTAGAATGAGTAAAAATAGTTGACTTACCAAGGCTCCTTTATTTAGGCTTAGTTGTAAGTTGTTAGCGATTTCGTGCTAGCTAGCTAGCTAGCATAGCGAAATTTATAGCCAAGCATTCCCAACATCACCACTAGTCCCGTGCATTCTCCTGTTAGATGATATTTTGTAAGCATCATCCTGATGTTGTGTAGGCTGATCACATTATCCAAAATGAAAGGTTGCCACACAGATCATCTCATGGTGTATTTTGGGCAAGCTAGCTACAATGCCTTCTAGCTAGATAGCAACAGGGGGTTGTATTTTGGTCATGAGAGGAAGGGTTTTTTTTGGTCAGGCTCTGACACTAAAATCAGTAGCCTACCTGTGTTAAAATCAGAGGGCAAGAAAGTAGACTACTGTCACAGGTGCTTTACTTTCAAAAATGATTTTTCTATGCTACTTTTGAGATTATAATAGTAAAAAAGGGATGTTTTTGTCTTGACATTTCCTCCTGGTCTGAACTAAGCCCTGCCTTGACTGTTCCTAAGGACACTTCTGCCACCTACAGGAACAGTTAGAAAATGCCTAGAGGCTTGAAATTTATACAGAAGATAGGTCAGACCGTCCTCGAGGTCTGGCTGTAAAAAAACGCAATTATCGGCGAACGACGTCGAAGGCAGGGGGCGTCACTATTCGAAATGACGTCATTCGACGGCCAAGGCAGCCAATGAGTTAATACAAGGGACGGTTGGCAATCCAATGGCTATTTTAAACAACAGCCATAGTAGCCTATTAAATGCTGTAATGACAACAACCAATATTTTTAGTTTGATCGCTAACTTTATGCTTAGTAGTCTCAGCAAATACAGTGCATGGAAATTATGTTTCCTCCATGAGGTGAAACAAAACCGAAGCAGTCTTCTGGAAAGGACAGTGGTTTTCCAATTAGGCTATCCTTTCCCCGTATTCACACAACGTTGGCATATGCCGTTAAATCCACGCTTTGTTGGCGACTTTGTTGCATATAATTTGGCTAATCCGCATGTGCTGTTGCGATATGCCACTTCACTATTTCAATGGCTCGTGCACTGATGGTAAGCGAGCGGCAGCGAAGACAGCAATTTCCCCGGTAGACTTGGCTTTCAACACTGACTGTCTGCTCCCGCTGCGGTCTGGTTGAAAATCCCCCCAGCCAATGTTTTATTTGGAGCGTGTAGGCCCTGTTTGAATGAAATATCACCTTGTCTTTGCTGTTTTCGTGCTCAAATTGACTTGTAAGCAACTGTCGGGTCTTGGGAGGGAAGGAAACGCGCGCACACACATGCGGAGCGCTCGCCAGCCGAGGAAGATCTCATCCTCTCACCTAGGCTATGTCTTTTTTGCTACATGGCTGATCAATGCACCAACCGTAGCCCAGGTGCCACTAGAAATTAGTATGTCCAAAACCTTGTGTGTCGACCAAAATTTGATGAAACTGTTAACACATTGAGTACCGACGACGTAATAATGCGTTTTTCACGCCCATGCGTTGTATACCAAAACGTAAAAATACGTTTTTGCATTTAAATATCATATTTTGAATCTACACCCTTCAATGGACAATATATGTGATTTTGGTAGCTCTGTGATGGACATAAATGACAACATTTGCAGTCCAAAGTTGTTTGATTGTTATGATGTTTGAGTGTTATGATTTGGATATTTTAATTTAACTTACCAAGCGTCTGGATGCCAATCCATGTCGCCTATCGCGCTGCCTGCATTGATTTCTCTAGTACGGTCACTGTAGCATGTGTTGTCTCTGACTTCACGCAATAGGTAAACACCATTGTATAGTGCCTGGAGTATCTTGAACTTTCTGGACTTGCTAGACCTTTACCAGATCCTTGGATCCAAATGGCACCCGATATGTGATTGGAGTAATGCGCTCCGATTTGGACGTTTGATCGCCAAAAAGATAAGTTTCTGTGTCTTCCTGTATGTGAGAAGCCAGAAGCTAGCATGGCTACATATCATGATTCCCTGATTGTCGCTCCCAACGCAGGACGCTCCCCTGTCGGCTGGCTCCCACTAGCCAGACTATCGATCCCACCGCCATGCAACGGAGCTAGTTATCTTTTTGATGTTAGTTTTTTGTTTCTAACCCTAACCCTAACCTTAACCCTAAACCTAACCATAACCTTAAATTGCTTGTATGTGGCAGTGTATGATAATACGTGAAATATAATCGGGTGGGACTACACGTCCGGGAGTGATAGAAACACCTGGGACTACACGTCCGGGAGCGATCTCAGTTGGGAGTGTCCATCTGCCACCGCATATGATTCGGATCGGATGGGCTAGGCTACATCTAAGCATCATATCATTTGGATTTGTTGTCAATGTTGGGCTATTATTTCGGGAGTCATCGGGAGCTATTTTAGCAAATGTCTCACCCTCTGCATGTGTGCAAAGAGTTTGTGTTCAGTCCACGTGAAAAACGGGGATTTCAAAGGGCATCGATTGCTGGTGTCGTAGTGTGACAGAGCAGGAGGTGTGCTGCCGTATTCGTGAATCGTGCTATGTTGTTGTTTCCCTAGTAGCCTACGATCGGTAGCGTGTATTGTGTCTGACTTCACGCAATAGGTAAACACAGAGACCATTGTATATCGTGCCAGGAGTATCTTGAACTTTCTGGGCTTGCTACCTAGACCTTTACCAGATCCTTGGATCAAAATGGCACCCGAATTGTAATTGGAGTAATGCGCTCCGATTTAGAAGTTTGATCGCCAACCAGATAAGTTTATTTGATTATTCACCCCCATGTTGAACTGTCTTCCTGTATGTGAAAAGCCAGAAGCTAGCATAGATGGCTACATATGGATCGGATGGGCTACATCTAAGCATCATATCATTGGGATTTGTTGTCAATGTTGGGCTATTATTTCGGGAGTCATCGGGAACTATTTTAGCAAATGTCCGACCTTCTGCATGTGTGCAAAGAGCTTGTGTTCAGTCTGTGTGAAAAACGTGGATTTCGAAGGGCATTGATTGCCGGTGTCGTAGTGGTTTAGAGCAGGAGGTGTGTCTTGACGAGCAGGAAGATGTGTGTCAGAGCTAACCTTGCACCAAATTGTGATTAAAACCAACTCATCCCCTTTCAAACTCGTCACATTCTGAAGAAGCGCACCCTTCACAAAAACCTCAATATCTCCGATTGTAGCTGAATTCCATGGATACCCGCTTCGGTTTAGCGTGGGTTTACTCGGCAATAAAAGCTCGTAGAGACACACAGTTTTCACCTACTAAGAGGGCAGCGTCTCCACTTTCAAACGAGTCATAACATATTTCAGTGGCCCTATCACATAATAAGCTGTGAGTCTACAAAAAAACGTCAAAAATGGCTTAGAACGCTGGTATTCTACGACATAATTCCGTGAGCACCGCCGGTATTCAATGTGTTAAACAATGTTTGGCACAGCCAGGCTTTCCATCTCATCCGCGCATATGAACAAACAGCGAGGGAGGGGCAACTTCACGTAGCCTACATTTAATCAGATACTCGGGATGGAAATGTAGCAAGCCTACATTTAGAAGTCAAAACAAAATGTGGATAGATTGTTGTTGCGGTGAAGCATGAGGCGGTTATTGAAATTGCGCTGTGGATGATTCTGCTTAAATAGTAAGAACGTAAGTTTCCCCATTTCATATTATGTTTCTATTGTGGAAAATATCTTTTCACTAGGTTTTTAAGTGGGTTATGCCATTTACTGCACATAAGCGCCCTTACAGACCCACCACAACCCGTCATTCTCCATAGGATAACGTGGGGAAACTCGACCCCCGACTTCGGGCCTCGGGCCGGGTTCGGTTAGATAATTCCAAGTGATTTGTCGGGTAACATCGGGCTCGGGCTTTAAAAGCCACGGGCCGGGTAGGGTCGGGTTGACATTTTCAGGCCCGTTGAGAACTCTACTCAAAACTGTGGGTTGTGACCCCTTCAGGGGGTGGGGAGGTATTGCAGAGGGGTCGCAGAGAGAAGACAATATTTTGATAAAACCCATACACATATGAAGATGTCTATGATAAAACCGTGAAGCACAACAACATTGAATTTTCAATGGGGGTTAATTTCTGGTGATTTAGAATTAAACTGGTGAGTTAACACCAAAACGTGGCATGGAAATCTACAGGGTATATTGAAGAGTGAAGTGTGGGGCACCAGGTCAACAAACAAGAACAGCTAAGCAAAGCATCAAGGATATCTGGGCTTCCATAACTCCCATGCACTGTTTTTGCCATTGACGTCAATCTTAAACGCATCATGGCCATTATGAAGACAGAGAAAGTCCTAACCAAGTATTGACCATTGCAGGCGAAATACTGGTGAAGTAAGAATACATTTTACGCTACTGGCTGTCACAGAAACTTTGCTGCTATGTGGGGATGTTCATCCCTGCCCTGGACCATCCACCTGCAAAACACCTAGGTGCCAATGCCCAAACTGCAGGAAGACTGTGAGATCAAACGCAAATGCAATTGCCTGTGATCTGTGTGACGAGTTTGTTCATATTAAATGTGCAAACATAGATCGCAAAACATACTCCTTGGCCGTCAAAGCACAGGCAAACATTGAACTGGTGTGTAATGCCTGTTGCGCGCAAGAACTGTGTTCCCCCGACATCCTGGATTACGCACGAGAGGTTACTTCTTTCGGTGGGGATGACAGTATGGAGAAAGGGGAGACGTCCGTGGAACTTTTGAATCAAAGAGGGCTTCATTTCATTCACCTCAACGCAAGGAGTTTACTTCCGAAAATTGAAGAGTTAAGGCAGTTCATTGCAAGGACAAAAGCCGCAGTGATTGCTGTGACTGAGACGTGGCTAGACAATTCCATTGAGGACGACGAGGTTAAACTGCCTGGTTTCAACTGCTACCGGCGAGACCGCAATAGGAACGGAGGAGGGGTATGTCTTTTTATTCGGACTGATCTATCATTCACCCCTTGCCCGGACTTACAGATAGACTCATTGGAAACTGCTTGGGTTGAAATTCGACTGCCCAAAACAAAGCCGATCTTGGTGGGGGTGTGCTACAGACCCCCCAAACAAAATGACTTTTATGAACTTTTAGAATCAGTGTGTATTGATGGCAATGTGTTTCTGGAGAAAGAATGCATTCTCTTGGGTGATTATAACACAAATTTGCTGCTTACCAAAACAAATTGTCTTCTTAAAAAGTTTTTACATTTTTGCAAGGTGTTTGGGTTACAACAACTTATAACTGAGCCAACCAGAGTAGATGTGTACACTAAATCCATTTTGGATCTGATACTGGTTACTGACAGGGAGAAAATATCCTGCTCAGGGACTTTGGAAATCGGTCTCAGTGACCATAAAGTCATTTTCTGTACTCGCAAGACATCTAAGGGTAAAATAGGGTCAGGATCTCATCATTCCATAAAAATGAGATGTACAAGACAATATTCTAAGGAGGCCTTTGAGCTTAAACTTGCAGATCAGGATTGGAGTAAAGTTTTAGACAGTAAGGAACCTGATCAAGCATGGAAGTTGTTTAAGGAGAGGTTTTTAACAGCACTGGACATGGTTGCACCAATGAGAGAGATGAGAGTTAAACAAAAGAGAGCTAAATGGATGACTACTGAGATAATGGATTTAATAAGACAGAGAGATCACAATTACAGAAAATTCTCTAAGTCTAATCTGCAAAATGATTTTGACAAATATGTTTATACACGGAACCAAGCAAGATATCTTATACAGAAAGCGAAAGCTGAGTACTATGCTGAAGCAGTTACAGAAAATATTCACCAGCCAAAGAAGCTGTGGAAAATACTCAAAGACATTGGTGCTGGAAAATCAAATACTAATAATTGTAATACTGGGATTGATATTAACAATACAGTTTGCTTTGACAAAAAAGTCATATCAAATCATTTTAATACGTTTTTTACTACAATTGCTGCCAGCTTGGCTTCACATCTTCCAGTAGGATCAGGGAAGTTTGGAGCCAAATTTCTGAGGTCAATTTATAATGATGTATTACCTGACTCGTTTGAGCTTTGCTCAGTGTCAAATGAAAAGATAGGGGAGATGTTGGCGTCATTATCCACCAACAAGGCCACTGGCCTGGATCAAATCCCAGCCAGATTTATTAAGGATAGTGCTAATGTTACAGGGGGCGCCATTACACATATTATTAATTTGTCTATACAACTTGGAAAAGTTCCAACGGAAATGAAAAGGGCCAAGGTTCTCCCTCTATTCAAGAAAAGTAGTAGGACTGATGTTAAAAATTATAGACCGGTGTCAATCCTACCAACTTTGTCTAAAATATTAGAAAGGGTGGTCTTCAATCAGATGGAGAAGTACTTAACCCAGAACAACTTGCTTTATGACCTCCAATCTGGTTTTAGGTCTGCTTACTCCACCGACACATGCCTCACTCACCTATGTGATTACATCAGACAAGAAAGTGAAAATGGAAATTATACAGGCATGGTTTTATTAGATTTACAGAAAGCATTTGACACGGTGGACCATTCAATTCTTTTATCTAAGTTGCAATGCATGGGTTTTGGCCAGGCATCATTACAGTGGTTTAAATCATACCTATCTGATAGACATCAAATTTGTGATTATGATGGGGTATTGTCAGAACCCTTGCAAATATCGTGTGGGGTGCCCCAAGGTTCAATTTTAGGCCCTTTGTTATTCCTTATTTATGTAAATGATATGCCAGCAGCTGTTAAATGTAAAGTCATTCTTTATGCTGATGACTCCTCTCTACTTGTATCTGGCAGGGACATCTCTCAGATTCAACACACCCTCACTGATGAGTTGAACAATGTAAGACAGTGGCTGCTAGACAATAGACTGTCATTGCATGTGGGGAAAACTGAATGCATTTTATTTGGTACCAAACATAGGATAAAAAAGGCACCTGAGTTAAAAGTCACATGTAACGGTAACGAAATACAAACAAAATCAACAGTTACATATCTAGGTTTAACATTGGATCAGACTCTGACTGGTCATTCAATTGCAGAGAAGCTATTGTATAAAAGTGCTTCTAAATTGAAATTTTTGTACCGTAACACAAGGCAATTAGATTTAAAAGTTAAACTTCTTGTGTCAGCGCTTGTGCAGTGCCATTTTGACTATGCCTGTTCAGCATGGTACAGTGGCCTGACAGTGAAAATAAAAAATAAAATGCAGGTTATGCAGAACAACATGATCCGTTTTATATTAGGTAAACCATCTAGGTATCATGTTACTTCAAATGATTTTAAGAAAGTGGACTATCTGCCTGTGAAATTAAGGGTTGAACAGCTAAAACTGAATCATATGTTTAACATTATAAATGGGATAGCCCCTAAGTACTTGGGATCCCAAATTGTAATGGTGCATACTCAACATGCCCATGGAACAAGAGCAAGTGTTCGCTCCTGTAAGGTACCAGCTTCAAAAAGCACAGCTCGCAGCTCTTTCTTTTATACAGGGATTATGCTATGGAATAGCCTTCCACTAAATATTAAAATGGCAGAAACAAAAAGGTGTTTTAAACAAAGAGTTAGAGTATTTTTGTGGAATAAAGTGGAGAACTAGGTGACGTAGGAATGTGATGGCATATGTGTATGTGATATCTGTTACATGTTTTTGTTATGTCTTGTCCTCTTCCATCAGGGACCATGTTGGAAATAAGTGTTTACGCTTTTACATGTTATCCCTTGGATACCTTTTTGTCTTCCTATATCCATAAATAAACCAAAACCAAAACCAAACAATATTATGTAGAAAGTCCCAAACTTCAACTGATTTAATGTGACCCGAATTTTGATGAAGATGTGATTTTATAGCAATATTCTAATGCTGTGAATTCCCCAATTCATGGGTTTTTTGAGCTGGAAGGCCAACGTATATAAAAAGAACAAAAATGTATGATTGGAATAGTTAAAAAAAATTGGGCCATGAATCTACAATCCATGACAGTTTAACATTATTGATGGAATTATGGAAATAAATCAACTTTTTCATGCTATTCTAATAAAAAGGCCTGGAGCTGTATTAGTCTTAGATGAGAAGACACATTTTTGTTAAGATTTATGTAAAGGTTCGTATGTCAAATATCCTGCAGTGTGACTAACATTAATGAAACCTGGAATATAATATATATATAAATTAAACAACATTTTGAATAATGTATGAAGCTTTTGGCATGATTGCATAAATATTAACTTTATATTAATATATGTGAATGTGAAAAAAACTAAAGACAGTAATATTAACTACAAGTTCAATTTCGTAACACAAATTGCGTCCTGTGGGGTGACATGTATGTCAATGTTTTTGAACGGGCAGCTGCAAGGCCAACTACAAGGGTCTTAAAGACTGGCTCCAAACCAGTCAGTACCTCAGTTATTGGAGAGTGCTGTGGAAGCTTAAAGGGGCTCTAGGTAGGATTAAAAGTTTATTAATCACTTTCCCGAGTCAGCCGATTCTTATTTGAGTCATTAGTAGGTGAACAATGACTCTCGCGACCACTTCCACGGTCCACTGTCAGAAAACCCCAAATGCAACTTTTGGCCGAGCGGTCCGAACGAGCATCGTGGGAAACATTTCTCATGCGAAAAATCGCTTTACATACCATATTCATATTTGTATCAACTGCTGGCATTCCGTGATGAAAAACATTCTCACAGCGAGTTTATTCAAACAGCATTTTTTCATGACTGTAGATTTTGAGACAGGCATGCCACGGGCACCGCGCAAACAACGTCATCCTACCTTGTGCCCCTTTAAGGTGACTATTAACCTCTTAATATGTCTTCATATTGCAATGTTTCTGTCACGCAATGCTTAGGTTCATTTTATGGTGTCCTGTGGTGTGACTGCTCTTATAGAAGGAAAAAAACGTTTTTTTTATAAATGAAAACACATATTAAGATTAAACACAATATCATTATCAAGTTAGCATGAGCTCAGATGTCAGTCATGTATACAAAAGGATTAAAATGGCCACAATGCAGTGAATTTCCTGTGGTGCGACTTAATTTTCCTGCGGTGTGACATGCCTATGCAATGTGTTGATGCAGGACACATTTTCTCAAAAAAATTTGGCGAAATTCCACGGACCACTAAGTGCTTTATTTTTTTCTATTTTATTCTAATTTTTTCAATCAAGTTTTTCAGGAATTGGAAAAACTTTTTTTTTTTTGCGTTACGCCCTTAAACGTCAACCACCCACATACAGTATGCTTAGTGACATCCACAAGTACTTGAATCAGACATCTGCTTCCCATTCACTGAGGTGCTGTATCCATGTAGCCGGATATTTTTAAATGTGGATTTTTTATTCTCCTGTTTAGGTGTAAACGCAACACGTGGATTTTAAAACTCTGTTTACGTGGAAATGGAAGGCCAAAACCCAAGCATTTTCAAAAATATCCGGCTACGTGGAAACAGCACCTGAGTCGGCCTGTCGTGTCTATCGCTTTGCAAAAGCGCCACCATGTTGGAATTGTTGAAATATTTACACTAGCGCCATTAGCGAAGATGATTCATTTTGCTTGATGTCAACAAATTGTCAGCAAACTAAACCAAACGTAATGTGGTCATATTTAGTATTGCTGTCTCCTACCACATGACATATCAAAACTGACAAACGAGTGTTGTGGGTGTGCTTTTATTTACATTAATGCCAATGGGGACATAAATGACACAAACAGTGATTTGGTAGGGGTATTTGTCAATGCCAATCAAGCTTCTTACCATGTCCTGGCAACTTATATTCATGTGCATTCACTTTACATAGTTTAGCATAACACTATTCAAATTCCATTGAAATAAGACATCTAACCTGTGCAATTCAATGAGGACTCTTCTATGCTTTACCCCAACAGAGTGGTGAAAACATGGGAAATGCCCGGATGTCCAACTTAGAAATGAAAGGGAGAGAGTGAGAGAGAGGTGTACACTGACAATATACAGATAACAGGCAGAGAGAGAGAGAGAGAGAGAGAGAGAGAGAGAGAGAGAGAGAGAGAGAGAGAGAGAGAGAGAGAGAGAGAGAGAGAGAGGAACAGGATTAAGAGCAAGATATTGTATGCACAAAGACAGAAACCTGAAGCAGGACAAAAGAACAGGGCTGAAGACAACATGAAGACTTATATAGAGAAAGAGAGGTGAAAGAGAGAGAGAGAGAGAGAGAGAGAGAGAGAGAGAGAGAGCATGAGAGAGAAAGCGACTCCAAGTGATCGAGAGGAATGACAGAAAAACGGGCCTAAACACGCCACAAAGGGAGAATAAAAGAGATAGAGGGATAGAGAGAAAGTGAAAGCGAGACCCATAGCTTCCTGTCCTCTCCCAGTGTGCCGCTGTGATTTCCGTACTGTAAGGTCGAGAGGGAACATGGCATAGTCCCAAAAAAGATGGCCATGGCCCACAGGCTTTTAAGTAATAACTAAGAATAGAATATTTAAGGCATTTAGGACACCGCACGCGCATGTGTGTGTTCTGGGGGATTTCTAGTCCCACTTCAACGGTCTCGACTCGAGAACAAAACAAAAATAACAAGGTTTTGAGAGCAGATGAGGAGCAGCTAAAATGAAAGACAAAAACGTCCACACAAAGGCACAAGTACAAAAACACAAATGCTCACAAACGCGCGTCCAGTCAAAAGAACAAACGAAAAAAAAACAAGCTTTTCAGAGCAGAAGACTCACAAACACACAAAAAGAAAACCAGGTTTCCACAGAATGCAGAGAAAAACAACACTGTTTTGAGAGCAGGATAAGGACAGTCACAATGACAGTGAAAACACAGTGACCCATGCATACAGATATATGCACAGCTACGTGCTGCATATCATAT
>NC_085868.1:17941590-17946590 GCF_034702125.1 Engraulis encrasicolus | reverse complement strand
ATGTGTGTCTGTCTATCTGTGTGTCTGTCTGTATATGTGTAAGTGTATTTGTGCAAGGAGAGGCATCTTTTTCTGATGCCATTAGACAGTTGGCATCCCTGGCTCTGCAGAGAGAGTCCCTTCTCTCTCTCCTCTAACCACAGGGGGGGTGGGGGGACAGTTTCCCCAGGCCCAGGGAGAGAGGGGGCCCATAATTGGTTCCTCATTACATTGTATGTATTGGGCTGGGGGGCCCTTTCAGAGGACATTGTCCTGGGCCCGGCCAAAGCTGTCAGCGGCCCCGTCCTCACCACAGGCCCCTTCTCAATGCTAATGCCTTCTGACATATTCTTCTCCAGATTGCTCACAGATATGACACCCTCTATTGATCAACACCTCTAAATAGTGTGGTGGCAAAAATCCATAATTCATTAGTTTGTACGCAACGCAGCAAGCAGATTATGATATTATCTCCAATATCTGGCAGAGGGGGAGTCATCCTTTTCGGAAGGAAAAAGAGAAAGAAAGGAGGAGGGAAAAAAGTAGAGAAGAAATTGGCAGAAATTCAGCAATGCCATCCTCTACAAAGTTCACTGCTTTTTTGACGACAATAAATGGCTGGAATAAAGTTCACAGCAGCCAACGAAGAACAGCCAGATTTGCAGCCAATGATTGTTTACTTCCTGATCCACTAAAGTTAGTCCTATCAACAACAACAACAGCAACAACAAAAACAACAATCTTGGACAGGGGAAAGAAACACATCATCATCTGACGTTAATAGTGATGACCATATAAATGCAGGCCAAACATCACATCAGGCCACTGAAACACAATGTCATTCCAAGGTGTTTTGGGGGAACAAAAAAAAGAATCATGTCCCTCAATCATTAATTATGGATTTGGTGCTTGCCTATGCGTTTATTCTCCTCCTGCTCATAGACAAACGCTCATCTCATCTCATCCCTCGCGAAGTCGAGCCCTGACAGTGAAATATGAAAGGCCTTTTGTTTACCCACCTCCCTCAGGCTTCTTCGTCTTCCTTTCATCCCGAAACTCAGACAGAAGAAATCTTTATTTCAGTAAAAACCATTATATCTTCCTCAGACAAATTGGTGATTCATTTGTACTAAGCAACCCCCGTGCACGGCAATATGCTTTCATAGTTAAGTCAATAATTGAGGGCAAAAGTAAAGGAAAGGAATACACTGTTGATACCAGATTTAGTTTGGTGTCGACAGACAATACGTACAATGCGCCCCCCAAGTCAATCGTTAGATGTTTGCGTGGAATGATTATTTGGCCGTGTGGATCCATAGTGTGCCCTTAGTGTGTGTTCAGATAGAGGAGATGAAAGGAGATTAGAGAGATAGCATCTGGAATGTCCGCCAAAGACCTCAAAGACAGATGGGCGACTGACTGCCTTTTAACGAAACTACACAAATAGACCAAGAAGGAATTTCATTTTATGGTCTCTTTTACTGTGCAAACAAAACAGTATGTAGGCTACTTATGCTTTGTGAGTGCTTACAGTAACCCCGCAAACTCTTTCCAGGACATAATGCAGATACTAAATACAGTCAAATACAATATTATATAAAGTGTAAGTTAACATGTACTTACACCATAAAGTACTAAAACTGGGCCTTCTCCCCAAAAAACATAAACCAAAGCTTTTGTGCTAAAAAATTGCTGAGATTTGAATTGCAATTTGAATCTACTGTAACACATAATGAGTTACAGTAGTTAAAAAATCGATGAAATGATGTGCTATTTCCCTATCCTGATTCGACAGTATAGTGTAAGTGCAGGATGGTGCATATTGCTAGACTTACACTTAATGACACTACTTCATAGTGTAAAAGCAACCATTAAAATAAAATGCATATTCAGTTCAGTGGAGGCCAGGCACTCCATAGCAGTTTCAGTGTGTGTGTGTGTGTGTGTGCTGTTGCTGCTGCTGTGTGTGTGTGTATGTTAGCATTGTGCAAGAATGTCTCATAATCACAGAGACAAGGACCTTTGCATCCCGGTCTCTGCTCCACTCAGCTGATTGGAGGATAATCAACTACTGCAAACTGATTTCCATCCAGCAGAGTGTCAGAGACGGCAAACTCGGCTGAGATGAATCTCCCCCAAATTGTCACATTCATTCATTTACACATAGAGACATAGAGCCAGCAGAGAGCTGAGATTCATACAGAGTATACAGCACAGTAGTCATCAATTAGCAGCATCGCATGGTGGGCTCGGACAAACATGTTAACAGAAAAAGTAAGACACAGACAAAAAAAAGGAGAACGAAATAAAACAGGAATGAAACAAAGAAACAAGAAAGCAAGAAAGAAAGAAAGAAAGATAGAAAGAAAGAAATAACGAAAGAAAAATTATGAAAGAATGTACAAAACAATAGAAAGACAGTCAACACCATGAGACAAATACTGAAAAAAAAAGATAAAGCAAAAAAAAAAAGAATCATCACTTCCTGTGAAGCAGACAGGCGGGCTGGTAGGCGGGCAGGCAGGCAGCAGGGCCGAGTGAGAGGACTTGCCAGCATAGTCCAGGTAGCGACATGTGTGGATGGGCGGCTAATTTATTCCCAGCGACAGGAAGCCATCCCTCTACACGGGGAGATTAATAGTTGTAACTGTTTAGCGGGATAAGGTCACTCTTTCACAGCCGACTCAACAAGCACCACCGCCGCATAGCATGCTCTTAAAATGCATATTTGCATTGAAATGCGTTTCTCTCACTCTCTCTCTCTCTCTCTCTCTCTCTCTCTCTCTCTCTATCTCTCTCGCTCTCTATCTCTATCTGTGTGTGTGTGTGTGTTTACTAAATGTCTGGCAGTGTGTGCGTGTGCGTGTAAAAAGCCAAGCTCTCGAGTCAAGTCAATTGAGGACCTCTGAAGAGCTGCGTACCCCTGCATGTCCACGAGGACTAAGCCGGAGACAATGAAGGGCCATTTGCATTCGTCTCCTGGATGCCCTGGGGTCTCAATTTGCCCAGTCGCTCTCCTCTCCGCTGAGCGGAGAAAAACACAGAGGCATACACATTCACACACACCATAACCACACACACACAGAGACAAACAGAGGCGTGCACACTTGCTCGCACGCATACAGATACAGGCATATATGAATGAATGAGTCACACACATTCACACACCTGTACACAGACACAGACACAGACACAGACAGACACAGACACACACACACACACACACACACACACACACACACACACACACACACACACACACACACACACACACACTTGCAAAAATGCACAATAGGCACAAACCGAAGAGAGCGTAATTGGAATTAGTTCCATGATACAATAAACCGAAGACAATGGGCTGGCTATAATAAGTCTGAATATATCCTCTCAAACTTTTAGTCATCCACAAGACTGCCACATAGAATCCACACCACACATTCACAACATGACAAGCTAAAATATGCCTGGCTGTGTCCGTAAACTATTCCATACAGTGGAGTGCTTCAGAGAAAGATAGCATGACAACATCCATTTGTTTATGCTGTAGAGTCTATTATGCCCAGAGCTGGAGCTGGTATTTATGTGATACGTCATGTTAGTAGGGGTGTAACGGTATACAAAAATCATGGTTGGTTATGTACCTTGGTTTTGGGGTCACGGTTCAGTACATTGTCGGTACAGTATACAGTATATTAAAGGAAAATACATTCAAACTGCTACTTTGGGCTGGAGATTTCATCAGTGTGAATGAATGAATGAATGAATGAATGAATGAATGAATGAATGACTGACTGACTGACTGAATGAATGAATGAATGAATGATTGACTGACTGACTGACTGACTGACTGAATGAATGAATGAATGAATGAATGAATGAATGAATGAATGAATGAATGAATGAATGAATGAATGAACAGATGGATGGATTAATAAACAAAGGTCTGAATTAATCAATGAATTAATTAATCAAAACCCTTTCAGTCCACCAATCACCCATCCCCTTTGACATTCATTGCAATTTGTCATTAGCACATTTCTGGATTAAAACGCAATTAGCAAGGACAGCTGATCAGCGTCAGTTCAGCAGTTCGTCAGCAGTGTGTGTGTGTCTGTGTAAGAGAGAGAGAGAGAGAGAGAGAGAGTTTGTGTGTGTGTGTGTGTGTGTGTGTGTGTGTGTGTGTGTGTGTGTGTGTGTGTGTGTGTGTGTGTGTGTGTGTGTGTGTGTGTATGTGTATGTGTGTGCGCGCGTGCATGCATGTGTGTGTGTGTGTCCGAGTGTGTGCGTGTGACAGAGGGGTGGCAGCGGCCCAATAAATTGTAGGTTGCCGAGGCTGTTCCGCTAGCAGCTCCATTAACCTACTTAATGAAACTATTTTGTGATGAAAGCCATGAAGTGAGAGTGATGGAGTGGTGTTTTGCTTTAATTGTCTACTCATATATCTTCTGCTCCCTAAACATTACATCTTAAGTAGTCAATGTAAGGATGATAGGAGGAGCACAAATTGTGATCTATTCATAGTGCTATAAGATACAGTGCATACTATATATTCACAGATATGCATTACATTACAGTTAGCTGACGCTTTCCAAATCCAAAGCGATTTAGAGTTCTTTTTCAGTACAGGGTATTGGTTACAGTCCCTGGAGCTGTTTGGGAGTTAGGTGCCTTGCTCAAGGGCCGGTCAGCCATGGAGTGTGGTAGGGAGAGGAATGGTGGGATTGGAAGCTGCAACCCTCTGATCTAAATCCTGTCTCCTTAACCACTAGGCCACGGCTATAATGTGCATACAGTACATAGTGTGACTAGAAATGCACCCAGAGAGTGCAGACCTCCGCCAAGGAAGCTGTTTGATAGAATATTTGACTATGTTACTCCCTATTTTTTATTTTAAGTCTTTCTGCCTTCTTTTTGTGGAGTTAGAAACTGGAATGTCAAAATCGGCCCTGTCCCACAACTCAATTTGCGGTCACTAGGGGGTGTCTAGATTTGTAGGCTAGCAATGGTGAAGAATCTTTTTT
>NC_085868.1:17934090-17939090 GCF_034702125.1 Engraulis encrasicolus | reverse complement strand
TGGCCCGTTTTCCGACCGTACCGTAACCAGGTAATGGGATCTATCCGCCAGATGTACAACTGTCTTGGGAATCCTCATACAGACGAAAGGTACGTGATTTGGAGGAAATATATGTCAATGTTGGCACGTATATTAGTTTATCCTCCGCTTCCACATTTGTTTTTTTGTCCTGTGTGTTAATAATGTGGTGTTTCAGACTCCATGACATCCGTAGGTAGGTCTACTACTGTATGCTAAAACTACTTCACCTCACCTGACAAAGTTTTCCAACATGAGCTCGACTTTACAAAAGCGTTTGATTCTAGGCTGCTTTAATCGTTCAATGTCTTGGCAGATATATTGTCAGTCTGTGTAATCTGACGTTGCTTGTG
Source organism: Engraulis encrasicolus (assembly GCF_034702125.1). Classification (NCBI taxonomy): domain Eukaryota; kingdom Metazoa; phylum Chordata; class Actinopteri; order Clupeiformes; family Engraulidae; genus Engraulis; species Engraulis encrasicolus. The sequence goes on along the minus strand of NC_085868.1, from coordinate 17,938,719 downwards.
CATCTTGCTTTGGCTAGAACTTCTGGCTAGAACTAGCTTGTTGTCAGGGGTGTAGTGGGCATGGTACGCGGGGGTACGCAGTCCACCCACTTCTCCTGAAGTGAGATTTAAAAAATCCGATGAGTTACAAACTGTGCCTACTGACTATTTTAGTTGGCTGCCTGCATTCATTATTCTTGAAGATGTGGGATCGAAATTGCACCAACCATTCATTGGCTAACAATTTCATTAAGGTGACTGACAGGTAGTCGTGTTTTAAATAATAATCGGAAGTCACATCTGAAAATAAAGATTGGCTAATGTTACACGGCAAAGTGTTTTCGTGTGTCAGGTTGCCTCAGTCTTTGAAATGTCCATCCTCCACACGAACCGCACTGTAGCATATTTCAACTATCGTGCCTGCTATTGTTTACATAGAGCTACTCACAGTTTTGTCCTGTGCTTGTTTCGAGCACAGTGCATATCGTAATCTTGCTTATAAACTGAAATGTGACCTGTGGCATTATTGCGTGAATGCTTATGTTGCACACTTAATGAATAAGGTCCTCAAGTGTGTAGAGTTTCGCTGAGTTCGTTGTTTATTTACATTTTCCTCAGCATAACTGTACAGCTGACACCGCTGCCTTTTGTATCATAACAAAGCCTGTCACTTCCACATTTCGTTCTTATGTGGCCGAAGTCACTGGCTACTGCACCAGAGAGAGTCTCTGCACTCATTGCTGGTCCTATGATGCCATCTATTGGCGAAAACGTGCAACAGCATAATTAAACTAAAAGACAACTTCTGACAGGACAACAAAAAGACAGGGAATGAGAATAAGGGAATAATAAGGGAATAACAAAAAGACAAAAATGGGGGGTCCACTACACTTGCATACAAACTGATTGTGATGCTGTCACTCATTTTCTAGTCTATATCTTGGACTGAAAAAACCTTATTATGTTTTCAGGTGTTTTGCCCCTGCGGTTGTGAAGAGGATGCTGTGGAGGTGGCAGCATGAACGTGTCACACAGACATTGGCTAAACTACTCGGTAGGTACAACGAAATAAAAGAAACCACCCCCTCAACCCTGTTTATGCTGCACTGTACCTATTATAACCAGTTTTTATATAGACCATTATTTGAAATACTATGAGAGCCTTTCTGTTAGGATACTGTACAGCAGGGATGGGCAACTGGAGGCTCGGGCGCCACATGCAGCCCAACTTCTCACTTTTTAAAAAAAGAAAAAGGACAGTTTTTAACCCGCTATAAATCAATAGTGTAAGCATTCAGGTATAAAAAAAGAAAAAGTGAAGTATCCTTTTGTAAATTCTCTCAAGTGCGTGGTGATGTGGCCCACCGATTGTGGTAATTAAAAATGTTGGCCCACCTTATAATGAAAGTTGCCCACCCCTGCTGTACAGCCTACATCACTTGTACATGTCCTTACCAAATAGGACACTAGCTAGCTAAATGTAACTAATATGGCATTGTGAAAGTTGTATGCCTAAATGTAAACCATAATATTAAATTGTGATGGGCAGAAATCAACTAAACCAACATATTACATTGTGAATGTAGTTGCGCAGTGATACTGAGACCGACTTATTCCTGTCTTTATTTGCCAGGCTTCTACACTTGCCCTCAGAGTTCACATATGGTTAAGTGCACAGGTGTCCAGCCAGGTTCAGACTGATGCTGGTAACAAGAGGAAAACATGCTGATTGGTAAGTGAGATCCCTGCTCAACAAAATCCACACAGCACAACAAGTAAGCCTAGTTTGTGGTATCAAATGTAAAATGTAAGTTTCATCAAAAAGTTGTAGAACACATCTGCATAAATTGCAGGCCATCAAAGTAGTGAATGGGCAGGGAAAACACAACCAGTAGGCTTATGAATGACTTTGACTCAGCACAGCACAGCAGATGCGATGCTACCATTCCTTGGGAATATGACACAGAGGTCTGCTATTCCATTGTAAATATTGACTGGAAATGTTCATGTTTCAACTGTTTAAAAACATTGGACTCAGGGGGAAAAATCTCTAGGTGTATATAAGTGAAAGCCCACCTTTGCCATTGTGACACAGCACACAAGTATACACTGCACACAACGAAATTGCATTTTATGCCTCACCTGTGCAAGGGTGCAGCCTACATTGGCATCCCAAGGGAGCAGTATGTTGCAGTGTGGCGGGAAGGTACCATGCTTGGGGTACCTCAGTCATGGAGGATGGAGGAGAGAGCACTGGTTAATTACTCCCTCCACCAACCTGGCGGGCTGGGAGATGAACCAGCAACCTTTGGGTTGTTCAGCCCTGGGCTACAGGACACCCTAACCGCTTACCAATGACTGCCCCACTTATCCATGACTGTATAAAAAATACCACAGCGAGTACACTTTTAAATTAAATGGGTCAATATAGATGATAGACTTTTCATCCACAGGCAGGACTTAGTCTACATACAGTAGATGGTGAAATCCTGCTTACAAAACTGTTTAAATAAATAGTTGTAAACTTTTGACATGTCAAAGTCATAGCCTAAACTGTAGGGTATGTTATGTAAAGGGTGATTTTCACATCCGGCCCATGTTCACAGATTTTTTTTTCTCCTGCAGGAATGATTCAACGATGGACATTTTGCTTAATTGTGGAAAAAAATAAATGGAAAAACGTCTCTGATTTCTTGTATTTTCATTGGTGAGGCATATGGGTGAAGCACTGATCAGGAAGACCTCACATAGGCTAATGCGGAATTCCACTGCAATGGTGAGAACATTCAGACGTCTTTTTTGTTTATGGAAAGAGCTGATTTTCTAGTATGCTAGGTTCATAACTGCAACCTAAAATCAGCTGTTCCTCGAGACGTCAGGATGCTTTCCTCGCGCAGATGGGGTACGTCCAGTAGGTCGTAATTAAATCGGGTAAATGTTGGCTCATGGGTGGATATAAAGCGGCTAAACGTCGGCGAGATGCATGTAAATAAATGCATCGGCAAGATGTCTTTGAAATAGCGGCAGCTCATCGGCCAGATGCTGGGAGACGTCGAGATAGCCAATGCATTGGTAAAACAGGCGTTCCATCTGACGCCGCACGTCTGCCCAACGTCTTGCCGATGAGCAAACGTTCTTCTATAGACGTCTTGCCGATGTATTTTACATCTTGCGACGTTGGCAAGACATAAGTGTGCTGTCTCGGAAGCGATGTCTGTCATCCGATGGAGGAGATGTGGATGGGTCTTGAGTGGAGTCCCGGCAGAGATGGTATCTAGGAGACAACCAACAGACTGGAAAGCAGAACGTCATGTCGTGAAGTCTTGCACATGCGCAGTTCAAAATTAAGCTTGAGAAAAAACGTGTTTTACGGTGTTACAGTCATACATACGGTCATTCTAAGACAGCTGTTTTAATTCGTTTTTCATGGCGATTCCAACCCCGTGAGTTCTGTATCGATAAGTTGTCCTACTTTTGATTTCCCCGTTAACTCCCCATTCACGAAAGTCTTACTAATCTGAAATAGCATCCCGGAGGCGTAGCCAATATGGCCGCCGAGTGTTCCATCTCCCCTTAGCAACAGTATCTCTGGCAATAGTGTACAACCACCACCAGCACATTTGATTGGATGTCACGACAACGTGACTCCGCTGTTTCCTCCACAACACACCTTGTAATTTCTTTGTGAAAAAACACGGCCGTGGCATTACAATCTGACACCCTCCGCACCAATAATGCAGTATTATCTGCATATCGATTGGATTTCGTTTCATTCCGAGGTGTAATTTGTAAAATATTTGGACAATAAAGTTGTGGTTACTCCCAGAAAATCGTCCGTTGAAGTGTCATATGCCTAAGAAATTTTCGCGCGGAATTCATTACATAGCCTAGTGGATAATTTTGGAAATATCTGACAGAAATAGATAATTTATGTTGTGCATTACCAACACACACGTGCAGCCAAGGTAAAATGTGTTACACTGTAGGGTCCAAAACACGATTTCACGAGTTGTTGTCAACATGCTGCACACTGGTTTCGAACCCGCGTGGCTCGCGTCTTCCCATTGATAGGCAAGCGTAAATACCCCTAGGCTATGAAATGAAATTCGCGCCAAAACCATTTAAGAACTTGACACGTAAGCCAGTGCATTTCCGGGAGTAACCAATACTTTCTTATCTAAATATTTCACAAATTACACATCGAAATGAGACGCAATTCAATCGGTATACAGCTAAAAGTATATTATTAGTGTGGGATTCATCAGATTCCAAGGATATGACGTTTTTATTTCACAAACAAATGACATGACGTGAATTTGTGTTCTGAACACTCTCGCAGCTGTATCATCACTTTGTGTGCATGTCGATTGATTTTCATCGCTTTTGCACCACAGGATTAAAAGATATTGACACATTTGTGGTCAAATATGTACTACAAGTTTAGCTAATGGGTGGAGTCACACTCTGAAGTAGCGCTGTGTGTTACTTTGGGTGGCTGAGGTGATGTCTGGACTCAATGGATCTACTCCAGCTGTACTTCAACTTCACTGTCGAGATACGGATAGGAGGCGCCTCACTTTCAAAGTCACCACTACTTCAGAGTGCACATTACTCCAAGCAGTAGTTACTTCGTGTGTTAACGTTCGAGAC
>NC_085868.1:17899090-17931590 GCF_034702125.1 Engraulis encrasicolus | reverse complement strand
CAGGCCTTTTCACTAACGAGCTAAACAGCTTAGAACTAAAGGTGGAGGTGGAAAGGAAAAGTTCCGGAACACTCCATGCCAGCCGCCATCTCCTGCTTATCTGACTCAGTGTCTCTGTCTACACTGTAACAAATAGCTGTTTATTTACGGCAATTCTGCAACAGCATTCTACTGTTTTTCGAAAAAACAGACAACTACTGTGAAAATATTACTTTGAGTCACATATTGAGCATAAACAGTAAGTACTGCACAATAGCAGTATTTGCCGTTGTGGAAAAAACTAGAGATGCACCGGATCCTGATTTTTAGGATCCTGCCGGATACCAGATCCACTGAATAAGATCCTGCCGGATCCAGAACCGGATACCGGATCCTACAAAAGGGTTGAAACATATAGTCTACTCGCACACGTGGGCCCTTTTTATTACGTTGGCGCAAACTATTTTTTAGACTCATTGGCTTATTGCCACACTGCCTGCAATAGCCGCTTCCAAAGAGATTTCACTCCATGCAGTGATTGGGGTTGTGAAAGACTGAAAAGCCTAGGCTAGACATGCACCAGACCCTGATTTTTAGGTAACATGCCGGATACCGGATCCACTGCTTAAGATCCTGCCGGACCCGGACCCTGTGAAAAACTCTATTATCCTGACGGATCCGGATCCGGAACCGGATCCGGTGCATCTCTAGAAAATAACAAGTTATTTTAGGCAGCACCATTGAAACCCATTCATCCTCCACTTGTCCGTGATCACCATCAAACTTCAATACCACCTGAAGAACTGAAGTCATTCTGACTGGTTAAAGATTATCTGATACTATCAAGCATGATGAAACAATTTCTAAGGAAACTACAATACTTAAAAAGTGCTTGATGCAGCAAAGTGTGAGTAGCACATGCATTTTGATAGTGATGAAAGGGTGAATGGCTGAAACATTTTAAGAACTTGTAACACTCTTGCAACAAGCAGCCCCATCTAAACCAATCTGCTAATCAGTGCCTGGCCTCACCTGAGTAGGGCTGTTATGCCATTATTCAATTACGGGCGTCACCTGCCAAGGGCCTGATGACTCTGGTCACATGGTACTCTTGCACCTGTATATAAATCTGGACTATCAACACTTCAGTTGCTTGCCTGCCTGCTGGCTGGCCTGCATGGCACAGCATAGCACTTGTTTGCCTACAAGCTTGCCTACAAGCTTGCTTACAAGCTTGCTTACATGCTTGCTTACATGCTTGCACACTTTCCTCTTTGTGAAAGTTTGCTGTATGTGGCATCATTTGTGGCATTGTTGCATATAATGTGCCTGCTGCAAATTAGGCATTGCTTTGAGAGCTAGCTTTTAGTGCTGCTTGTTTGCTGTGCTACTTGGTGCAAATTACTTTTTTTAAAGACTGACCAATGCTATATTCATCATTGGCTCATCAAGAGATACAGTAAAAAGCCCACCTTGCACACTATCATTGTAACATAGCACTGCGTTCTTTTATTTTTATTCATGCCCACACTTTCAAAGGACCACCGCAAACCATTTTCTCAATACAGCATAGCGCCATAGTATCATGCTCAAGGCACTCCAGTCATGGTGAACGATGGGAGGGTGGGGTGGTAACATGGCCAGGGAACGTTCTGTAGAGTACTGTTATTTAACAGTTCAATTGCTGCCGAAAAAATATTATATACTGTGATACATTAAACAGCAATGAGCTGTATTTGATTTTGGGTGTGAAATAACAGTAGAATTACAGGTAAATATAATTGCCAGTAACTGCCGTTATTTTGCAGGGAAATTTTCTTAGAGTGTACCTGTCTGTCTGACTGTCTGCATCAGTAACTCTGTCTGTCTGTCTGATTATCTGTCTGTCTGTCTGATTGTCTGTCGGTCTGTCCGTATGAGTGACTGTCTGTCTCTCTGTCTCTCCATCTGTACACTGCAAATTATTTGGTTCTTCCCAAGAAAAAAAAACTTAAATTTAGAAGTGCTAGATATTTTTTCTTGTTTTAAGAATTGATTTCTCATTTTAAGAATAGTATAATCTTATATCAAGTGAAATAGTACTTCTTTGTCTCAAACAGGCAGGGAATCCTAAAATGAGACAGTTAACACTGAAAATGAGATGTATGACGCTTCTCCTCCTCATCATCTCCTCTCCTCATCAAAATAAGTCTTGTTTTAAGATTCAATAACAAGCTCAACATGCTTGATTCAAGAGTCACAGAAAAATGATCTTAAAATACACGTTATTCCTCGGATTTTAAGGAAATTACAAATGTTTGTTCAAAACTGCAAGTCTGAGTCTTACATGACATTACATTGCATTTGGCAAATGGGTAACACTTTCTATGAAGCCCATATCTATAGCGCATTATGAGCGCATTTATAACATAGGCCTATTATAATGCACATTATAATTACTTCGCATTACGACTACACCGATGATGTTTCATGATGCTTTATGTTAACAGTAATGAATAACCATGAATCTAGCTTATAATACTTTATAAATCCAAGGGTATTATGAGTGCTCATGACTGGATATAAACTACAGGCTGCCTGATGGGTCTTACAGTACATTATGGTGCATTATATATGTGCATTATACAGTGCATTATAGATGCATCCATATGAACTTCACTTTACTTAGAGCACACATTGACGACTTATGATCTCACATGAAACATTATAGCATCGTATGAGCCCTTATGACAGTTTATCATCCAGGTCTGTGCATAGAGGGGTATAGGTACTCATAATGTACTATAAGCCCCATCAGGCAGCCTGTAGATAGCCAGTCATGAGCACTAATGACACCCTTGGATTTATAAAGCATTATAAGCTAGATTCATAGTTATTCATAACTGTTAATATAAAGCATCATGGAGCATTATGAGTGTAAGGTTAAAACATAGGCTCTGCGCAAAGGGGTAAACGCATTGTCTCTTATGTCACAATGTTCAGTGTGGATCATTTTTGTGATATCAGCCTGTCCAGTTAGGAAGCAACACTGCGAGTCCATTTGACTTCTGTTATGCACATTTAACAAAAAGGAGAAATGGTAAAGGTAATATAGCCTAAACAAGCCCCAAAACAGAGTTATCCTGGTTTAACAGCCTATCTCTCTTTTTCCATCCTTTCTGGCTGTTTTTTGGTCACATGCATGTTTTCAATGTCCCACCCCTGGAGTTACCATGGGTTGGGATCACCATCTCCTTCCTTGTAACAGATGGCACAGGAAAAGCACTGCCAGAGCCCTGAAAAATGAGGTTTGCAGGGTACTGATGTGCATGTTTCTGCTCAACTGGTCAGAAATAGTCTTCATGAAGTATGTTTGAGGGCCTGGTATCCACAAGTGAAGCCTATGCTTACAAAGAGGCAAAGAGCAATTTGCATGAACCAAAAAACATCAAGAAAGGCACATTCACCACTGGTAACATTGATGCTGTTGTTTTCTTCACATGTGAAACTTCAATTATGGTGGAAGAGGGTATTGGCCTGAATAATAAACCCACATTACAATTTTCTAAGCATAGTAGCAACATGTGGATCTGATTTGAAATTGGTGCCATGCACATAAAGTTAACCGATTTATTGTTTACACTTGGGTCATCCAACTTGCTTGACCTTTGTCTCTTAGGTCCCTTTTGCTCTTTACACCACCTTATTGTGACACATTAGCAATATTTATGATTAGAAAAGTCAAGAGCTAGATGAAAAGTGTGTTAATATTAAAGGTTTATTCATTTTCACACTTTTTTTTTTTCGTGAAAAACGGTTTGAAAATAGCACCCCCCATCAATATTTTGTAACCTTTGACCTGTATTATGACCTTGAACCATTGTACTTGCATAGTTCAAAGACCTAAGATCATTAAATTGACCATTATGAACATAATCTATGTGTTGCACTGGGTCAGCAATCGAATGCCACAATTTTTTCCCTTAAAAATCGATATTTTGTAACCTTTGACCTTTATTATTACCATGACATTGTACTTGCATATTTCAAAGTACAACTGTAATATGATATGCCACATGTAAGATCATAAAATTGCTAATATGGGAAATAATTAGTGCATTGTACTGGAACAGCAGTTGAAAAACACGTATTTTCCCCTTAAAAATCGATATTTTGTAACCTTTGACCTCTATTATGACCTTGACATTGTACTTATATAGCTCAAAGTTCTACTGTGATACAGCATCACACATTTTAGACTATTAAATGGAAAATCATGAGCATACTCATGTGTAGTTTTGGGATAACTGTGGATAAGGCAGTCATGGGTGAGTGAGGGCAGTCATGGGTGAGCGGTTAGGGCGTCAGACTTGCATCCCAGAGGTTGCCGGTTCGACTCCCGACCCGCCAGGTTGGTGGGGGGAGCAATCAACCAGTGCTCTCCCCCATCCTCCTCCATGACTGAGGTACCCTGAGCATGGTACCGTCCCACTGCACTGCTCCCCATGGGGCGCCACTGAGGGCTGCCCCCTTGCACGGGTGAGGCATAAATGCAATTTCGTTGTGTGCAGTGTGCTGTGTCATAATGACAATGGGAGTTGGAGTTTCCCAATGGGCTTTCACAGTTATAAACTGGCGAAAAACGCATGTTTTGGGGTGGGATAAGCAATTTCTTGGGTGGGGGGGTTGGAAGGTTTAAAAAAAAAAAAAAAAATACACAGCAGTGCTTCAAACATGTGGTAGCATCAGAAAATCAGGGCTATTGTGGTAGGCCTATTTGGTAATTACATCCCCCCCCCCCCCTAGTTTAATGTGGCGAAAAAAAGAGTTGAAAACTCTAAAATCCTTTTCACATCCATCGATACCACAGTAAACCCAAAAATCCGGGCTGCGACTATGACTTGCATTGATATGGCTTAATAAAACTAAGACTAAGCGAGCGCAACAAAGACAAAACAAATCCAACACCTCCAAGCCGCCATGATGCCAGTCAACTTTCGCTCGCATTTCATTCATTCATCAATATGATTGATCCTGACTGCACTGAAGCTGGCTGGTGACCTGCATGTGGTGGATCACTGGGGTGGATAGTCATTTGTATTTATTATTTTAAAAGGAAACATATTCAGTTTCATTTAACTTAATTTATTTTAATATGATCAATATGTTGTTGTGAAAAACTTGTAATATTTTTTAAAAGGTCATAATACATTATATTTTATTCCCATCCTCGGTTTACGTCATCCAACGTTCCGACGTCAATTGCGTCAGTGCAAGTGAGAGTTCAAGGTTGAGTTTCAAACCACGGGAGTACCCTCATACTCTACGCAGTAGTATTGGAAGACGAAGAAGACAGGCGAAGAAGCGGCTCAATCAAGGTAAGGGAGCGTAACGTGTATATATATATACATATATAATTGTTATTTTCTCGCTAACATCAACGTTTTATTAAGGGGTTTCCTGTGACTGTTTCTCAAGTCGACTGGACTGGTCACTTGCTTAGCACGCTAGCTGGCGTTTGCTCGTGGCCAACTTCCAGTTTTGAAAAAGGGATTATGTGGTGGGTGAAACCCAACCCAAACACGTTCGCGTTATTAACCAGAAGTGTGTACGTACTTCATATGATGGTATATGTTATTTTTATTGGATGCATGTACTTTTTATCGCTGTGGTATATTTTGGCCAACACTGAAACAGCATGTTTTTTCTAGCTGACTAATGGGGCACTGCTAGCAGAGTTGGTAGCCTTGTCGTTTGTGCGGCCATTTTAGCATTGGAAACACCCGCGGGCATCTGTTTCCGATTTGAACAACCAAATGCGTGATGTTCCGAGAATACACACGGTTATCTTTATTAGATGCATGTACTTTTTATCGCTTTCATGTATTGTCGTTATAGTTTAACACTCAAACGGAACGTTTTTGGTTATGGCTAACATTCAAACCTCATGTTTTTGGTTATGGCTAACACTCAAACCGCATGTGGCACTGCTAGCAGAGTTGCTAGTCCTGTCTAGAGCCGTCTATATACGGCTCTGGTCCTGTCATTTGGCGGCCATTTTAGCGTTAGCAACGCCCGCGGGGATCTGCTTCCGATTTGAATAACCAACTTTATGCATGATATTCCGAGCATACACAAAAGGTTTTATTTGTGAGCAAATGTGTGTATGTTGCTGCTAAAATTAACAGTAGCTATGTCCGAGAATGGGGGCACGCTAGCCTGGTTATAATCGACTTTCAAAGGTGTTGCGTGAGGGCACGGCCTGGCTTGGGGCACACTGACTGGATTGTTAGACCGAAGTCAAACCAATTGGCTAGAGCTCTAGTCTGGAATTTTCCATCACGACTCGCTCGCTGTCTGCACGACTACAGAAGAGTGTGTGCATGGATATCCACGTTTTTCCCCGCTAATTAATTCTGGCTTTGTGTTTTTGTTTATAGCCTGCCGCCTAACCTGATGACAATGGATGGCTTTGATGAAGCCACTCGTTCGGTATTGGAAGGTAAAGATTTTTTTTAGGTTAAAGGGACACTGCAGGAAATGTTCAAAAAGGTATTGCTTGGATTTTTAACTTGACTCTACTTTACACACAGTGTTTTTATTTGTCGTCTACAGCTGCAAGTGTTGACGAATGCACCTTGAAAGCCCTTAGCCGAGAGGACTTGCAAGACCTTTTTCCTGGCCCTGAAAACTTTCTTAGAAGGAGAAGAATTTGGGATTTTATCAATGAAAATGTAAGTTACATCAGATCTATCTATACATCTATGTATGCACTATGTACTTTATGAACATTAAATTGTATTAAGCATTAACCATATTTCTAATTGTCCCAATGCATTTTGTTTTCTTCCTGCATTATTCTAATAGTCTGGAAATATAGACCAAGATTCAAGTGCTTGCAGTGAATGCAGGAGCATGCCCTCAACTACTTCTGCGTCACCATGCCAGCTTAAGACCTCCACTCCCACATCAGATGAGAAAAAGATGAAGATGCCAGACCCTCCAGAATATGTCGTTTACACGGACTCAGAGTTGGATTTGGTACGGGCTCAATATTTTGCACTCCTTCAGAGTGGGAAGGAAAGAGGCTTCAAGATGTCGAAGGAGCTGTGTTGCAGACTAATAAGAAACACCATAACAAGCATGGTTGCAATCCTTCGCGCAAGTCCGATGGGAAAAGAAGCAAGCTATCCCTCAAAGCTGGAAATGAAAGTCATGTCGCAGAAAATAATTGAGTACTACCCCATGTTGCGTGATACTGATCCAAATATGCCACATGTAAGTATTGTTTTATCTCGTTTTCTTAAAAATATGTCTATTTGCCTTCTAGCTCTTTTGTAATGTCTAAAATGCCTCCTGCTACAAGCTCTAACCCACCACCGTGTGTGTGTGTTGAATACGGTACTAGCCATCTACCTGGACTGTGCATTAGGACTCTGATCTGTGCCATACCACTGTCATATGAGGACTCATTCTTGCACTAAATTAACAGTAAATATTTCAGGTCACTGAAATCCTTGCTCTCTACCACAAATCTTATCAACTTTGTGGATGACTGTTTCTTTTCTTGAAATGTGTAGTATATAGCAGTACTTTTGTGCCAGGCAAATTAACTTTCTCTTCTCTACTAAACCAAAACAACCAACGAACTGGGGAAAAAAGATAGACTACTTAACTAGCATTCTTTCACCACAGCTGACGGTCTACACAAAAATGTTCAAGCGACTCCAGAATATGAGATCCCCATGCAGGAAGAGGCAGGGCCCCGTTCTTCTGAGAGGCCCAGCAAAGACTCTCTTCAGTGAAGACCAAGACATTGACACGGATTTGACAGACACGAGCGGATCGGCTGATACAGTCATTCTTGAGAGCAGTGAAGACCTCAGTGATGACAATTGCAGTGCAGGTATGCAAAAGTAACAATTACTACAGTCATGAAACGAAACTAGAAGGTTTTTGTTTATCTTTTTAAATTTATATTCATTTTATTTTTTTGTACTTTGTTGAACCAAAGTTGCACTATGCCTGATTTTTGGTTGTATTCATTTTAATAATTGTGTTTGTGTGTGATTCCTTCTCCTCCTGCTGCTCCCCTCCCCCCCAATTATTTCTCGAAGTGTCCCCAGCACGAGATCCCCCTGTGCCAAAAAAGGCAAAGAGTGGCACCAAAGCATCCATTCCATCATCCAGGTCTTCCTCACCGGCACCCAGGACTGCAATTGCTTCACCAACCATGCCTGCGAAAGATGTTGCTGGTAAGCCCTCCTCAGCACTTTCCAGCATGTAATCCTTGTTCATAAGTTTTGCAAAACATAACTACGTGTCTGTGTGTGCGTGTGATCTGGCCTGACAAGCCAGACTAGAAGTGAATATTTAGTCCAGCCCCGATCAATGACTCATCGGAAGATTGTTGATGGCAACAACCAGTTTTTCAAACTGTCTATGCCTATTGGCCAACGCTTTGTCATAACTCCCTGAAAACCCCGCCCGAAAGATTCAAAACATATATATCCCCTGCGTTGTGATTGGTTTGCCAGATTCAGGGCGTTCGGACATTGTCTGAGGCTATACCCACTCGCAGGCAAAAAATAAGTTTTGGTCACTGGTGGGTGGTGCTAGTTTAAAGGGACACTGTGCATGAAATGGTCATAAAAGGTACTGCAACTATGCTGATCATGGAAACTGTGTTGCCTATTGTGAAATTTGATCTTTACATGAAAGTTTACTGAGTAATAAACACATATGTTCTAGTATGGTCCAAGCAGTCATTTTTGCAGCTAAAAATGGCTATTTTTGGAAATTCAAAATGGTGGACCATGGAGAAGATCCCCCTTTTCATGTATGAAAAGTGCATTTTTTTCCAGTCATAATGAATGCTTAGAATTTGATGGTGGCGGTAAATATTCATGAAAAAGGAAACATTAGTGAATGGGCAGCATGAATTCTGGAAATAAACAACTAAAAATCTCAGTGTCCCTTTAAGAGATTATAATTTTTCTGTATTTTTCCCCTATTATTTCTCAAGCGTCCCCAGCACGAGATCCCCCTGTGCCAAAAAAGACAAAGAGTGGCACCAAAGCAGCAATTCCATCATCCAGGTCTTCCTCACCGGCACCCATGACTGTGATTGCTTCACCAACCATGCCTGCAAAAGATGTTGCTGGTAAGCCCTCCTCAGCACACTTCCCAGCCTGTAGTCCTTGTTCATAAGTTTTGCAAAACATTATTATTTGTATTTTAACATTTTATTATTTGTATTTTAAATTTTCACTGTTACAATGTTAACATTAAAATGTATTTGTTTTTATTGTTGTTTAAGCGGGTCTCGACAGTCTGAAGATGCAGGCCAGACACTACAAAACCTTGAGCAACATGTACAACAAGCCCAATGCAAAACCCAATCAAAATGATGTGGCGCAAATTCTGGACCTCGAGTTCGAAGCCAGACGGGCCTTTATCGATTCAGATGTTACCAAGGAAGAAGACCGACCTGCAAAAATCCTTGATGCATATCCATGCTTTAAAGATGTTCGAAACGTATGTTTGGTTTTTTTCTTCTCATCTGAACCTCAATTGCTGTGTATGTTGTAAGCGTTTTGAACAGTGTTTTATGATGTTTCAGGCCATGGATGAACTACGGCGCATAGTAGATGGTACTAACCGCAGATACATCGAGGACGTAAGAGGAAGATGGACAGAATTCTGCACGAAGGTGCAGTTCTATAGCGTGTGGAAGAAAGTCCTCAAACCCCCTTTTCCTTTGGATGTTCGCAGTGGTAAGTTGCTGTTCCATATTTATATGCAGTGAATGCCTAAGCCCTTTTTAAGAAAGGTTGCCCTCAGAATATAAAAACCTAAATATATTAGCCTCTGAAGCACATAAAAACATGCAATAAGTTGTATTTAAATGTTGAGACCCTCATCTTGCATTGGAATGTGTTCATTTAACTCTTAACATACCAAGACTTTTCATAAAATTGTCTCGAATCTCACGACCCTGAATGTTGTGAAGCGCCAGGGCCAATGTTGCACAATGCAATGTCCAGCATCAATGGGTTAATGTAGAGCCCTTTTCACATGTAATAATATTGTTACAGCATTCTGACCATTCTTTCTATTCTTTAGTGGATTTCACACTGGCCCTCTTCAATGCACTGCCACCCCTCTTCCCCTCATCCGTTTTGCCACCAAAGAAGCTCGCTTGCAGTGAGGCACTTATTCATATCTTGAAGGTAAGCAAATATTTCCCCAGATTTATGCGAATTCATTAATTCACAAAACTGCAACAAAAAATCTAAAACTTTTCATCAGCTTGTCTGTTATTAATCTATACTACATTTATTACATGATGTGTCTGTTACTCTGTCTGTTTTTGACACTGCTGAGCTGACCAGCTCTCCACTTCTAAGAGTCTTTTTCAATGTTCATATGTGCGATTCTCTCCCTTGCTCATGAGTTCCCTCCTTCGTCGTTCACACAACTGCAATCATGTTCTGCACTTCCCTACACAGTATGTTTGATATGACTGGTTCTCGGTATACCCCCATTTTTATTTCACATTTCCAGTAAGGAGAACGAGGAGACAAAAGGCTACTGTTTATTTTGAGAAGGTTGAACCCACATCATTGCTCTTGAGGCGTTCAGCTCTCCTTTTTGAAGGGGCTTTTCCATTGTTCAGTGGGCAAACCTGCATGTGCTGTTTCAGGCCAGGGCCACCAGATGAGGGAACTGGCCAGTGACGCAAAACATTGAGTTCCAAGCCATTTCAGGACAATAAAAAAGTTGTGTGGTGTTTAAGTTGTAGGAATCATACTTGATGCATTCCTCCCTCCCCTGTTGTAAATAAATGTTTTTAGAATCTTTAAGTCTTAAAATCTGCAAGTTGCCAACGTTAAACATTTGTTTGTCTTCTCTCTGCACATTCTTTTTTTTTTTTGCTCCAGTCAAACGAAGACCCTGCCCTCTACCTGCAGAAGCGTCCTCTCTGCTCCCCAGTTCTGCTGTTTGATGGCTCAACTACCATTGTGGCTGTGGGTAACGTACCTGTTACAACCCTCAAGCAGGAAGATTTTTCAGAGGGGATGTTGGTGTTGATGGCGTACTATTATACATTGCACCTCACATACCCCAAATGTGTGGCAACCCTGCTCTCTGTTATTCAAACGGAGGTCATTGGTGACGCCCTCCATGATAAGGATGCCACTAGTTCATACAAAAAAGCAATGGCCGAGTGGAACGCATTCATTGAGAAGTAAATCTGTCAGTTGTTGATTACTGATTGTTACTATTGCATTGTTTTGTGTGTTTCACAAGTTAATTGCTGTTTTTTTGTAATTATTCAGTGGGTCTAAGGTGTTGGTCTTTGACCAATACCCCACCGCAAAGTGAAATTGAGGCAGTGGCTGAGTCACCGGGAAAACTCTCCTGCTCACTTTGAGTGGCTCAATTTTACCTCCGAGTGGGGTATCCCTTAATAACGCCTGTATTTCAGGATACAATGTTGGAAAAACGCTACCTCATAATGGCAGAATTTAATTTCCTTTTATTACTGGGGTTCCAGTACATCTAAGTTGTTTGTCTTAAACATGTACCCCAAACCTAAGCGAAATTGAGTCACTTGCTATAGTCCCTCGAGTTGTGCAAGTGAGCAGAAAAGTTTTTCAGGTAACCCAGCCACTGTCTTAATGTGACCCATCAAAGAGCAGAATAGAGAGCGCGCTTCTGTACAAGACCGGGTTAAAACAGTCTTTGTGTTGCCAACCCCCATCACAGCAAATATGCTCAGCAAAGCAATTGTCACCTATATTACCATCTTAAAGTAGTTGATGTACTCTAAGGTTACTATTTCAAGGCTCAATTTCACCTGGGAGTGTGGTATACCTATCCTGTATTTCAGCATACAGTGTTAAAATGCTGCTGCATAAGGGCTGAGAGAAATGTGAAGATTTATTCAAAGGCTGTATTTCAGGATGCAATGCAAAGCAGCAAAATGATCTCAAACGTTTTTGCTGCCAAATTAAAGCTCGATTTCACCTGGGAGTGGGGTATCCCTTAAGTTATACCCATCCTGTATTTCAGCATACAATGTTAAAATGCTGCTTCAGAAGGACTGAGAGAAATGTGAAGAGATGTATCAAAGCCTGTATTCAGGATGCAATGCAAAGCAGCAAAATGCTGCTTCGTAAGAGGTGGGAATTGTGAACCCCACCCCAAAGTGAAATTGAGACAGTGGCTGTTTCACCTGGAAAGCTCCTGCTCACTTATCCAAGTCTAGGGACTTTAGTGAGTGGCTCATTTTAAATGGGAGTGGGGTATCCCTTAAGATTTTTCAAATTCTGTATTTCAGGATGCAATAGTGGAAAATCGCTACTTCATAAGGGCTGAGAATTTAATTTCCTTATTTTACTGGCGTCGCAGTACATCTAAGGTATTTGTCTTAAACATAGCCCAGTCCCAAACGAAATTGAGTCACTCGCCATAGTCCCTGGAGTGGCGCAAGTGAGCAGAAACGTTTTTCAGGCAACCCAACCACTGTCTGAATGTGACCCATCAAAGAGTAGCATAGAGAAGGTCTTTTGAAGGTACAAGACAGGATCTTAAACAGTCTTTGTGTTGCCAACCCCCATCACAGCAAATAAGATGTTAATATAGGTGACAATTGCTTTGCTGAGCATAAAGTAGTTGCTGTACTCTAAGGTTATGATTTCAACCGTCTGCACTGCCAAATTGAGGCTCAATTTCACCTGGGAGTGGGGTGTCCCTTAAAGCGATGGTTCGGAGTAGAATCACCCTAATGCCATTTGAACCGTGACACCCATCCACCTTTACACCCGAAGTGTTTTCTGCCGCAGACTTACATCAACAGAGTTGCCGTGTTATTCGATGTTTATTCCGGTTAGCTTGACTCAAGCGCATATGGATACTGGGCACCGTCTCCAAACTTTCCCCACAAAAATAACATGTCATTACACCAAACTTCTGCAGTAGCACAAATATGGTCTGTACTCACGAAACGAAGCATTTGGAAGTTTGGAAATAGTCCAGGAGTTTAGTATTATCAACACAAGCTGAATAGCTTCTCTGCTGCTAAAGCTGTGCCAACGTTACTTCCGTCATATGAGACAAGCCCGTAAAAGTCTTCAACAAACTTCCAGACGAGAGTGTTAAAAACGTTTTCACTGAATTGTGATTAAGGCTTATATTTTCAAGGAAATACTTAAAAGATATTTCAAATCTTACCTACTATCAATTAGACAATGATTTTCGTTATCAATACTGATGCTGAATTCACTTTTCATTGTGCATATTATGAGCTTTGTTGAGGACTCTTACATGCTTGTCTTAGATGACGGAAGTAACGTTGGCGCAGCTTTAGCAGCAGAGAAGCTATTCGGCTTGTGTTGATAATAATAAACTCCTGGACTATTTCCAAACTTCCAAATGCTTCGTTTCGTGAGTACAGACCATATTTGTGCTACTGCAGAAGTTTGGTGGGGAAAGTTTGGAGACGGTGCCCAGTATCCATATGCGCTTGAGTCAAGCTAACCGGAATAAACATCGAATAACACGGCAACTCTGTTGATGTAAGCCTGCGGCAGAAAACACTTCGGGTGTAAAGGTGGATGGGTGTCACGGTTCAAATGGCATTAGGGTGATTCTACTCCGAACCATCGCTTTAAGTTTTACCTATCCTATATTTCAGCATACAATGTTAAAATGCTGCTTCATAAGGACTGTACTCCAAGGTTACGATCTCAAACGTTTTTGCTGCCAAATTGAGGCTCGATTTCACCTGGTAGTGGGGTATCCCTTTAGTTATACCCATCCTGTATTTCAGCATACAATGTTAAAATGCTGCTTCAGAAGGACTGAGAGAAATGTGAAGAGATGTATTCAAAGCCTGTATTCAGGATGCAATGCAAAGCAGCAAAATGGCTGGTTCACCTGGAAAGCTCCTGCTCACTTATCCAAGTCTAGGGACTTTGGTGAGTGGCTCATTTTAAATGGGAGTGGGGTATCCCTTAAGATTTTTCAAATTCTGTATTTCAGGTTGCAATAGTGGAAAATCGCTACTTCATAAGGGCTGAGAATTTAATTTCCTTATATTACTGGCGTCCCAGTACATCTAAGTTATTTGTCTTAAGCATATAGCCCAGTCCCAAACGAAATTGAGTCACTCGCCATAGTCCCTGAAGTGGCGCAAGTGAGCAGAAACGTTTTTCAGGCAACCCAGCTACTGTCTGAATGTGTCTGATCTGTCTATCCTGTATTTCAGCATACAATGTTAAAATGCTGTTTCATAAGGACTGAGAGAAATGTAAAGAGACTTTTTCAAAGCCTGTATATCAGAGTGCAATGTTGGAAAATGCCAACTGTGATTTTGTGTGAACAAAGAGGAAATAATAAATGTTAAATATGTTAACAAGTCATTCTGGTTGTGTTTTTTTGTATATTGTAAAAATGCTTTTAAGGTTTAGTTTTAGCATGAAGACCGCCTCGTTTCAAGATCATCATGGATCTTGGTTTAAGACAGAATTCAGTCTTTCTGGAATACTGTACTCTACATTTAGTGTTTCCTTTACTAATATTGAGCTTAATTTGCCAAAGGAAAAGAGTGTAAATGCTTGTATTCAGTACATCTCACTTATTTTGAGGTAGCAAAAAGTTGCTTTTCAAGATGTATAATCTTATATCCAGTATTTTAATATGCTTGTTTTCAGTATGTTTCACTCATTTTGAGGTAGCGAAAAGTTGCTTTTCAAGATGTATAATCTTAAAACCAGTATTTTGATATGCTTGTTTTCAGTATGTTTCACTTACTTTGAGGTTGCAAACGGTTGCTTTTCAAGAAATTTAATCTAGTATTTAGTATATTTCACTTAATTTAGGGCTAGAAAAAGTTGAAACCCAAGTCATTTCGTCTCATAATGAGCATATTTGTCTTGTTTTAAGCCTTCCAAATGCCTCCATTAAATCTAGAAACAAGTCTTTCGGAAATCTTATTTTAAGAAATCTTACCAAGTGAAATTCACTTGCTGCATGGACAGATTATTTCACTTGTTTTGAGTACTTTTCCCCTTAATTGTAATGTTTTTTATCTTGTTTGAAGACCCCCTTAATTTGCAGTGTATCAGTGTCTCTTTCTTTCTGTCTTTCCATACCAGTGTCTCTCTGCCTGTCTTTCTGTATCAGTCTCTGACTGTCTGTCTGTCTGTCTTTCTGAATCAGTCACTGTCTGTCGGTCTGGCTGTCTGTCTATTAGTGTCTCTGTCTGTCAGTCTGTCTGGTGGTCTGTCTCTGTCTGTCTGTGTCTTTGTCTATCACTGTCTCATGACAGATAGAGGTACACTGTAGGGACAGCATCTGTATAACTTTATAACTAAAACTGTCTATGTCTGTCTATGTCAGCTAGGGTCATTGGACATGATGGTTATGATGTCATCTCAAACTGGACTGTGTAACTAATTGTCTTGCATTTGAAATTAAAGAGCAGACATGCAGTTGTATCCAGAAAGGGTTTAAGGATTAATAAACAATTCTCAACACCCCCCCATGTGTGTGTGTGTGTGTGTGCATGTGCGTACGTGTGTGCGCGCGCGTGTGAGTGTGTGCGCACGCGTGCCTACGTGTGTGTGTGCGTGCGTGCGTGTGTGTGTGTGAGAGCACGGACAGGCCCACACGCAAGTGTAGTTGGCCAACATGTACAATAGGTGACTAACTGCATTAGCGCCAGGGCACATAGAGATCCCGACAGGTAAAGCTACTATAACGTTATGGATGCCCATATAATATACTATATATAACATATAATAAAGTTATGGATGCCCATATAATATACTATATATAACATAGAATATACTGTTGTGAAGTAAAGGGGGCACCCTGGAAAGGCAGTGCTAAAAAAAGGCCATTATATCAGATGAACATGAATGGCTCGTTGAAAGGCATCGGCGAGATAAAGTGAGCTATCTGGGCTGGATCCCACAGGAGGCCCGTACATATGGAATAAAATACTGTAAGTCAGCATTAGAGACAAAAGTCAGAATTACACAACATCAAGTTACTTTTTTGATATAGCTGATATGAGAATATTGCTGCTGTTCAAGTGAACATAACACATAATTCGAATCAGGAGTCAGAGAGTGTGAAAGAGCGTGTATGTCCTGTGTGTGTGTCCATACGTATGTGTGAAAAGGAACATGTGTTTTCTTGCATTATATTTCACCCATTCATGCTGCCAACGCCTAAAGACCACAGTCACAAATGTACTGCTTTCTAATGTGTCTACACATGCATATTTCAGAGCCGTGGTCTTAATGGCAGAAGATTGCAACTTTCCCCTTTTTTTTCTTCTTCATCTTCACCCTGTCCATAAGAGAGCAAATAAAACTGCACACTCAAAGTTGTGGGTTTTCTGCCTTTCCACTCAACTCTTCTGACAATTCATCGAATTGATTCAGAAATTGGAAACACAGTAAACAGACATCAAGTCCACAAAATGCGGAGACAGAAGCGAGACACAAGATCTGCATCTGAGCACAGCAATTTAACTCATGTCCTTCAAACCACACTGAGACTAAATAGGAAAGGAATAACGAAAAAAAGAAAGAAAGAAAGAAAGAAAGAAAGAAAGAAAGAAAGAAATAAAGAAAGAAAGAAAGAAAAGTGCAGCAAATTAACTCCTTCAAAAAGTCAGAGACTAAATAGAAAAGAAAGAAAGAAAGAAAGAAAGAAAGAAAGAAAGAAAGAGAGAAAGAGAGAAAGAAAAGTGCAGTCTTTCTCAACCAAGCTTTTCTCATCAGTAAGAACCCCTGATGTCATAAAACCAGAGACAGGCAGTGCTGAGTTATCCTTCAGACCAAAGGCCAATCTCTCTCTGAACGACAGGGGAGCAGGTCATGCACATTGTCCGCTGCTGTTTCAATCTAGAGTGCTCATAAAGTGATGTCTTCATAGTCTGGCAATCGCACTAGACCCACTGGCTGACATAATTTCGGGCCAATGAGCTGCCAAGAATAGATAGGTAATACCAGAGTTCATCGCCTCCCACATTTTTTAAACCACATTTTTTTCGTGGAACCATCTGAAATCTAGACTGCCACTTTTGTCTTACATAATATAATGTAATAATTTAATGAAAAATGGCAATGTATTTACTGTATGTATGTATGTATGTATGTAGGCCTATGTAAAATTTGCTCTGGGAAAGGATGTTGTTCAGTCAAGATGATGGGAGAGATAGATATACCAAGTGGTTCTCCTTGTGATATCTTATATCATAAATATCATGGTACACTGTGATGTTTGTCGACATAAGAATCCATACTGTAGTTATAAATATTTGGCCATCCATGCGTATATCTTTCCCGCTATGTGTGCCAACTGCTCCGCTTCACCCCCATTCCTTTAATTTACCTCTTTCTATGGCGAAGCTTTTCAGTCCCACTAAATGAACTGAACTAGCTTCTTCCGACAGCTACGCCTCATATGCTAAACTACTGAGTGACTCATCTGCCACGCCACACAGATGTCATCTGGCATAAATGACTGTCATTATAACAATTTCAACAATTTATTCTCGGCTCACAAGACACATGCATGCACTTCGAGTTTTGCATCTAAGCTACAGAATATTTACCCTTAGCGTAGATATCACCACAGAAAATGTTAAAATAATGATGTGACATCTCTGAAAACATGTTTCATGGTTTTCTCCAGTGCTTTCGACACCTTGGCAACAAACAGCTCTCGCCTGACTAGGTCTCCTCAAAACATAAACATTTGTTATTGCAAATGGCATTTTAAAAGCTTTTTTATTTTTTTAAAAATATACTATTTGATTTTTGGGCTTTCATTTCCCATTTTATATGAAACACAGCATATCAGCCTTTCCAATCATGATATTCTAATGCCTGAGAGTTATGGGCTATCCCACACCGACTGTGACTGCATAATTCTCTGTAGGAAAAACTTTCCTCCTACACATAGATTTGAACTTGGCAAGGAAACAAATGCACACCATACCAGCCATGTTTGAATTCCCATGACTGTCAAGTGTCTTAGACATAAACATTTCCGATGCCACTGGTGGTAAAACCAGCTCAGCTTAGCAATAAGCATCCCAGGAAGCATGGCATGTGAAAACAGGAGGAAGACACTGAGAGTTGTTTGAACAGTGAATAATTGCCTGTGACTCGTGCTGCCTAACTGTCAGAAAAAATATTGTCTTTCATTATCGTACAATGATGCATGCAAAATGTGATGCTGCTTCTGCTTGGAATCCGTAATCCCGGCTACACAGAGGGATCCTCAGAGGGGCAATGCAGCTTTACTTGGGCTACCAAACACTTCAATCTGCTGTGGGGTGGGATGCTTTCCATGAATACATAACAACATAACTGCCAACAGCTGGCAATCAGTCTCTGAAGTACACTCTTAAAAAGGCTGTGTCAAAAACAACCCAAATTGGGTTATTTTCTGATCCAGGCCCTGGTTCATTATTGGGCCTACCCTTTGTCTGGGTTAAAATATTTTAACCCTCAGATTGGGTCATTCCTCTAAACCAACTAAATGGGTCATTCTGACCAAATTGCTGTGTTAAAAGAACCCATTACATGGGTCAGACCTACTACCACATTATTGGGTCATATTGACTTCTTTGTTGGGTTCATATTTTAACCCAATAATGGGTATTTAAATTGCAAGGAGATTTACAAAAAACAATTATGACTTTACATTAGTACATTAAGGTGAAATATACCAGAATTGTTTACCAATACAATTGAGATCAATTTAAAAAACAAAATACAAGAATGCATAATATTTCAGATCTCTTTTTTTATTGCTGAACAATGTAGATAATTAACAATACATTTCATAAAAGTATACTATAAAGATGCAAATCACAGCAGTGTAGCATTAACACATCATAGCATTGAAGCAATAAAACCTTAATTGAATTTACATGCATCTTTTTAGCCTCTTTGCAAAGATGGGTTATCAGCAAGACTGATCACTCATGACCGAAAAGACTCAACTACATCACAGCAACATTGCTATGACATTACCAAGAGCTTTAAGTAACAGGTTAAAACTCAGTCATTACAATATTGGTGAGAGTAAAGTTAAAACATAGGGTCTGCTAAAAGGGGTTAAAGGAAATGGTTCTGTTTTACCAATGTACCATTTGATTTCAGTGACACTGTACAATTATAGAAATTCAAAAATTTAGTTTCACCTTACCTTTTGTATAGCACACTGTAAAACAGCACATTAAAATGTTTAACCCCTTTGCGAAGAGCCCATGTGCTTTGCACAGAGAATATGTTGCTTTTTAGCTATGAGTAAACAGACCCGCCAGCAGGTCCATCTGCACAAACAGGCTTCTCACCGTACTTTTTGTTAATTACAAACTTTACAGTGCATCCATAACTGCGCTAACAGAGTGGAGTGAACTTAATTGTCCCCAGGTTGAAATTTGTCTTGGTCTCTACAGTCACTACATTCCATACAGTACTTACATAACCAGCATATAACAGAACATAAATAAAAAAACATTGAAAAAACATAGAAAACGTTAAAATAAAAAAACATCAAAGTGTGCACTACATGTCCATGGCAGGTCTATCTGTCATTAACAAACAAGGTATTCCCTGATGGGTGGTTATCCAAATAATACATTTCAAACACAGCATGTATCCAGTCCAAAAGAACTGACAGGGATGTCACAATTATATTGACAGTTTGTACCTCAGGACCTTGTCTCGTGATCTGGTTTGATTGACATCACTACCCTTTCAAGGATTTAAAGTAGCTGGCTTGTAGATATTAAGGTTCACGTAGTAGATGACCTCCCAAAAGCACGGTGAAGCTGCAGGTTGCATATCCCTCATGGCAGCTCTTGGCATCTCACCACAAGTCTTGAAAAAGCAAAACAAAAGAAAAGTGTAAATGATTAGGCCAAGACATGGCTTTTCCATCTCAGTCATCATAAATATGGTTTAGGTAAATTATATTGTTCTGTATATCTCCTTTACACTTTGTATTTACTTGTGATGTGGGCTTGATTATGTCCTCTTTTGAAAGTCGCTTTGGTTATAAAGCGTCTGCCAAATGCAATGTAATGTAATAATGTAATGTAATGTAATATATATATATATCAGTCCCTCCAGGATTTTGCACTGGGATTTTGTGATTTTTGCGGTCAAAATGTCTGATTTTGTGGCGGCATTTTCTCATTTTTTGCAAAGATTTTGCGGGATTTTCTCATTTTTTGCAAAGATTTTGCACCCCTTTCTGGGGTTTTTTTGGTAACTGAAAACCACAATCAGTCTAAGCAGGCTTAGCTTAAGATGTGCAGTTTGCTTTAGCGCCGGGAAGAGTGTTTTTTCAAACGACAAAACTGGTTCATCATAGGCAGGTATGCATGGCTAAACTGACTTTACTGTTTGCCCAAGTGCTATCGTTTTCCTCTCGTAATACCACCGGGCGTCACTACAGTTAGGTGACCTCGCGCGCGTAAACCCATTAAAATATAGGCATAGACTTCAGTGTCTTTCAGAGCAATATGAACCGGCTTTGCTATTAAACAAAATACTTCCCTGATGTCTACTTTACTAAAATAAGCTGCATTTTGTCATATATTTGGAGACCTCGCCTTGCCCTTTCCTTTCTGCAGAGTGCTTTTGGGAAGCGCGCGCCTCTCTCTACTCTCTCTAGTTCTCTCGCTCACACACACACAAGCGACGCTTGCACTCTTCGCAAGACCTATGTCACTTGACTGATCTTGTTGGATAGACCAGCAAAACTTGCAAGCCAGATAGCCAATAGTTTCGATTGTGCTGCTTGTAGAGTAGGCAAACTGGTACAATTTAGGCTGCATTAAAGCATACACGTTAACTTTCACGTTGTGCGATGGAGACAAGTTTGGAATCGCTCCCTCTCTCTCCCACTCTCACACACACACGCGACGTAATTATCTGCACTCTTCGCAAGACCATACTGTCACTTGACTCGTCTTATTGGATACCAGCCAAACTTGTAAGCTAGATAGCAAATAGTTTCGATTGTGCTGCTTGAACTGGAGATATTTAAACTGTTAAAATGTAGGCTGCATTAAAGCAACCACACGTTTCAACGTTCACGTTGTGCGATGGGTGGAGACAACTTGGGAATCGCTATAAATTAGAGATTTTTTTAAAACATAGGCTGGTAAGATGTTAATGACCTGCACTGCTTGAAAAAGACGATCGACTATGTGCCTCAGGCATCTTAAATACTAAAAACTAATAGGCGGATGGCGGGCCGCGGGCGGATTCGGTTTTGGAAATTGGAGAAAAAACATTAGGGCGGGTGGATAGCGGGTGGATTAGAAATTCTGAGAAGCGGTTGCGGATGAAATAATAGGGCCTACGTCAACCGCGCACCTCTACTGCACACATTTAGTGTCACTGAAGTTTGAACAGTAGGTGGCAGCAATGCAACATGCTGGATGCCAGCTGCCTATAAACTCCACAGAATGTTGAAGGGGACAAAGGGGAAATTTTGCGGGAAATATGCGGCTTTACAGGAATTACGTGGCATCGTGAAATTATGCGGAATATCATTGAATTTGCATGAATCCACGCGATCGCTGAATCGCGAAAAACTGGAGGGACTGATACACACACACATTCATACACACACACACATACAAACACACCCACACATAGACACACACACACGTATATAAAATGTTATTTCTGACTTGACTGCACCGGAATGACTGTGCCTACCGGTGCCCAAAGAGGAAGACAAAAAGAAAGACAACAAGTTTGAGAGTTTGGCAAACTAATAGACAGAACATACAGTAAACTGTAGCAAAATTGTCTGAAGTGACACCACACAGTAGGCATTCCATACACATTCACAGAACCAAAGAACAATATCAGGCCTCATTGTGTGTGTGTGAGTGTGTGTGTGCATTAACGCCTGCTGTTGTGCATTGATATAAAAAAAACGTACTTCATACATGCTGATGATATCCAAGAGCTTCTTGAATAAGTAGTGTGGCCGCCGACCCAGCTGAGCAGCATTCTTCTCCTTTTACTTGTGTCCTACAGCCAAAAAATAAGCAGTTATTGTGATGTTATTGTTAAAGTAATAGGCCTACAATACAGTTGACATACACATTTATCCTGAACTGCGTTATTGGGTCCTGACAAACCAGTGGTAGTGAGAACAATATAATTGGATGTTGAAACTAGTAGGGATTTTCCTTTAAAGGGACACTGTGCAGGAAATGGTCAAAAAAGGTACGGCAACTATGCTGCTCATTGAAACTGGGCTGCCTATTGCCCAATTTGATCTTTACATGGAAGTTTACTAAGAAAAAAACAAATATGTTCTAGTATGGTCCAAGTACAGTCATTTTTGCAGCTAAAAATGGCAGACCATGGAGAAGATCCCCCATTTCATGTATGAAAAGTGCAATTTTTCAATTCATAATGAATGCTTAGAATTTGATGGTGGTGGTAAGCATTAATGAAAAAGGTAACATAAGTGAATGGGCAGCATGAATTCTGGAAATAAACAACTAAAAATCTCACACAGTGTCCCTTTAAGGTTGTGTGTGTTTATCGGTGTGTGGTGTAGAGTGAGGTGTGCATGCGCATGTTTTGTACGTGTGTGTGTGTGTGTGTGCATGTGTGTATGAGCATATGTGTGGTGTGTGTGTGTGTGTGTGTGTGTGTGCGTGTGCGTGCACGCATGGGCTGTTATGCATGACATAAAAAGATCTTACTTCCTACATCCTGATGTTTGAGGACTCCTCGGATAAATAGTGTCACAGACCCAGCAGAGCAGAAGTAATCTTCTTTCATTTGTGTCCTACAGCAGAAAAAGAATGAATAACTATGAGTAATTGGGATTTTACTGTGAAATATATAGTACAACTGGTACCCATGTTTACAATTCTTGGATCATACACTCACATTTCAGTGCCGCGTTCTTCCCTCGATGCAGACACAGCTCCGTACACATTAAGCGGTTTTGGTGCCAGGTCATCACGTCCATCGAGGAACGGACTACCGGAATGACTGTGCCTGCCGGTTGTAACGCCGCATTATGTAATAACGGTGCAATATGTAATAATGTAACAAATTATTACATAATGTGGTGACAATCGCCGCATTGTGTAATAATTTACGCATTTCGTAATACATTTCTTGAACGCATTTCGTAATAACTTTTTTCTCATCTTGTAATAAATTATTACAAAATGCGAAATTTATTACGGAATGCGGCCGCAACTTTTTTTTTTGATGGAAATGTAATAAGATGGTGCATTATGTAATAATCTATATGGATATGTTTTTTCTGCACTTGGATTCAGTAGGCGCAGCACACACACATAGTCTCAGTGACATGGTATAGTCACTGCCCTCTCTCTCTCTCATTCTTCTCAGTTCTCAAACTGCTCGAGAGTCGCGAATGATGCGGTTAAAACCGTTAAGAAATAATTTCACAACTTGTTGCGTGCAACGAGTCCAACGAATGTCTCGCACTTTCTGCTACATTACACCAATTTACAGCGACATTAAATAGGCCAGGTCTAAACACTTCACGAGGTGGTGAAAACTAAATTAAATATCTAAATTAAATATATTGGATAGCCTATATAGACCTAGGCCTAACTAGATTTGTTGCAATACAGATTCATTTTCTAGAGCCAGAAGTGTTCCGCTGGACTGACGAAACCGAACACGATCAAGTTTGCAACTTCTTTCCCTCGTGCGCTGTCCGTCAGCACCACCTGTCATTAGACGTCCGATTAGCTTTCATTACGTGCTGAGGGAAAAACTCCCGCCATTAGGCCTATGTGCTGTTGCACTGTTGTGAGGGATATCACCAAATAATTTAGATAAAAGTCAGAACATTATTTTGGCAATGAAAGGCACACAGGTGGCTGGAAGCTCAAGCAGTCTTCAGTCTGTTCATTTAAGCTTTTGGGTGCTCTTGGATATCGGGGATCAGTTCATGTAGAGAGAAGAGTTCATCCAGGCACTCCAAAATAAGGTGCCCAAACGATAAGTTACATTAAAAAGCCTTTAATGGTACTGGGCTGGGGTTACATTAAAAAGCCGACATGTTTCGACCTCACCAGGTCTTCATCATTGAAAAGAAAGGCCTCCCTTAAATAGTGACATCACCACATGTGACCCATTACGCACTACACACATTTGCGCACACCATAGAAAACAAAGATTAAAAATAGCCTGGGGTAATAAGTGATGCCACAGAAAAAATGACCAGAAGTACAAATAAAAATCACAAAAAACAAGTAAAATCAATATCCTCATTTAGACCAGTATAGCGCATGGCATCCAGTTGGTGTATCCAAAAAGTCTGCCTCTGATTAGGCCTAAGTCTTTTTAGCCTGTCCCCACCCCTCGGAAGAGGTTTGATATGCTCGACGCCCTGTATGCGCAGCAGAGAATCATTTTTACCATGGTATTCATATGTTTCGCCATGGGATAGTCAAAATTGCCCACTCTGATACCATATTTATGTTCTGCTAGCCTATCTCGCATGCGCCTTTTTGTGCGCCCGATATAAAAGAACCCTTCAGCGCGAGGACAAGTTAGGCGGTATATGACAAATGTAGAATTGCAATTAATGAAATCTCTCTGTCCATATTCATTCGTGGTTTTAGTATCCACAAAAGATTTGGCTTGTGTAACATTTGGACAGTGGGGGCAGTTCATCTATGAACTGTCGTAACAAAAAAAGGACGGGACTGCTGCTGGCGATGATGTTTGTTTTTGGTCAATAACGTGTTGCGTTGTAGGGAGCGCGCTTCACTGTATGCGTTTTGGGTGGCTTCCTTGGAATATTCATTAACTAATATTCACTTTCTGGATTTGACGATATATAAAGACGCGGAGGGACAGCTGCACACCACCTTATTCAGAAAGGCGACCTCTCGGAACACCATTCTGAGAGCGGATTCATTCCATCCCCCGCATCTCATTAGAAATATTCCACACGGCCAATTCCAGAGATTAGGCGTATCTGTGATTTCGAAAATGATTTTCACGAGCAGGCCGAGCTGATGGAGAAAAGATTCAGTGATAGAGCCTATCACCCTAAAGCCATCCAAAACGCATACAGTGAAGCGCGCTCCCTTCAACGCAACACGTTATTGACCAAAAAGAAACATCATCGCCACCAGCAGTCTCGTCCTTTTTTTGTTACGACATATAGTACACAAGCGACGCGGATCAGGCAAATTATTAAGAACAATTGGTCCATTATTGAAAGTGATGCGCAACTACGTGAGGTGTTCCCAGAACCACCCATGGTGTCTTTAAAGAGTGCACCCAGCCTAGGAGATAAATTAATGCGCTCTCACCTACAGGTGAAAAAGAGAGAAACCTGGCTGCGTAAACCTATTGGCACCTATAGATGTATGAACTGCCCTCACTGCCCAAATGTTACACAAGCCAAATCTTTTGTGGATACTAAAACCACGAGAGAATACGGACAGAGAGATTTCATTAATTGCAATTCTACATTTGTCATATACCGCCTAACTTGTCCTTGCGCTGAAGGGTTGTTTTATATCGGACGCACAAAAAGGCGCATGCGAGATAGGCTAGCAGAACATAAATACCTGTATGCTATCAGAGTGGGCAATTTTGACTATCCCATGGCGAAACATTTCAATGAATATACCATGGTAAAAATGATTCTCTGCTGCGCATACAGGGCGTCGAGCATATCAAACCTCTTCCGAGGGGTGGGGACAGGCTAAAAAGACTTAATCAGAGGCAGACTTTTTGGATACACCAACTGGATGCCATGCGCTATCCTGGTCTAAATGAGGATATTGATTTTACTTGTTTTTTGTGATGCTTATTTGTACTTCTGGTCATTTTTTTCTGTGGCATCACTTATTACCCCAGGCTATTTTTTAATCTTTGTTTTCTCTGGTGTGCGCAAATGTGTTTAGTGCGTAATGGGTCACATGTGGTGATGTCACTATTTAAGGGAGGCCTTTCTTTTCAATGGTGAACGTAGCCCTGATGAAGACCTGGTGAGGTCGAAACATGTCGGCTTTTTAATGTAACCCCAGCCCAGTACCATTAAAGGCTTTTTAATGTAACTTCCCGTTTGGACACCTTATTTTGGAGTGCCTGGATGAACTCTTCTCTCTACATGAACTGATCCCCGATATCCAAGAGCACCCAAAAACTTAAATGAACAGACTGAACAGATTGCCAAAATAATGTTCTGACTTTTATCTAAATTATTTGGTGATATCCCTCACAACAGTGCAACAGCACATGGGCCTAATGGCGAGAGTTTTTCCCTCGGCACGTAATGAAAGCTAATCGGACGTCTGATGACAGGTGGTGCTGACGGACAGCGCATGAGGGAAAGAAGTTGCAAACTTGATCGTGTTCGGTTTCGTCAGTCCAACGGAACACTTCTGGCTATAGAAAATGAATCTGTATTGCAACAAATCTAGTTAGGCCTAGGTCTATATAGGCTATTCAAGATATTTAATTTAGACAGAATCCTTTCAAGCCGTGCAGCATCAACGTGGTCATATAGCCTACTGTCTGCACTTGTTCCGTTGCCTGCTTCATAGCAGAGAAGGAATGGCTTGCTGTTGTTGAGGATTTGTAACGTGGATTATCGAAACTGAAGACTTGATTTCTTTTATTGATACCTTTTTGTTTGGTATAATTACGGACAATGCAAATAACTGATTTTTGTGACGTTCGGACATTTTTGGAAGGAATATAATCGAATTAGTCCCGCCGCTTGGGTTATTGTTTTTCGCGTGCATGTGGATGAGCATAGGCTATTGAATTTGATTGCAGCCTAATAGGCCTACTGAACAGTGGACTGAAATTGAAAATATGACAAAGAGTGGCATTTTTCTCGGGTGCTATGACTTCTTGCTTTGCAAGAAGACAGTCTCCTCACTCCACGGGCAAAAAGCACCATGGTCAGACCCTGGCGCGCATGTAGGCAGACATGAAAGACTCACTACTCCACGGGCAAATATCGGGAAAAATTAAGCACCACCAGCATGGACAGCTCCCCACGAGTCACTTATAATGGTTGGTCTTTTCCTGGGATTTGATTCATGTTGTTTGGGGAAAAATATTAAAATAGCCTTTGTAATGTTAAGAATATTTCCAAAGAGCCAAGATGGGGCTTAAGATCAATATGGGCCAGGTTTGTCTCCGTGCGTACACACACACACACACACACACACACACACACACACACACACACACACACACACACACTCTCTCTCTCTCTCTCTCTCTCTCCTCTCTCTCTCTCTCTCTCTCTCTCTCCTCTCCTCTCTCTCTCCCTCCTCTCTCTCTCTCTCTCTCTCTCTCTCTCTCGCCACAGACCCACGCAAGTGCAAGACAAGTTTTCACCTCCTCGTGAAGTGTTTAGACCTGGCCTATTTAATGTCGCTGTAAATTGGTGTAATGTAGCAGAAAGTGCGAGACATTCGTTGGACTCGTTGCACGCAACAAGTTGTGAAATTATTTCTTAACGGTTTTAACCGCATCATTCGCGACTCTCGAGCAGTTTGAGAACTGAGAAGAATGAGAGAGAGAGAGGGCAGTGACTATACCATGTCACTGAGACTATGTATGTGTGCTGCGCCTACTGAATCCAAGTGCAGAAAAAACATATCCATATAGATTATTACATAATGCACCATGTTATTACATTTCCATCAAAAAAAAAAGTTGCGGCCGCATTCCGTAATAAATTTCGCATTTTGTAATAATTTATTACAAGATGAGAAAAAAGTTATTACGAAATGCGTTCAAGAAATGTATTACGAAATGCGTAAATTATTACACAATGCGGCGATTGTCACCACATTATGTAATAATTTGTTACATTATTACATATTGCACCGTTATTACATAATGCGGCGTTACACGGTGCCCAAAGAGGAAGACAAAAAGACAGACAACAAGTTTGAGAGTTTGGCAGACAGATAGACAGAACATACAGTAAACCGTAGCAAAATTGTCTGAAGTGACACCAGACAGTAGGCATTCCATACACATTCACAGCATCAAAGAACAATATCAGGCCAGCTCTCATTGTTAGTGTGTGTGTGTGCGCGTGTGCGAGCGCATTCACGCCTGCTGTTGTGCATGACATTAAAAACTTACTTCATACATGCCAATGATATCCAAGGGCTTCTTGAATAAGTAGTGTGGCCGACGCCGACCCAGCTGAGCAGCATTCTTCTCCTCTTACTTGTGCCCTACAGCTGAAAAATAAGCAGTTGTTGTGATTTTATTGTTCAAGTAATAAGCCTACAATACAGTTGATACACATTTATCCTGAACTCACTGACTTACATCTCTCAGACAATCCAAATCGGTTTTCATCGGTTTACTTCTTCAGTGACTTAGTTCCAGTTTCCTACACACCCAGCTGTCTTGGTAACCGGTCAGAGGAGAGAAGTCCACCTTATCCAGAGCAGAAGAGATAAAAAAAAAAGACAAAACGTTTCAGAGCTTTGCAGACACACCTTCAAACAGACAACAGACAACCTTAAATAAATGTATGAAAGGCTTTTGTCTCACTACTACACACAACTTTACATTTTTCATTTACATAAACAAAAATATAAACCAACCAGTCCCTTCGTAAATACTGCACAGAGTACAATATCACACACTCACACTAGAACTAAGTTACACACGCACAATTTCATGCAAAGCATGTTGAAGTAGCTGTTGCCTATAGCCACAAATTTCTTTAAACCAGGAAACTTCCCTGTAGCGTCAACAAAGCAACACATCCCTGCTCGTGAATGAAAGAAATTGGATAACTATTCCCTCCGCATTTAAGTAATTTTGGAACACAACGACTGGTGAATGCAAACACGTTTTCCACGCGTAGCCTTCATCCGCATTTATCAAACAGCTACGTAGTAGAGCTACCACTCTAATCAAGCAAGCAAAGCACATACGAGATAAGAAACGCCAGTTGACACACAAACAATACACAATTGTCGCGACAACATTTTCTTGCACAGGCAAGCTGCCCAAACACACGATGCGACTTACCACACCTAACATACCGGTAATATTTAATGCGCGAGCTATCCCTCCCTCTGCCTTTATCAGAGTTCGGACTTGTGAAAGGTGCAAGTCGCAGTGAGCTCGGCCTCGGAAGAACATCGCAGGAGTCAGGAGAAGTCACACAACACAAGCACTTGCTCTCATAAAACTAGTTCTAGTTGACACAGAAAAAGAAGAAAGCCCGTCGACTCCCCTACAGTATGTAGAACTAACATGACACTTGTGGAAACCGAAGACAGCCTTCAGATGCCAGCTTGCGGCCCCCAAACGAAAATGCTGTCGTTATGAACAGAATTCTAGGTTGAGTGGAGCCAGGTAGCGGCTAGATATAGTTAGCTAATTTCTCAGATTTGTGTCAGTTGCGTCCTGCATTAGGCTAGTAACGCTAGTATCACAGCCCGTATAGAAAGTATATCGCCTCACTGTGTACTGAACCTCAATTTATCGTCGAGTAGACACACTTAGCCCTCTACCTAAAAAGAATCTGCCGAACCACTGACAGCCAACCATCCGTTATAAGCTAGAACTATGCTAAATAGCAACCAAATGAATCCCAGAAGGGCTAACATTATGACTTACCGTAGTGTCTTGGTTATTAGCTAACTAACCACTGTTGACAGAACCTGGACGAAGGCTGGACGAACATACTACTTTCCAATGAAATGTAGCAAATATATCCCCAAATCCACCACAGGATAGCAAACCGCTGCAGTTATGACAAAGTGCTTATTCATTTGCTCCCCTTAAAAGATTAGTTACCGTTTCCTCCTATTAGGCCTACTCGAAATGGGTAGGCCTATAGCTTTCTATGAAATGTGCCTTAATATACTCGCCACAAACAGGAACTCACGGCTGACGCATATTTACACCGCGAAAAGCAATATGGCAAGTTTATTATGTAATAAAAGGCGCACACTTACCTAAACAATGCTTTCACATGCCATCCAGTGTCCTTTCTTCTGGACGTTGGTAGTCTAGGCCTACTAGCCGTTTTGGCAATGGCGTCCGGGCGGTAAAATTCAAAATTCAAATATCTTGACAAGATTACAGGGTTGAAATGACCCAGGGCCTGGGTGCTGATGTGGGTTTAGCGAATAACCCAGGTAATGGGTACGGAAAATGACCCAATATGGGTTATATTTAACCCATTTTTCATAGAAAAGCAATTGACCCAGGGGTTTGGTCAAAGTAATAACCCAGCTCTTTTTAGAGTGTATGCACAGTTATAAAACTGTAATTGCAATTGGATGTACTACTAAGTTATTATTGTAATAGACCTAGTAGGCTTTAGTAGTAGAAATGTTTTATTGATGCAAACTTAGTAGCCTATAGCCTATTCACCAAACTCACAACACAAAGAGTTGATTTCTCTTCTATTTTAACCATCCGTTACCATATTTTGTGAAGGCTTCTAAAATATGAATAGTAGCCTATAGTAAAGAAGAAGGATCACCGCACACTGGTGGACTTGGTTTTGCTGTTTTTATTTAGGTGAATAAAAACAGCAAAACTAAGTCCACCAGTGTGCGGTGATCCTTCTTCTTTACTATGGATTACTGATGACTGCACTTCACCAGCACCTGGAACCTGGCTGTGCATAGGAGTTCCAGATCTTTGATGAATAGTTGCCTACTTTGTCCCTTTCAATGGCAGTGAACTAATGCCCTAATCCTGAAAGCGTCCCGTGGTCTTGTAGCCTACCATAGGCACAAATAATTCCTTCACAAATTGCTAGATGACGGCGCGTCTCGCCTCACCGTGACAGAGACTTCTGTCCTCGCCGTAGCCTAGCCCCCGACAGGACTTTACAGTGGCAGAGGATGTCCTCGCCGTAGCCTATCCCCCGACAGGACTTTATAGACGATGTGCTGCGCAATTGCCTCTCGGGTTTGGCGAAGGAATGTTATAGGCTAGGAAAGCAGACGGATGCTGTCCTCGACATTACGCGGGGCAATTACAGTTGGCTACTTCGTTTAATTTACATATCCTGCTCAGTCAGTAGATTGTTGATCCTTGCTTGTTTGCTCTACCTATTCTAAATCACATTTTGGACACGATAATTTTTTTTAGAAAATATATATAAAATCTCAGTAAAATCCAATTTTCTCGCGTATTGCTGTAATGATGGCAGATAATGACATGATTCGTGATGGAAATGGCTCTCCTAGTCAAACTTTAATCGCACAGAGACTTTCTGCGTGATCAAATCGGTGATGAAACGGCCAAACCGCAATTAGTGCTCCAGAGAGAATGCAGCAGCAGCAAGACCTCTCTCGGATGAGCAATCGAACTGAATTTATAGTTTGCATAGGCTCAGAGAAACACAGTGTCAGGTCGGTTGGCATGACTCTTAGGTCAAATTAGTGCCCAAAATACGAACCCCACGCAACCTACCAATTAATCCATAAGTAGGCTACCCCGAACGCACTTGCACTGACATCCTCTTTTGGATAGCTGACTGGTTTCCTAAAAAGCTACCCCAGCTGCATCCTAATTTTTGTGCACGTGCATGATTGGACGTCAAATTGGCGGGGCACTAGTGTCACAGCAACGAACGCTTTACCAGAAGTTAACTTTGCATGTCCATAACGCATATTTCTTTTCCATGACAAGAATAAGAACAGATAATAGGGGCAGTTTAAACCCGTATTTGCCGATGAGTCCCTCTTACCTTGCTCGGCTCCCACCGCTGTCAGCAATTTGCCCATTGGAAATAATTCCGATATGGTTAAAAAGGCTAAAATAAAATCGGGCATCGTGGCTGAATGGTGAGCGGCCACCGCAGGTTCTGTTCGCTGGTCCCTAGCCCTGCTTCGGGCTCTTCGATGTTGTGTGCACCGTTACCCAGCGATTCAAGGGGCAAGTTAGTCTCCCAAGTGAGACAGCCAGCTTCTCTCTGCTCTGCCTGCTCCTTGCAGGACTACCAGGTGTATAGCGGCGAGGACTCCGAGAG
Organism: Engraulis encrasicolus; assembly: GCF_034702125.1. Lineage (NCBI taxonomy): Eukaryota > Metazoa > Chordata > Actinopteri > Clupeiformes > Engraulidae > Engraulis > Engraulis encrasicolus. The sequence goes on along the minus strand of NC_085868.1, from coordinate 17,899,559 downwards.
ACGGTGTGAGGTTGAGCGCGAGGATAACGACGTGTGAGGGAGATGTGGGGTAGAGACTCGGTGGCGTGGAGGCAAGGAGAGAGCGCACGGCAGTGTGTCCAAATTCGTTTTTTTCTTCGGCTGTCTGACTTTTTGATGCAGTAGCTGCTACGTGTCCTAATCATCCGCTAAGTCAATAGAGCCTATGCAAAAAGTAGGCTATTTCCTGAACTTTTAACAGCATGCGGCGCAGGTGTCTTGTAACTCCATGTCCGGTCGTTCGTTCTCATGTCACTTTAATTTTGCACTCACATACATATATTTTATAGCCTACATTAAAAATATACTAGACAAGAGTTACTGGATCAATCTTTTGGCAACTGACGGACGTTACTTTGCACGATAGATACAAAAACGCAATAAAAAAAGCGCAAAAAAAGCGCAAAAAAAGATCCAAAAGAGCTAGAACATTAGGCCTACACACATTATT
>NC_085868.1:17791590-17896590 GCF_034702125.1 Engraulis encrasicolus | reverse complement strand
TTCCCGCCATCCCAACACGGGAGTTACGGGGCTATTTTCACACATAAACTTTACTGCCTAAATCTTTAATGTTATGTTATTGCAGTCAGAAACACAAATTTTACCATAAAACAAACACGTGCGCATGTTTATTGACCGAGAGCAGGTCAGTGCTATGATGTTTTGTTTTTTCGCCAAAACATCTGTTCTGAATTAAGTTTCAACAATTATATACACATACCTAACTTTGTTTTCTGCCTATAAGTGGTTGCCTTGTGTGATGTATTCTGGGCAAAAAAATAATAAATAGCCCATTAAAGAAAGAAAGAAGCACTCATCAGCAGACTCTCTGAGATTTCACTCTGAGGACGAGTGTCAGCCCGATACGTCTGTGAGGTGAATGGAATAGTCAGAAGAAAACTGATCAGTGCATCTTTATTCATTTATTTTTCAAACTTGAGTTTCTTCATTGACAAAGTTAAGTAACCAGTGTTAAGCATTAGAAGGTGTTGAGGACGTTTCCCAATTTCGTAAGGGATAAAAAAGGCACTGTGAACATAATCAAGTTCCTGTGCATTTCAGAGATGAGGCTTATGTGATTTTCTCACAGAATTTTCCTTCTGCAGGGGCCTACATGAACCCTTAGCCTAGGGACCCAGGGGTCGTCTTAATCCAGCCCTGTTTTTGAGGAATTCACAGTTGCAGATGAGGTAATGACGTTGCATCTGTAACAGTGTGCATTCCCCTGAAAGTAGCCTAGTGGCAACGTTCCCCACCCCTCCCTATTTCTGTCCATCCTCAGCTTCTCCGTTCTAATCCAGGTCCACTTTCTCTTGCCCTCAGGTCAGCATCTGCAGACACAGTGGATGGTGAATGAATTGGTAGCCCGAAGTTTTTTTCTTCTGATTATTATTATTATTTCTAGTGGCGCAGTAAAAAGGCAAAAAAGCAAGTGCAGTAAATAGATGTGTGAACATGTATTGTATCTCCTTGTTTATGCGGTTCTGTAGCTAATGTGTGTGTCTATTACAGCAATAAGAAATGAATGAATAAAGATAATCCCTTTGTGGATATAAAGACTTTGTCTAGCCATCTTAGAAACACAAACACACACACACACACACGCACGCACGCACGCACGCACGCACACACACACACACACACACACACACACACACACACACACACACACACACACACACACACGCACGCACGCACGCACGCACGCACACACACACACACACACACACAGAAAGAAAGAAACAGATATACATTTCATATTGTACTATCATAATTCTCAGAGAAAAGTGTTTCCTCCATAAAAGTTATGATGTTTTTATGTACTTGCACAATACCAAGCAGTGAATGATTTAGGTAGCCTACCTCATAAAGTCAATATCCAGGCCTAACTCGATTTGATAAAAAAGTAGCCTTTAAAATCTTGGCTTTTGGCTTTTTCAGGCAGAGCAGCAATGAAGTGAATCGAGACAACTGAAATGACAGCCTAATCAAATAGAGTTTCATCTGTTAACAGAATGGAAAATACAAAATAGCCTACTCAACAAGTTTTCTGACAAATATGGTTGTTTCCTCTCTCTTTCCGAGTCAAATGTATTATCCACCATGCTATTTCTTTTTTAATCACATCATGGAGGTAAAAGCATCCAGTAGCCTATTGGGACAGCCTTTCTTTCTGGCAATGTTTCCCTGGTTGTTTAAGTCCATGACAGGAAAGTTGCACAGTGCAGCTCCAAGCAGGGCGGGACTGTATTTTTGGCATGGACCGGCCCCTAACACATACACAGGCCACTGTCATACTACGTATATCTTGACGGGCTGAATCCACTGTCTATACCAGTGGTTCTCAACCTTTTTTGAACGAACGCCCCCTTGACCTCATCACAAGCCTGTCAACACGCCCTTAGTATTGACAAATAAAATAGACTAATGACCCCCAATGAGAACTAAGCCCCGCTCCCATTACGTAAACTGTAACCTTCTCATCGTCGCCCCCCCGAAGGCTTCCAAACGCCCCCTGGGGGGCTGTAGAGCCCCCATAGACAAACACTAGTCTATACTGACGATGGACCAATGGGCCTCCCGCTCTAAATTGTGGGTCAATCCCCAGGAAAACAACAACAACAACAACAACAACAACAACAACAACAACAACAACAACAACAACAACAACAACAACATTAATTGCCCATGAGGACTGTTGCTACCACCGGGAAAACACGCTTTATGCCAGATGACCCGTGCAGCCCTGGCTCTAAGGCAAGGAGCATAGTGGGGATACAGTAGGAGTATTACAGCACTAGCAAAGGGCTTGTCCCTGGATGACATGCAGCTTTAGGGCCTAGTACCTACTGCCAGGGAGTCTTACATGTTTGGCTGTACTGTATATGAGGTAACAAAAGAACAAAAGGAAAGGGAGTAACAGGGAATGGTGTGTAAGACACAGAATATGTACTGTACAGTATATTTATTTAACCTACATATTTACGGTACTCTGATGCCTTTTTCTACTTCATAACACACCAAATATTACACACTATTACATAACTTTGTCCACAGTTAAGTTTCTCTACTGCAAAGATGGTGAACGTGTCAAGCCCACAATTGGTACAGTACTGTACAATAGACCTAATTATCTTTAAAAAAACCCTGCTGGTCATTGTTTTCTTGCCTGATGCAAGCAGATCAGATGCATTGTGCGAGGAGATCCACCCTTTTAATGCATGAAGTAATTATGCAAGCGCTGTGCATATGCAGTACAATACGCACACACACACTCGTCATTATTTGACAAACCAACACGCTGCTGTCTTCGGGAACAGGAGTGACCTCAGAGTCAGCCTCCATTTGATCACACAACATATACAAAACATGATCATTAATTGTGATGATTTGTGCAATCACTGTCATATTACTTACATTATTTATTCATCGTGTGTTGCTGTGAAGTCTATTTTCATGCCAATTACCAGGTAAACTTGGTGAAACTATTTCAGGATAGTTTAATTACATTTCTTCGCAATTACTTTGCAGCAAGAGATCCGCTGGGTATTTAGAATGTATGAACAAAGAATCTGTCAGCAAAATATAGAAGAACAGAGGACTTGGAGAACGTAGAGGGAGATGGGAAGATAGAGACAAGAGGGAAGGGAAGGATGGGGAATATTGGAAGGCGGAAACATGAGAGGGGGAGATTGACAGACAGACAGAAAGATAGATTCATGCAAAGATGTCAGTAAAACCAAAAAGATAGAGAAGGAGGAGAGAGAAAAAAGAAAAGTGACAAGATGGAGACATAGACAAGGAAAACGAAAGTGAGATATATAGAGGTAAGCAGAGGAAGGTGGAGATGCTCCAGGCTGTGGTAATAGTTGAAGTTAGAAAAATAAGAAATAGAAAAAAAAGAAAGAGGTAAGGAGAGAGACTGAAAGGCAGAGAAAAGGCAGAGAAAAAGTCGGGGAAAGGGCAATCAGCAGAGAGATGGAGAAAAGTAAAAGCAAGATTGATCAAGAAAGGAAGAAAGGAAGAAAGGAAAAACAAAATAAAGAAAGAAAGAAAGAAAGAAAAAAGAAACAATGAATGAAAGAAAGAAAAAGTAATGTGCTATTGCAAGCTGTGACGAAAGCCTCCCTATTCTGTCCTTTTCTTCTGCTCAGTAACCCCATGTAGCGGTTCTTCTCTCAGGGGGGAGGCTTGGAGGGGGATCATCCTGCCTTTAAGCCTCAGGGATGTGGAGTGGCTGGAGCAAAGACACACTCGACCAAATAAAAAAGGCATTTTCCTGCTTCATTTTTTTTCTTCTTCTCCACTACACCATTTCATCTAAAAGGGCAACAAAGAACGGTCACTGATTCAGAAAGAAAGAGTATGTAAGTACTGAGTTGCGTGACCTTTTTGTTGTTATGACTGTTCGCTGCAGTGAAGCGTTATCCACTCTCCAGTCCACACTCACACTTACACCTGTAGGTCTACATACACTCTGTCTCACTCATATTTACACCTACACACTCACACCTATACGTCTCATCCCATAACACACTAGGCTGGGGCATGCTTGCTGTGTGACGTCATACATATATCACGGCGTGCAAATTGACACTGGAGGTGTCATCTCGTGACAGGTAGCCAAAAAGTCTTTCGTCAAAAAATCCTGCCACTGCTTACGTAGACATACCACACTGACCAATGCCAGAAGATCTCCCTTTGTGATTCCGTCAATATTGCACCATGCATACGCATAGGCCTAGGTGCCTGTAAGGGGGATGCAGTGGTGCATTTGCATCCCCACTTTTGGAATCCCTAAATGAGGCTTTCTCAACTTTTACTGTAGAAAAATGAGTGGAGTTCAGCAGCAGTATCATTGTTAAGAAATAAAGAAGAATGAAGGAAAAAATGCACCATCACTTTAAAACTCGTTACGGTGCCCTTGCACACACGTCAACATACCTTGAGTTCAAGTGAGTTACCTAATGCAAACTGAAAATAAAATAGCCTACGCACAATCTACATACGAACAAACATGTATCATGTGGCAAGCATATTCCATCCAATAAATGCACAAACGCAGGCATGAGCGCACACACACGCCTACACACACTCTACTTACAGTCAAAACACACCCGATCATAAACAACTAATATGCTGTATGTCAGCCTATACATCAGACAATTGCTTTCTCACTCATCCACTCATGCACATAATCATGTGTCATTTTATTCTCTGTTACTCACTTATGCTTCTCATGATTCTGTTTGTTTTCCTTTGTCTACTCTCTCCTCTCTATGTCTGTCTTTCTACCTGTCTGTCTGTCTCTCTCTATGTCTCCCCTTTTCTCTCTCTACCTCTCTGTCCAGCATTCTGTTTCATTTATTCTGTCTCTTCTCTCTGTGTGTCTCGTTCTGTCTCTCTCTGTCTGTCTGTCTGTTTCTCTCTCTCTCTCTCTCTCTCTCCCTCTTTTCTCTCTCCAGTCTTTTTTCTCTCTCTATCACTCTGTCCATGATTCTGTGTCTTTTCCTCTGTCTCTGCTCTCTATGTCTCTTTCTGTCTGACTCTGTGTCTTTCTGTCTGTCTGCCTGTCTGCTGTCTGTCTGTCTGTCTGTCTGTCTGTCTGTCGCAATTGCAACTGACACACACACACACACACACAAAGTCACGTACGTGCGCACACACGCACAAAACACACACACTCACTAAACACGCGATCGCTCACACACACACACACACACGTGCGCGCACACACGCGCACGTACACATGCGTACAAACACACGCACACACACACAAATGCTCACACCTACACATGATAGAACACACACTAAACACACACACACACGGACACACACACACTAAACAAACACACACACATACACAAACACGGACACGCACACACACTCGTGCACACATACACACACATGGACATGGACACACACACACACATACACACACACACAGAGGGGGTGAGAGAGAGAGAGAGAGAGAGAGAGAGAGAGAGAGAGAGAGAGAGAGAGATGGCGGGTTTGATAAATAATTAAGAAGGTGAAATATACAGTCTGAGAGGGGAAGAAAGAAAATACAGCAAACACACGGCAGCCAACAGATATAAAGTCATGCATAGCAACAACAACAAAAGATAACACAATGCACCAGACTTGACAGACGCAGGAACCACAGAAAAAAAGATGGCACAAAGCACAAACTATGCATACTTCACTTCACAGACACAGGAATCGCTGAGAAAAATGTGACACATGCACACATGCTACATATGACGGACACTGATGCCACAGAAAAATGGTAACCCAAGCACAAAGCACACACATACTACACACACATAACATATGACAGATACCAGCGAGAGTTAAGCACAGGAACACACACACACACAGACACAGACACACACGCACACACACACACACACGTACGCACGCACGTGCACGCATGCACACACACACACACACACACTACAGTACAGTTCATACGACAGACAGCACCTTGACTTGGCCCTTCTTCATGTTTGGCCCATGTGAGAGCTATAGGAAAAAGGCAGAACTTTCATGTTGTAATAGCCTTTGGCTGCAGCTATTCTGTCATACCACTTCACACACTTCCGCCCTCCCCCCACTTTTTTCCCTTCATGTGAATGGGGAATGTGCATGTACTCTTCAGCTGCCAAGGCAAAGCAAAGGCAAGCACATTTTTGCTGTGACCATCACCTCAGAGACAGGCGGTCTCTGGTTGCTGGCCAAGCAGCCAGGGATGTATGTGGCTTTGAATCTGTGTGTGTGTGTGTGTGTGTGTGTGTGTGTGTGTGTGTGTGTGCGTGCGTGTGTGTGCGTGTGTGCGTGCATGTGTGCCCGCGTGCGTGCTTGTGTGTGTGTGTGCGTGCGTGTATGTGTGCGTGTGTAGGTGCTTGCGTGTGTGAGTGTGTGTGTGCAGTTCTCAGCTGAGGCGGCACCATGCTGGTTAAGATGAAAGGTAAACAGGTAATTATCTGACTTTTGGGTGCACTGTGAGTGAGATGAGATCAGAGGAGATGAGAGGAGAGAAAAGAGGAGAGGAGAGGAGAGGAGAGGAGAGGAGAGAAGAGGAGAGGAGAGGTTAGGAGAGGGAAGGAGAGGAGAGGACAGTAGAAGTGGGGAGGAGAGGAGAGGAGAGTAGAGAGGAGAGGAGAAGTGAGGAGAGGAGAGGAGACCAGAGGAGAGGAGAGGAGAGACGAGAGAGGAGAGGAGAGTCAAGAGCGGAGAGGAGAGAGGAGAGAGGAGAGAGGAGAGAGGAGAGAGGAGAGGAGAGGAGAGGAGAGAGGAGAGAGGAGGTTTCATCAGGCCATTGTTCTCACACACTATTTGTGCTCGGTGGGCCGTTCAGTTCAATGTTAATTGCTTCCCCTGTGTGTGTTTGTGTGTGTGTGAGAGAGAGATTGGTAGCGCACATGTACAGTATGTGTGTACACGGTTATGAAGCTCTCCCAGTGACTTCCTTTGCCCCCACCACCCTCAATCCTGCTCACCACTACTACACATCCACATACTGTTTTAGCATGCTGGATGCCACTTCCATCTCTCTGTCTCTGTTTCACTCTGTCTCTCTGTCTCTCTGTCTCTCTCTCTCTCTGTCTCTTTCCCTGTGTCCCTCACTCTGTCTCTCTCTCTCGCTGTCTTTGTGCCCCCCACCCTCTCTCTATCTGCCTCTCTCTCCCTCTCTCTCTGGGACTGTTTTGTTCCCTATCATGTCACTTTTTGGATCATCCTTTGTTATCGTTTCATTTCCTCAGTGTTATCGGAGTATCATTATGTATTATGTTGTGAGCTTCATTAACGGCTCATTTCCACGTGCCCCCCGCCCCTTGAGAAAAGGTTGTTTGTCAAATGAAATAAATAAATGCAAACTCATTTCCACTGTTTGGACCATGCTGTTTTCTCCCCTTGTGATTCGAGTGTATTTATGGAACCTGGGCTCCCCCTGTAGGTTAGTATTGTAATTACAGTTACATTTGCTTCTGTCCTGTGCATCCAGTGTGTAATGTACTTTCCTAATACTGGCCTATGTGGTAGTTTATCAAATTGTCAAGACGTTATATTGATAAACGCGTATGTTAACCTTGGCATTCATTATATGAAAGTTCTGTGAAGTCAGGTGGGGGAGAGAAAAAGACGAATAATAAACTTGACCCAAAAGTTCAAGCAGTCCTCTAGAAAGAGAGATAGTGCTGAAAGTGGAGCAGGTTACTTTATCTATTTCTTCTCGCGGCAGAGGTAGGCTCATTTTTTCTCTCTCTCTCTCTCTTGTGACTGTTGCCGAGAGGAGAGGAGAGGAGAGGAGAGGGGCAGCGAAAGAAGGTAGTGTGTGGCTTTTTAAAGAGGATATTGTCTCTCCATACCAGACAGGAGGAGAGGACTTTGGAGGCTCATTTTGCGTCGCCAGGGACACCCAGTGAAGTTCTGTTCTGTTCTGTTCTGTTCTGCCCCAACAAATGAGCGCCATAGCCACTCGAGAGTCGGAAAGGTCAGCAGCTTTCATGTCTCAAGGTGCCACCTGGCTGGCTGCAGAATGGTCTTCGATCCAACCGCCATAACACCACAACACCTAAGCTGTGGGGGAAAAAGAAATGTGTCTCTGGAAAATAACCGTCTACTACTGCTTAAGTCACACAGCCCAACGAAAAAACGTTGCCTCATTTCTGTTGTCTCGTTTAGCTTAATGCTCAATTAGGACAATGCTAAATGAAGTCAATGAACTCTAAAGACAATGTTATTGGATGTTACCTGAATGGTAATGACCAAGTCATAATGTATCAATAAACACTCTGTCTATAGTTGTAGTATTGTGGTAATGGTTTTTTTCCACCAGCTGAAATGTCTAGTAGATGTTAATCTTAATGCTAATCTAGCCAAACACACACACTAATGAGTCAACATGGCTAGTAGTAAGTTGGTCTTTTCTACCAGCCAAACTGCAATTTATACCTGCATTTGGCCGGTTGGCTGGTGTTCGAGCCCTGCAAATATCTATCTGTTCACCTGGCCAGATGGACTTGTGCTGAAGACTGCTGATGAGAATGAATGTTGATGATTAAAGTGTTTCCTCATATCAGCTCAACGCTGGAGCTCTGACTGAGGGCAGGTGCAAGTCGTCGATGGGAGACTGCTGCTTCTGACTCTTTCACACACTGTACTCTGTGTCTCATAAGCACATTTATTTGCCGTGTTGGCACAAGCTTGTAGCCTATATATTTTTTGTATGCATATTGTTTATTCATAATTAGCTACACAAGTATAGGCCGCTGTGTGGAGTAGCTATGGGATAAGAAAAACCCTAATGGTAGCCTCATAATGTACGCCGTACCACCAGTGGCATGCTGTAATAGTCATTGAAAGGTTCATTACCACTCTACTATGACATAACATAGGGCCTTTAATAACTCACTATGGCTCAGTCATTACCATTCTGGTAGAGCAAATGTATAACGCCATGTTTTAAAGGGTTAATCTTAATAGTAAAGGAATCAATTCAATCAAATGCTCTTCCTATGTACAGTATTTGATATAAACAGGCGCACCAAACGATGCAATGTTTCCATTATGTTGTACACAGTTATTTGCTGAGGGATATTTAATTTCCTCTTTATAAGCACAGGTGTTCCTATGCTGGAATGATATTGCTTTATTGTCAAGTTCCTCTTGGGAACAATAGCCTATAAGACTGGGTCTATCCGAATATCACACGCTATTTGCTGTATATTTCCCCTTTGTTGATGCTAAAGGGGAAAAGTCTAAAAGCCTAAAAGCCTAAAAGCCTTCTCGGTCTGTTTTATAGTGCAATATGTTGCCCTCCTGCCAGGTCTCCAAGTGCGTACAGTTTACAAAGTCAGTAAAATCAGCAAGCTTGTCAAACTACTGCAGTGAGCACTTGTGTTGACTGCATTTCAAGTTTTACCGATTTATTTTGAATGCTGTGAATGTGATTAAACCAACCTCCCCTGCAGGGCCGGATTAAGATGGGCTGGGGCCCCTAGGCTACAGGTTGCTGTGGGGTCCCCCCAGAAGGCAAATCACATTCACATAGACAGTGTCTTTATGAGCTGGGAATTAAGGATAACATGTCTACCATGTTTACTAAACACGACAGATACATTTTTCAATATTACATGTTGTCGTAATTCTGCAATCTTTCACTTTTGGCCTAGCAGGGGCCCCCTGGCAGGTGGGGGGCCCTAGGCTGCAGCCATATCTAGCCTGTGCAGTAATCCGGCCCTGCCTCCCTGTCCCCATTGTGGCTTAAACTGTACGTGATTAGAACGGCTTTGTATTCTTCCCACTCTAGTTTCTACTGGGCCCTACTTGTGAAATGGTTTATAATTAATTTCCTAATGGGTGTTGTACACACAAACGAGCCTCCAGCTTGCTGCTGGAAGTCCTCCAAGAGCGTGACTGAGGTCCTCCTCCATCACACTGCACTGGATGCATTGTGTTTGTGTCCTCTCTGCTGGTTGCTGTGGTCACCACCGTGGACCAGGATGGATGGAGTGCTTTTTGTGTCCCTGCTAGAGTTGGCGTATCTGAGTTGTGAAAAACCAGAACACATTGACGCATGAGCGCGCTATGTGTTTATTTCAATGTAATATGAGAATTGCATTTATTTATTTATATATTACTGTATAAGTTCAAGTTTATTACCCATATTAGCAGTATAAAATACAGTTGCTAGGAATGCACTTTGGTGAGCTCACACATACAACAATACAACTAAAAACACACAACTATATATGCCTGAAAAATCTGGACGTGTGGTAACACTAGTCCATCGATCGCCTTGCACCAAAATAGAGTGCTTTTGTGTCCCTGGACTATGCACTCCTTTTTCAGCAGTAGTATGATGCTGCTCAGTGCAAGCCCACGTAAGTTTATTTTTAAGGTGAAATAATGCAAAAAATAAAAAATGTTTTACTCAAATATTTAGGATTCAGTGAAACTTACTTGGAATGGTGGAATCAAAATGGTGAAATTGTCATATTGACAAAATCACACAGTGTTCATTAATATACATATCTACGATCATGAGCATTGTCAGCAAATTGGTGGGTTTGATAATAATAATAATAATAATAATAGTAATAATAATAGTAATAAATAATACTAATTTCATTTTATATAGCGTTTTCAAAACTCCCAAGGTCATAAATACAACATTAAAGTACACTCATTTGAGCTCATTTCTATAAACGCCCCTTCTACATAGTAAATGTACAAATGAAAGGACATACGTCAGAAATAGTTTCACTTCACTGTAATACTTTTAATAGCTAAAATACCAGTAGGTAAAGTAAACATAGGACATAGTCATAGCATACATCACTTGTAGATACAAAGAGCCCAGGAAATATTTTCATTTTCATTTATCCTTTATTTAGGCATGATTGTCTCCCATTGAGACTATAGGTGTGTCTCTTTTGCCTGGAAGTCCTGGTGAAAATGGTTGCCAACAAAAAGTTCCAGATGGAGACAAACACATTAACCCATTAGGTTACAGGTTGTATTGTATTGTATTGTATGATATGCAAAATGAAATATACAAAAAATATGCAATGTTGCTTATGGTGCTTATATAATATGTCCTGATATAGTTGGTCTGCAAGAATCCCATCCAGAACAACAGGTGTTGAGAGAGAGAGAGAGAGAGGGAGAGGGAGAGAGAGCGAGAGAGAGAGAGAGAGAGAGAGAGAGAGAGAGAGAGAGAGAGAGAGAGAGAGAGAGAGAGAGAGAGACCAATCCCTCATGGTTAAGTGGTAATGGAGAAGGCCATTTTTGAGTGCTAAAGCAAAACTGTTGTAGAGGGGATTGAGGCCCGCCGAGTTATCCAGCAAGCAGCCAGGCGTGACTCCTGTTCTCAATACTGCTATTCTGACAATTGAAACAGCTGAAAGGAGAGGTGACTTAATCATTTCATATGTAGCCTCCATCATGCCCCTGTGTCCTACCTTCTCTCACGGGAAGCGGAACACGTCGATACTGAAAAATAGAAAGCATGAGGTTGCTTTTTGGCTGCACACTGACCAATTTGTAATGTAGTCTATATTGGGTACGTTTTAACAGCAAAAGCCAGCACTTGCAATTTGATAGACCTTTGAAACATTTTGGAATGTTGATAGGCCTATTGACCATGAATTAATAATTCAGAGTTCGAGTTTACATTGGACTTTCATTTAATTTTGAATTGTGAGGTGTTTACATGACATTTTCAAAGCTGAATTAAGCTTTATCAGAAATAAATTCAGTTTATTCTGAAATAAATGTCTCATCTAAAAAGACCATTGATGCTGGATGTTGACCGAATTATTTTTCAACACTGCTCTCTGACTGACTGAATACAGTAAAATGTATCTTATCCTAATATCTTTCTCTCTGTGGACTCGGTTCTCTCTTTAACGCAATGTACTAAGGTCGCTTCAAATCTACTCCAGGGACTATTTTTGGAAGACATACAGTAATTGAAACGTACTGTAAGGTCATTTCCCTCGCTAAAGTCACGTAGGCTAACTCTTGCTTGTCACCTTATCATATCCCCGCCTCTGTTTTTCCTAATCTGTCAGACTGGAACGTTCTCCCTCCCGCCTCCCTCATTCACCTGCCCTGCGTTCTCAGCACCCTCCTCTATTAATCCCACCATTAAGTCGGCCATATTGGAGATGGATTAGGGGTCAATTTGCAGCTCAATAGAGCCGGACCACTTTACACCTGGAGTACGTACGGTAAAGCACACACAGGGCTCAGTTTTTCTGTCTTATATTGACCCCATCGACCTTGATCGGGGCCCAGCCATCGGTGACGATAGAGCAGAGCCTTGTAGCCTCATCAACCTTTGACGGTTCGGTCAACGACGATGAGAGGGTATCACTTAAGGACTTGAATATGGGGATTGCCACGTACACGATACACTCTCTCCATCTCCTGGCCTGACCTGCAGTGCTGAGTGGGGACAAAATGGAAATGAGGCCATTGTCATTGGTGAAAGTGTTAGTGAGAGCTGTGCATAGCATCAATTGTATGTGAAGTGAAAAAAAACAGAGGTGTGTAATAGTGTTGCACCGATACCCATACCAGTATCGGTGGATCGGCACTAAAATGGTGGTATCGGTATCGGTGAGTACCAACAAATAGGGCACCGATACCATTTACAGGTGCTTGTATAACACTTAAACAGCCTTGAAATTAGTTATTTCATAGAGGTATTTAAAAAGTATAAAACGTTTTGCTGGATTCACTTTGTATTGGTCTTTTTCCTGTTTCACAAAGGTAGGCAGCAGCCTGACAAAGCCATGCAATGATTTTACATCCAAGTAGTATGCACTACAGCCCTTCATATATGGGTAGATGATCAATTGCTGCACAACGTAGACATATGCTTTTTTTCCCTCATAAACAATGTTTTGTGAAAAAAAAGTTTTTTTACAGCCTATCTGTCATCTACCCTTATATGCATTTCAAATAGAGTGGTATCGGTATCGGTATCGGCCGAGACTACACAGCCAGGTATCGTATCGGGGCCAAAAAATGGTATCGTGCAACACTAGTGTGTAAACCATGAATTTTAGTGATCAAGTTGAGTTAGATGGACCGTGCAACACAAGGTGTTTTTCAAACATTGAAAGACAGTCTTGGCATAGTGTAAATTCTTAGCAGAAGGAGGTATGATATAGGCCTACTCCCTTTCGATAGTATTTTCTGAGTTGCGATGAAAGGACCTAAGGGTTTAAAGATGGCCTCTCAACGTCATTTCATTAATATTGCTGTGTTCCCCATTGCTATTTAATGTGTTATGCGTTGGTCCTGTTTTAAAAAACCTTCTGGTTGCTTTGTTTCAAGCCGTTTTTGCAAGCTAGCAAGGTGGCTTGTGGAGAAACGAGAGGGTGTTCCGGTTTTCTCGTGGAAATGCGTCTCTGATTGGCTCAATCCTCCTGCTCTCGTGAAAATGCGTCTCTGATTGGCTCAGTCCTCCTGTTCTCGGAGAGATTGTAATGGGAAACAGAGTCGCCACTTCCCCGGGTGGTACAGCACTATGGGGCACCTAAGTCACGCCCTCTACTTCCTGGTTCATGGGGCAGGGGAAGTCAAAAAATAATTACTGGGCTTGAAAATTAGTGTTTTTTTGACACCAATCCAAACCTTGGACCTCCACCTTTGCACCACAAATCCAAAAATCACTCATTTTAAAGCCCAGTATTCATTTTTTGACTCCCTCTGCCCCATGAACCAGGAAGTAGAGGGCGTGACTTAGGTGCCCCATAGGGGCGCCAATGGAGGCGTGCAGGCTCCATTCAGGGCTGTGCTCTTTCGACAGCGACAGCGAGCTGCAGGCACGGAGCAAACAGAGTGGGCATGTGGTATGTATGAGGCTTTGTACTGTGTGTGTATCTGAGAGCAGCAACCAGCTGATAGCTAAGCTAAGCTAGTGTAATGGAGCGCTGCTCCTTTAAGGGAAGTCTGACGCTGCGGCACACGTCACCACGCCGCTCGTAGAGGCTTATGGGAAGTCTCTTCATAAATACTGCCAGTGGCTAGTATTCGGTAAGCCTGCAAAGTCCCCCTTTGCGCGTTTCATCGCCACCGGCGAATGCTGTGGGTGCTCCTCCCCTCGTCGTCGAGAGGAGTGCGGTGTCCAGTTCAGATCTAGGAGATGTGGACCATTTCTTGTCCTCGTTGTGATTCCAACTTGGCGTCTCTTACTTGGCTAGAGTGATCTCTTGCTTCTCCACTGGCAAGGACTTCGGTGGACAATACCAACGGTTACCTTGCGCTTTTCCCGTCTCCTGCACGCCGCGTGTGGTCGCTACCGGCGCCTCGGCCGTGTACCTCTGTATTGGCACTCCGACTGTGAGAATTGCGCATCGGTGCACCCTCATCTCCGGGTTGTATCCGTGTGGCCGTGGTCAGACACACCACGCGTTTAGGTGCACGAGCGGCGACTTTTAGCCCCGGTTGTGTGGTGCCTCTGGACGCCGGGAACCCGTATCTCGGCTGCTGCTCCGGCCTCGGGAAATTGGACATTCGTGTGTGTGTGTGCGTTGGCGCGCTTTAGTTCAGTGTGTGTGTGTGTGTGTGTGTGTGTGTGTGTGTGTGTGTGGGCGCTCGGCTCGGTGTGAGCTGGTGTGTGAGCCATTCCACAGTGTGTGTGCGTGTGCGTACGTTGGTGCGTGTGAGTGTGTGTGTAGGTAGTGACGAGTGAGTGTGGGGATACCTAGGGGACTGCACTGAGCTGAGCCTCTGGGGTTGGTTTACCTCATGTTTTGATTTTCGTTTTCTTTCGTTTGCTGTGCCTAATTTCCCTTTTTTTTATTTCATTCAATTATCTAATTTCTTATTTAACTGCATGTGTTTACTGGATTTTGATTTATTTTGCATGGTTTGCTGTGATTTCTTGTTGTTTCTGTTTGCCGTGAATTATTTCTGTTTGTTGTGAACTATTTCTTTACTTTTTCTTTTGTTAATCCTGAGGTGTGCCATTCGCCCTATTGTGTTAGCCGTGCCAGCCCCTAGTGGCAAAGTCTGACAACCTGAGTGTGGGTTCTAAGGCCTTAGGCCTACCAGGTGTGTTGTCTATTGTGAATTAGTGAACATACTTTGGGGCAGGTGTTTATAGATCCGCGGGTGTGGTGGCAGCACACCCACCCCTCCGCACTTTACTGTGAACGTGAACATACTTTGGGGCAAGTGTTTATCGATCTGCGGGTGATTGCGACAGCACACCCACCCCACTGCACTTTGTGAATTGTGAGTACCTTTTTATATTTTATTACAAAGAGTGAGAAAAAGATATTTTTATAACGCAAAGAATAATAAAGATTTGAATTATTAATTGTCACCACTGTCTCTGCCTCCATTGTGCACGAACCTGTGTTTGCCTGGTAATCTATTGTGCGGGTACATTGTGTGTTGGTCCGGGGTATCTGTAACTACCCCTAATTCATTTCCTCCGGGGGCTCCACCCCCGGGGGTGGCGTAGTCGAACTACCTCCTGTAACGGTCTCGCCCACTACACTAGGGAAACACAGCCAGGCGAGGTGACGCACCCACAGACATCATATATGAAGACTAGATGCGTCGTCCGCGTTCCCGTCATGCAAGCCGAACGTCCGCGCATGGCGGCCATGATAGAGCAGCCTGCTGGCTCAACCAGTGCAGTGAGTTTTTGGTGTTGTATACTCTTCAGATGGCCATAATTCCCTCAAATTTATTTCGATTTTCGAAAGGGTTGGTTTTTTACACAGTATAAAAAATTCCAAACGAAAGTATATGTTGATACTGCATAGTGATGCATATCCACATTATTATTATATTATATTACATTATATTATAATGTTCATAGGTCTAAAATCATGTATAATATAATTCAGTAGGCTTATTCAGGTAATTAAATAGACCCCATAAACAAATAAACAAAGTAATCTTTTATATTTTCAGTAAAATAACAGATAAACGTTCACTTTAGTCTACATTCTACTTTGGTTTCGACAGCTCCACCCTGTGTTCAAAATGAGTCGTGACGCTAAAGCCATCCAGATAGAATGAACTTGTTGCGCTGTAGGCTAGGCTACATCTCTCTTCCAGTACGTCATCTCTGTCGTCTATAATAGAGCTCTTCAGCGTTGACGTCAACTTGTATGCGGCGTTTGGACTTCCGGTTCGATGGCGATTTTTTTACATTGCAAAACGCCATAGAGATTCAGGTTTGGCAAAAATATAAGTTGCACGGCAACAACGAACATTAGCGTGTCCCCGCATCCCTTTCTCATTAGTGGAACGGATCGTATCATCATGTTGGTGTATTCACATGTTAAATCATGACGATTATAATTCAATATTGCGAACCCCTTTCTGATCATTAAAACTTCCGAACTACATACTTTCCTTTGGTTGCCATGGGTACAACCTTCCGCACGTACATGCCGTTAGATACAGGCGCCGCTTCTGTAGTCGCCAAAAGCTTCCGGGTTTAGCATATGGACGCAACATCGTATTTATGTCGAAGTTTGACACAAAATGATCAACCATGTCATACCTACAGCCTATTTTTAACACCCTCGACAGTTTGCGGGGGTTCGCTAAGCGCGTGCTTGCACTCGGAGCTTATTTGAAATTTACCCCTATTCATTCCCAATGGAGGCCGGAAGCCGATACGAACCAGGAAGTCCTTAAATGCTAACATGAAAGACTACAATCTACTACATGCTTCCGCGTTACTGAAGAATTCTATTTGATGCAATGAATATATCCATGCCGTCAACGTAATGCACAGCAATGATTAAAATGTGTATTAGCTGTAGGTCTATCTATTTTTTTTGACAAATAGGTTAAGTGGGAAGCATAGGCCTATTACTCTCCTGGGCGTTTTACCCCAGTCTACACTTAAGTTTTAAGGAGCCCTACCATTTATAAACACGTGTCAATATTTCAGCGAAGCAACAGAATACATTTTTAAGTATCCCAACGTTTCAACTCTTCACTTTACTTCAGCTGTAACGGAGGGTCTGTGGAGAGTTTAGGCTGCTCTAATATGGCCGACCTGTGCGGACGTGCTTGAAATACGCGATGACGTATCTAGTCTTCATATATGATGTCTGTGGACGCACCGCTATGAGAGCCTTGCAAGTGAGTTTAACTTGGGGTGACCGTCCGATTTTCAAAAGGAGTGAGTAATACTTAGCCTAGCGCAGCCAGACCCGTACAGCAAAAAGCTGTACCAGGGTCTAGGAGGGCTGGGCGGCAGTGTGGGCGGGATAAACGGTTGCTTCAGCACTCAACGTCACGCAATAGGATGGTGGAACAACCAATCCCCACACACTTCTGTGTAACGTCACAGCTGTCTTTCACAACGTACACGCGACACGCCCCTTTGTAGGTGTGTAGCGGCAACTTCGAGCCGTCGTAGCAGTGAATTCGTGTGATGACCACAGCCACAAACAAGTTTCCTAATAAATCGTGTTTTCACTTATACAGTTCAAAAATGCATCGTTTTCAACCACATGGCCCTCCTTGATCAATCAGCGAAATGTCGAGCAATGTGGGGCTTGTTAAATGGTTATATTTATGATTGTTGTCAACATGGCATGTTCGGTGTTAGCTAGCTAGCTGTATACCCATAACTAATACATGGCTAGCCGCTAGCTCGGTAGACTAGGTGTCATTCCCATCTATTTAGTAAGCGACTTACAGACTTTCAAAGCTCCCAAATGTCTCGTTTTTAATGACATGGATCTTATTAGAATTTGGGGCAGGCATATAATACAAGGCTGGATACCTAGCTCTGTTATTGACGACAGGTTAGCTAGCCACTAGCGAGGGCCTCTTTGTAGGTGAAGCGGCAACTTACAGCCGTCGTAGCAGTGAAAGCGTGTGATGACCACAGCCACAAACAAGTTTCCTAATAAATCGTGTTTTCACTTATACAGTTCAAAAATGCCTCGTTTTCAACCACATGGCCCTCTTTGATCAATCAGCGAAATGTCGAGCAATTTGGGGCTTGTTAAATGGTTATATTTATGATTGTTGTCAACATGTTCGGTGTTAGCTAGCTAGCTGTATACCCATAACTTTCCCTGATTGTCGCTCCCAACGCAGGACGCTCCCCGGTCAGCTCGCTCCCACTAGCCAGACTATCGATCCCATCTATTTAGTAAGCTACTCAAAGACTTTCAAAGCTCCCAAATGTCTCGTTTTTAATGGCATGTGTCTTATTAGAAATTGGGGCTGCAATTTCATTCTACACCTACAGTAGGCCTAGTGGTCTGATAATAGCGTGTGACTATCTGGTTCTGTAAAATGCTCAACTTACTTACCGAGCTAGTTTAAAACATCGAATGATCAAATGGTAATGTGTTGAGATCTATTTGTGTCCGATAAGTTCATGGTGTATTATTACATCAATCCATGTCAGCCACGAAATGTATTATCATCCAGGCTTTTTAAATTAAGTAGGCCTAAACACTTTCGTGCTGTACGTAGCACGGACGCACACCATGCTTCTTCTTAGAAAGTTTCCTGTTTACTAGGTAGCCCGGCCCCCCTCGCGATTTGATTGGCCCTGTCATCGGATAACTTTCAGCCTCGCAAAACGACCGGGGTCCGCTAGACTGCCCCCGGGAGCAAATTCAATTTGCGGTCGCTAGGGGCGTCTAGATTTCTAGGCTAAGTAAAACTGTGTTTTATCGGAAGTTGGCCTTTAACCCTTGTAAGGTGTTCGGGTCGTTTTCAGTTTTTAGATTCAGAAAAACAGTATCAGTTGCTTCATAAAAGAACTGGTGGCTAAATTTGAGGGCTTGGATTGAGTTTACTCTCTTTCTTTACTGCCTCTTTATGTTTCTCTCTCTGTATCTCTCACACTCAAAAAACATACATTCACAAGCAGCATGGAGGGAGCATGAGGGTGACTGTGAGCTATGATTTTTTCCTTTTTTTAATTTTTCTATATGCCTGGGTCAAAATGACCCGAACACCGTCTATGTAGCAAAAACACGAACACCTTACAGGAGTTAAGTCAAATATCAACAGCTGGTTCGTTCATGTGGTGTAGTGAGTGTTTGATGAAATTACATTTTGCATAAATATTTTAAAATATATATTTTCATATGAAATATTGTACAGTGAGTGTGTGCCTGTGTACAGATAGTTCTGCATTTGGTATTTGGTCACTCTTGTGACATTTCGAGAAATAGGTGGGTTTTCTTTTCTTTAGTGCCCTGATGGAACTATCTTCTTCCCTCTAGCCTTCCCATCTCCTCTTGCCTTGTCTTCATGTCCTGGTGACTTCAGTAGTCCATCACATCCTAAATCCATTGTGCCCTCAATTCTGAACACTCACTCTCCTGTCAGGAGCACATCTGACCACAGGTCACCTCAGCTGTCTCCTGCACATGTGTTCTGCTGAGCCAAGTCAACATCAGTGTTGTCTGAGTATAACAATGACTGATTTACCCCATCTGTGCACTGGTTCAGTCAACATGGAGCCTGTTTGAAATTACTATGTGGTCAAGTGCCTAGGGGTGAAAAGCCAAAGCATTCTGGATCTGCAGCAATGATGTTTTTGGGCAATCTCGTCCAAACCTCATGATTACTACACCAGCCTTGCCATGCACTGTGATGTATGTATGCATAAAGTCTTCAAATCATCAGAGTCGTAAATTCATAATGCATTGCTTTACTGTATGGCACTCATGCCAGTCATTACAGGAGTCACCATTGTAGTAAAGCAATATAATCTGAACTTGTTGACATTTCTGGGCAATCACACTTTAGAAAAACATGAAACCTTACCAAAGATTCTCTTAGTTCTAACATCATAGGTCGTCTCTGACCTTACTGTTCATACCGTTACAGAACAGGATTGTCGAAAAATCCTCGGAATGTGGGCTACAACATTCCAATGCATTGCTTTACTGAAGGAGGGCCAACCAACCGGTCACCCAGCCAGGTCATTTCAAACAAGCTTCAACATCAGCACAGAAAGGGTCTAAGACTGACACCTTAGTAAGGCCTGTCCGGCTGCCATCAGCTGGTATAACCACCGGCGAATGCCCCATCAGTGAAGCCATCCCACACTTTCCCTTCACATGTCTCTGCTTGATCACCTCGCCCCTCTTCGTTGACAGGCGGCTGATGGGCTTTCTTTTCTTTGAGAAAGGCCAATGTCAATGCCTTCATTGCAGCTCTGACAGACACTCACTGCCATTCAGCACACTGCCATCCTATGAATACAGTAAGTGGGATTGTAGGTGCAGTTTCTTGAATTCTTATTTTATGACCAGTTCTTTGAGCTTAAGTCCATGACGCGAGACTCCGTGTAAAGTTCAAACTGTTTATATAAGAAAATTGTCACATTACAGAAATAAAACGGATAAAATCAAACTTAAAACTTCTTCATATTGTTACGCCTCGTGGTCTCAGTGTCATCTCGACATGGTGTGGTCTCGTTGCTTCAAATGTGTCTCGATGGGTCTTGTCTCGATAGGTGTTGTCTCGGTCAAAGACTGCTGCGCTCTGACCTTCCTCGTCACGCAAAACAGTTTTAATACAGCAAAAAGTGACGTCATGCATATCTTAATAATTAAGCAATATTAATCAAAAGAAAATAACATTACTAAACAGCAGTAAATATGTCTAAATATTAAAACTAAACATAATGCAGTACAAAATTAAATTATTATTCACTTTTCACAATTATCTATTATGGCTCTAACACGCCCGGCCCCTAATTGAGTAGACAAGGGGGCTACATCAATTACTCAAATCAAATAGAGCCATTCAAATTCTCAGTCCAACAATAAAAATATTCAAAATGAACTATGAATATTCAATAACTCTTTGCAGTCCTGGATGCCAGCTCACACTGCTTCCTGTAACAAACATAATTTGGTTATAGGTCTTTCCAGAACGCTGGTCTTGGTCTGCACTTGCACACTCCGGACCTGGCCCCTGGAATCTGGCATTGTCTTGACGATGCGGCCTAGCATCCAAGAGCTTCGTGGACCGGAAGGATCCACAATCAGAACGATGTCGTTCACTTCAAAGTTCCTCTTCACCTTGGACCAGCGCTGACGTTCTTGCAGCAAGGGCAAGTACTCCTTGGTCCATCTGTGCCAGAACAAGTCAGACAGATATTGGATCTGTCTCCAACGTCTCCTCCCGTACACATCACTCCTCTCAAAGATCCCCGGTGGTATCGCAGGCTTTGCTTTCATCAGCAGGAGATGGTTCGGAGTGAGGGGTTCGAGATCATTTGGATCTTCTGACAGCTTTGTCAAGGGTCTGCTGTTGATTATGGACTCAACTTCACACAACAGTGTGTGTAATCCATCGTCATCCAAAACTTGTTGCTTCAGCAGAGCTCCAAGGACCTTCCTCACTGTCCTTATCTGGCGTTCCCAGATGCCTCCAGGATTGAAGTTCCATTCGATTCCTCCTTTCAGCATTTCTTCTTTGATCTTGGAATCATTGAGGTTCTGTATGGCCTCACGCAACTCTCTTTCAGCGCCAATGAAATTCGTTCCATTGTCCGATCGGATAACGGACACCTGCCCTCTTCTACTGATGAAGCGGCGCAATGCGTTGATGCATGCATCTGTGTCTAGAGAGTGTGCCACCTCTATATGGACCGCTCTCATGGTCAAACAAGTAAACAAGACACCATATCTCTTCACCATGGCTCGTCCTCTTTTCACTTGAAACGGCCCAAAGTAATCAACCCCAGTGAATGTGAAGGGTGGGTTGTCTGGTGTCAGTCTCTGCACTGGCAAATCTGCCATCTTTTGTTCTCCAACCTTTGCATACAGCTTTCGACAGGTGTAGCAATTTGAGATCATCTTTCTTATGGCAGAATTTGCATGCGGGATCCAATACTTTTGTCTGAGCTTAGCCAGAACATGGTTCCGTCCACAGTGTCCGACCTGACGGTGAGTATGCTGGAGGATAAGACGTGAAATCTTGAGGTCTTTGTGCAAGATGGCTGGATGTTTAGCCTCCTCTGGCATCGCCGCTCGACATAACCTTCCTCCAACCCTCAACACTCCTTCATCAAGGTACGGATCCAGCTTGTATATGTGGCTGCTCTTTCTGACTTGGTGTTTTCCTTGCAGCAGAGTCTTGATCTCCTCTCCATATTTCAGCTGTTGACTGTAGCGAATCAAATCATGTTCAGCATTCGTCAAATGTTCCACACTGATTGTGAAATCTTTCAGGCTCTCTTTGTACTTCTTCATTTCTTGAGCTATGGCTTGTTGTTTGCCATCTGAAGCACTGCTTGTCTCTTGCAGTTCTGCTCTTTTGTGGCTCAAGTCCAGCAGGATCTTTTTCAGATGAGTGAACCATGCTACTGCCTTCTTTAAGCGATGCCAGTCAGAATAATACGCAATGAGCTTGCCCAAAGCAGATTCATCCCTTTCGACTCTGATGACAAAAGACACAGCATTTCGTTTGATCTCTGGATCATCTTCTGGCAAAGAACTTGACTGGTCTGTCCTGACAGGCCACTCCTCGCACGGTCTCAGCAGAAATGAAGGTCCCTCAATCCAGTTCTCACATCTCATAAGATTCTCTGCTGTCAAACCTCTTGAGACATGGTCTGCAGGATTCTCAGGTGAATTCACGTACCTCCACTGTGACGGCTTGGAGGCCTCTCTGATCAGTGACACTCGGTTCGCGACGAACGTCTTGTATCGGGCAGCATCATTTTCAATGTATTTCAAGACCGTCATGCTGTCCGTCCAATACAATGACTCTTCCAGTTCCATGTCCAGTTCCTGCTTCAACATTCGGTCCATCTTAACTGCGACAGTTGCAGCTGTAAGTTCCATTCTGGGTACGGTTATCTGTTTGAGTGGTGCCACTCTGGACTTGGCCATTACGAATGAACAGGACTTCTCATCGTGCTCATTGGTCATCACAAGGTAGGTAACTGTCCCATAACCGTCCTCGCTGGCGTCCGAAAAATTATGCAACTGTGCTGTCTTGACAGCTCCGAAGCTTGCAGGCTTGAAACATCTGTTGACTTGAAAGCTGGAAAGCTTCTGCAGATCAACTGTCCATCTTGTCCATCGTTTCAGGTGGTTCTCTGTGATCTCCTCGTCCCATCCTCTCCTCTCTTTACAGAGATCTCTCAGGAGCAGCTTTGCTGGCAATACGAATGGCGACAAGAATCCAAGAGGATCGTATACAGAGCCAACGACTGACAAGATGCCTCTTCGAGTAGGGGGTTTGTTCTGCACATTGATGTTGAAGGAGAATGTGTCGGTTTCAGTGCACCAGGTCACTCCCAAGGCCCGCTCAACAGGTAACAACCCATTGTCCAAATCCAGAGTCTTGACTTCTGTGGCTCGCTCTTGCTCAGGAATGGATGACAGAAAGGCTCTGGAGTTACTCATCCACTTTGTCAGGTTAAAGCCACCCTTGCTACAGAGTGATTTCAGATCTCTGGCCAGTGTGATTGCTTCTTGCTCTGTTTCCACTGAAGTCAAACAATCATCCACATAGAAACTGGTCAGGAGTGTCTGAGCTGCCTTCTCTGTTGTCTCATTCTGTTGATCTTCCACTATTCTTCGAAGAGCAAAGCAGGAGCAGCTGGGCGACGAGGTAGCACCGAACAGGTGTACACACATCCGGTACTCGACTGGCTCTTCCTCCAGACTGCCTTCAGGCCACCACAGAAATCTTAAGAGGTCTGCATCCTTCTCTTGAACTCGGACCTGATAAAACATCGATTCAATGTCAGCCATGATGGCAAATGGCTGTCGGCGGAACCTGTTCAGCACTCCAAGAAGAGTGTTCGTGAGGTTGGGTCCTTGTAGTAACTGACCATTCAGGGAGAATCCTTGGTAGGACACATTGCAGTCGAACACCACTCGTATCTTATTCTTCTTGGGGTGGTACACACCGTGGTGAGGTATATACCACACCCTTGGTACCACTCCGTCCGGCTGCAACTCATCCTCTGGAACTCGTTCAGCATATCCTTTGTCTAGAATGCTGTCCATGAATCCTGTGTAGTCACTGTGGAACTGAGGATTTCTTGTGAGTTTCCTTTTCAGGCCAAGCAACCTCTGCATTGCTACACATTTGTTGTCTGGCACGTGAATCTTCTCTTTTCAGTGGCAATCCTATGTGGTAATGAACTGCAAGGACTTTGTCACTGATCGCATGAATTGACGATCTTCCTGAGACATTTCGGTCTTATCCTCATATCTTCTTTCAGGAAAGTCTGTGTTAAACTGCTGAACTAGCAAGTCTTCAATGTTCTCCACAGATATGCGATGCGATATGCAGGTTTGCAGAGTGTCAGAAGTCAGACTTGTGCTGTCTTGTCTTGGACCCGTCACGGACCAGCCAAGCGCTGTCTGTACCGCATACGGACCTCCTTCTCTGCTATTCAGCACTTTCCACGGTTCCATGGCTTTATAGGCGTTCACACCTATCAGGAGTCCAACATCTGCTTCCAGTGGTGGTAGACGAACCTCAGACAGATAAGGCCACTTACTTAGATCTTGTTGTTTGGGTATGTTACCCTTCTTCACAGGTATGTGTTGCTGTGTCAGCACCCTGGGCAGATCAATGTACGTGGTTCCTTCCAATGCACACACTTCTAAGTCAGTTATGACATGTCCTTGTGTCTTCTTCTGCTGCCCCATGGTACACAGTAAGAAGTCTGTCTTCTTGCCTCGGACATTAAGCTTGTGCATGAGATCTTCTGTACAAAAAGTAGTGGTGCTACCTGGGTCTAAAAATGCAAAGGTCTCCACAGTTTTGTCACTTCTCTTGGATTTCACCTTTACAGGCACTACTGACAATATGCACTCGCTGTCGCCGGCCCCAGTAGAGGCACACGATTCTTGTTCCAGGGACAGAAGAGCATTCGACACTGTAGGACTGTTAGCAGTTGCATTCCCATTAGAACCACTGTCTTCTTTCATCTTATGCAGTACAGTTGGATGTTTGTAGGCACATTCTGCACACGTCAGTCTTTTCTTACAATCTTTACTCAGGTGTCCTTTGTTAAGACATCCGTAGCAAAGTCCTTTGCTTTTCAGGAATTTTATTCTTTCTGGATACTCCTGTTCTTTAAACTTGTCACATATGCTGAGTGTGTGTGCCTTCTCACAGAACAAACAAGCCTTTTCTGCAGCATCAGTGGACTGGACTGTATTCTGCTGTTCCTTTTTCTTAACAGGCTGTGTGCTTTCTTTCACGACAGGGGAAACACCTGTAGCAAAGTTGGCACCTTTCATGTCACTCTTCTTACCACTCTTTGCAGCTGGCTTGGGCTTGGCCTTTGCATCAGAGCTTACATCCTGAATGTCACCGAAAAGTGGGTCATTCATAACTTGTGCATGCAGGTCAATGAAGGCGACTAGGTCTTCAAACCTCGCTCTTCTTTTGTGCCGCACTTGAAAGTCGAACGCAGTGTTCCTCCACCGCTCCCTGAGCTTGTAGGGAAGCTTCGACAGCACTGTTCTCATATTGCTCGGATTGTCCATCTCTTCCATAAAGTCGATGTCAGTCATGGTGTTTCTACATCCAGTGAGATACAGTGCATAAGTCTTCAAGCCTTTGGCATCCTCAGCTTTTATCTGTGGCCATTTCAGTGCTTTGTCGAGATAAGCTGTGGCTATCTTCAGTTCGTTGCCGTAATGGTACTGAAGCAGTCTCTTGGCTTCTTTAAGCCCTTTATCTGGCCGCATATGTTCACAACTGCGGACAAGGTCTCTTGGTTCGCCACTTGTATATTGCTCTAAATAGAACAACCTATCTTGATCACTTTTTGTCTTCGTTTCTATTGCGCTTTCAAAGGCCCTCATAAAGGATCTGTATTCAAGTGGATCTCCAGAAAACACCGGAACCGCTCTTTGAGGTAGCTGGGATAGGCTTTGTTGCATGACTAGTAGCTCTGTTACTTCATTCTGACGTTGCATTATCCTATGAAGTTCTCTCTCAGGGCCACTGGACTGTGGGTTGCTGGAGCCATGAATTGGCCTAGCTGCTGCACTACTGCGTGCGCCAGGTGTTTGTACTAATACCCTTGGCTGAGGTACAGGTTTTCTTTCTTCTTTGAATATGAAATCTGAAAAAGCTGTTCTGTTCATATTCCTGTGTGGCTGATGGTGACCACTCATGTCATCACGATTCTCTTCGTATTCATTTAGGACTTTCAGTCTGGCAGTAGAAGCTGCAATGTCTGCCTCCAACTCAGCATCTTCACGTTTGGCCTGTAACTTTGCTACTTCAGCATCTATTTCTTGCCTTTTCTTTAATGCATCTGCACGGGCTAGCAATGCTGCATGCTCTGCCTTGGCCTTAGCACGTGCTGAGCTAGTTGTAGATCGTGCTGTAGAGCTGTGTTTGCTTCTAGCACCCTCTGTGAAAGTGGCTGACACACTGTCTTGTGGCCTAATACCATCATTCAAATCCTCTTCAGTATGTCCTTTGCATATTTCAGTGATCCATTGTTCTGTTTCAGTCACGAATTTCTCAAATACTTCACATTTAGGATCATACCAATTTAACTGGTCATCTTCTCTTTCCTCTTCAGGTAAATTCTGAATTACCTCATCATTGGCATCTTTAAATTCACATAATATGCGATGAAAGCTATGTGACATTTCAGTTTTAATTATTTCCACATTATCTTCAACTGCTTTCATTCCCTGAATATCATGCATCTTGCGAGTGAGCAATGACAGTTTCCCTTGTCTCCTATTGCGCAGCCTAAGCAACTTGTCTTCCTTGGCTGATTCTGTGGGCTTGGGCGCCCTCCTCTGGCTAATAGCGGTATCCACGTTTGCATTTGCTGAGTCATCCTCCATCTTGGCTATTATATGCTAGTGCACATTAACTGTCTGCATTCACTGGAACTTCGACAATTTCACTGTCTTCTAAATGTTCACAAATCCTCTTGTGATAAGACACACTCTGAGTGCAACAAGCATTCAATTACATCAAGCTTCTTATGAAAAACGATTTCAGCAGTACTTCTCAAAAGCAACAGGAATAGGCAAGGTTACTGTAGCATGGTCATCTTAGCATTCAGACATGAGAGGCATTTACCGCGGACCGCGGCTATCGTTGTCTTCAACATTCCAAAAGTAACGACCGGTAGAACAGTTTACTTCAATGAAAATCCGTTTAGTTGTTACCTCCCTTTAGAGTGCAGTCGGGTAGATGGAATCTCCGTTTTCCTTCTAGAAGTAGCTTCTGTTCCAGCGCGAGTCTTCCATGAGCTCAGTCTTTGACTAATGTAGGTGCAGTTTCTTGAATTCTTATTTTATGACCAGTTCTTTGAGCTTAAGTCCATGACGCGAGACTCCATGTAAAGTTCAAACTGTTTATATAAGAAAATTGTCACATTACAGAAATAAAACGGATAAAATCAAACTTAAAACTTCTTCATATTGTCACGCCTCGTGGTCTAAGTGTCATCTCGACATGGCGTGGTCTCGTTGCTTTCTCGATGGTCTCGATAGGTCTTGTCTCGGTCAAAGACTGCTGCGCTCTGACCTTCCTCGTCACGCAAAACAGTTTTAATACAGCAAAAAGTGACGTCATGCATATCTTAATAAAATTAAGCAATATTAATCACAAGAAAATAACATTACTTAACAGCAGTAAATATGTCTAAATATTAAAACTAAACATAATGCAGTACAAAATTAAATTATTATTCACTTTTCACAATTATCTATTATGGCTCTAACAGGAATTGTGTGGCGGCTTCTCCATGCTGTCATGGGTTTGTCCACCACATACTGGTTAAGTGCAAACCCTCCAGAGGACAGCTTACACCAATGCCGGGGTGCACATTAAAGTGATCGGGAGTTTTCCCGGCCCAAACCATCGACGTGGCCCACGGCTTTTTTTTTGTGTCACTTCTTGTATTAATATCAATTAAGTTGCAACCGCCAGCTGCATCATAGTGTATTAAATAGGTCCAGAGCCCCTGCCTAGTAAGGTTCTACTACCATGTAGCCTAAGCAGCATAATTCCCCCCGACCCCTCCCATGTGTTCAGATGGTGTGGCCCAAAACTCGTCTTTTTAAATGACACTGGCGCGGAACAGAGCGTCAGTGATGGAAAGCAGAAAGAGGGCTTAAAAAAAGGCGGTGGCAGCCAAATTGTGTCAAATTAGGATAACTGGCATCTTCTCAAGACAAGCTGGTAGGTTACTGAAAGAGAAATAGATAATTGCCTGGTTGTGAATTTTGTCATATAACGTGGCGAGCGTTTGCAACTGTCACAACTGTCAACTTACTGTCAACTTTTAAAAATGTCACAATGTAGGCTATTATCTATGTTTTAAAGTGCATTCCTATTTCCGTAGAAGAACCGAAAACTTGTTGCTTTACATGTCAGTTAACCATTTTGATTAACAGATTCCCAAACGCTTCATCATGCTTTATTTGTAGCATACCACCAACGCGCACAGGTTGACGCAATAGACATTATTAGACTCCTATGCAAATAGGCTATAACGTGGCGATGTTTGCAATGTCAAATCAACGGTCAACTTACTGTCAGCTTTTAAAATGTCACATTGTAGGCTTTATGGCCTATGCTATGGTTGAAGTGTATTCCTATTTTCATAGAAGAACCGAAAACGTGTTGCTTTACATTAGGCTACATTCCATTTGATGAAGAGAGTTGCCAAACGCTTCATCACGCATTACCACCGGCGCGCACTATCTATCAGTTATTAACGCAATGGATATATTAAACAGGGGGTATTACCAAAGAGGGTGGAGTAATAAAGAGGCTTCGAAACCCGCCCACCCAATTCAAAAGTGTGTGCTCAAGTTAGGTCTCCTAAGAGGGTGTTGTCCCCTCCTTCTTCTTCTATTTTTGAGGTGTTTGCACTAGAAGTGCGCTACCGCCATCTACAGTGCTAAGGGTACTCCATTTATTCTCAACCTGAGGACTCCGAAGGTCTCCTAACCGAAGGTCTCCTAAAGGGGCGTTCACCCGACAGAAAGTGGATACCAGAAATGAACTAGAATGACTTATCTCTGTCTAGAGTATCTCTGGTATTACATTTGATGTTAAATAGACTATTTGTTATTAAATGCACGTCAAACATGCTTTTTAAATCATGTATTAGTGCAGTAAGCCTACATTGCTCTTGGTTCGCGCGCACGGGGACAGTGTAGTTGTCTTTTTGAAAATTAATTACTGGAGAGTTTGCACGTTCTATCCGTGGAATCAGCATTGTGAAAGCCCTCAGCGAATGACCATTCATTGTAATATGAGCCGAGACCCTTCACCAAAGCTTCTCTATTTCCGTGCTTGCAGTGTGTATCCGCAACGAACGGAATCCTTACATTTGCCGTTTTTGATAGACAGTTTCAAAGTCGCCGTCATGCTCTGCAACTGTAGCCTATTTTGTCTCGCTGTTATAGCGTGCAGCATTTCCACAGGTATGAAATATGAAATGTCTTCTTTCGCCTATGGAATGCTTTCTAGCATCAGCGCAGCAGATGATCCAGATGAGGGCAGGAGTAGGGCCAGGTAGAGGAAGAGAGTTAGTCAAAATAGATGTTTATGATGAAAATATGGCATAGTCTACAGAAGAACACCATGATATGTGTAGGGTAAAACGTGTAGATGATTTAACAAAGCCATAATTAAATAAGTAAACAAATAGGCCTAAGTGAATGAAAGGACAGACTGTATGCAGAATGCAGTAGGCATGGAGCCCAGGACAACAGTGGAAACGGGTAGCAGGATTTAAGAGAACTAGGCCTAATTGCTGAAAATGCACCAAAATAAGACCAAATGAAACAGGCAACCACTGTTTAATCAATAATTGTCTATGAAGCCTACATTACTTTTTAATAGTTAATTAAAATATTTAGGCCTACATTTAATTTAATTGTTACATTTAATAATAGGCCTAGGCGATTGGGAAGTCAGATGCTAAGAGGGAGGCGTGCATTTTGTCCTCCGTATCAGAGTGGCCTGAATTTGAATTAAATTCCCGGACTGAGAAAAGGGTCCACTCCGGGCCTGGCTTACGCTACAGAAATCCGTCACACTGACCCTTTCAGTGGACAGTGGTAAACATGGCCGCTCGTAGCCAGTGATGCAATAAGAAGAAAAAGACACAAGAAATTCCAAATTTAGTTCATGTCACAAAACAGGCTGACATCTCAAACTTCTCTCGTCTTCATCAGATAAATATTTTGAACTTGTCTTCCACAAATTCTGTATTGTGTAATTTTAGAGATGTGCATTCTCATTGGAGTATGGATAATTTGCACCAAACCCCTGCTTTAACTTGCTTTTAAAAAGTATCAGTTTTGAATAACCCTGTGCAGTCATATCAAGATTAGACCCAGATCAGAACCTTATATTTGGGATAACTTGACCTTGCCTGTTCTTTCATACATGGAGTCCGGATTGAATTTCCCCCTGAAATATTTCAGATATGGATTTCCACAAAAAGCACTGACAGCTCAGACTAGTAGGCGCGTCGGCAGAGAGGAAAGAAGAGAGCAGCAACTGGGCCTTTATGATGTCATCACGACGCCATTTTGGTTTTGGTAGAGTTGTAGCCAGTGGTAGCCAGCAAGTACACAACAATACCTGTGTAGACCTTATCTGTGTGTGGTCATATTGAATTTAGGGATAAAAAATTTCAATTTTTTTGCCTTTCAAATGATAAAAGACACAATAAAAATATTTAAGTGTAACAAACATTTTTTTTTTAATAATATTGTAAAATAATCACCCAAATATTTATCAAACACACTTCTGTTAAGTTTCACCCATATTTTCAGAAATGTCTGTGGTAGATACAGTAAAACGTAGAGCGTATGAAATATTCACAATTTTGTGATCTACATACAGAAATAAACAGAATAAATTTGTGATCTATGATTCAAAAGTTTTTGTGAATTTATTGGCAACTTTAGGCCTACCTTTTGCTGTAGCCTGTATCAGCCCACTACTGTCAACATTCTATTATGTGGTATTTTGTTATCTAATAAATATAAAATGTCAATATAATTCATAAAAATAACTTATGTAAGTAGCATGAATAATTATAGTATAGTAGAGTATAAGTATAGTATGTTTTAATATTAATATGTCAATATGTACTCAAAGTAACGTCCCTGTGCACAACCACTGTCCAGGTGCTGGTGATGTGCAGTAAGAGTAATCCAAGTAAATGAAGGATGAATCACCAGATAAACTACCAGCAAAGAATACCAGTGTGCGGTGATTCATCTTTCATTTACATGTTAAATATGTACCTATTGTAGGCCTACAGCTCTTTTGTTCTGCATCACTGATTCTTGAGAAAGCGGCTAAAACATGTCTCAGCAATAAACTGCCAATTCTGTTGAAAATAAACTACATTTTCAAGAACAAAATGAATCCAGGTAAAGACCCAGGGGTCTGTTACACAAATGTACAGTCGTTTGAAATATTTAAGTGTAATTTTATTACTTTTCAAGGCTATAAACCTGCCCACACCCTGTAAAAACAGCTGTCCCAAGGACAGACATCATCATTTCAATTGACTTCAAATGTAAAAATCACTGATATTATTGAATAATATCACCATGATGTGAAAGTCCATATTGAAGTGGTTCTGCAGATATGCGCATAGTGCGTGTAAAGCAATATTTACTACTATTTTCTGATTGCTCAAGGTTTGTCCAGCATATTAGTCACCACCGTCAGATTTTTTTTTAAAAAGACAATAAAATCAGGTATGCACAAGGTCATTGTCATTACTTAGGACCCCTTTTCAAACCTTTAGCTCTACTGAATACTTCACCATCACTGAAGCTCCTGTAAGTTTACTAATTTCTCCTCAATTTGTTAATTTGTTTGGACACGGGTACTGTCCCAACCATAAACTGTCAACACCGTCAGGGGTTTTAATAGTATTATGTTACATTAATGTTAATTATATATACTTTTTCAGAAGCGGCATGAAGCCCCTAAGAAACAGAGCGAAAACGAAGTGGCTAATGTGAGCAAAAAATGCATAATTTGTAAAGGAGTGTTTTTTTGTCTCACACCGTCAGATGTCACCACCGTCAGATTTTGTTCCGCTCATCATCTTGTTCCATATTTTACTAAATTGTGCTGGCTAATGAAACATTACCAGACATGTTAGTAATAATTGTGACCCAAACTTATACTCCAGCCTCCACTGAGGTGCATTTGGAGGGTTTTTTGTCACAAAACCTGACGGTGGTGACATCTGATGTAGTTCACAAAAAAGCATGTGTTTAACATGTTTTTGACAAGTTTTAAGAATATGATTCCAATAGGTATCTACAGTTATGTTTAATTGTAAAAGTAATTAACTTAAATACAGTAAACATATTTTTCTTTATTTCTAATTCTGTCTGACGCTGGTGACAAAACCTAGAGAGAGCACATTTTATGAAAAATGTAAAACATGGGGAGCTTGGCCAATAAATTCACTGCACAGCCAAGACCCTCATCTATGATAATACACCCATTTTGGATTTGAACAACTTAAAACTTGTTTAAGCCACATTTTCAATAATCAAGGCCTACTTCCTAGAGTATCTAACAAATGAAGAAAAAACACATGCACAAACATACTGTGCACACACTAAAATAAAGTGTTTATGCTAGATGTCATTGACTTGAGAGGGCTATTTATTTTGCTAAATGTAGGTAATAATTAGGTCACTTTCACCACCTTCAGATTACTGTCACCACCGTCAGTTCTTAAAGGATTTATCCGGAGTTGGAACAAGTTTGCCTGATTTTTGCATGTTTGGGATGAAATACAGTCACTCTAGAGCAAAATCAAGGCAAAAGGATGCGTTTTGAGAAAGTTTGATAATATCACGTTAGCCTCGTTAGCCATATCAGCTATGCAATATGAAAGATGCGGGCATCGTTTTTCGGCGGTTACACACATTTCAAAAACACAACATTTTAAAGTCTTGCACAGCTCAAAACAACGTCACACTTACCTCGTAATATGTTGAGGGTATCCACACATAAACCAAAGTGTCCAAAGTCCTTCATGTATTCTTGAAAGGTCTGCAGAATGTGTTTTGTGAACCTACTACCTTGAGAATATCTAAATTACGGTCAAGACAACTATTTGACACTAAAGCCCACCAAGTAGATTGCCGAGTGCGTCGCACCATCAGCTATGATTATTTCCATAGCGAGTAACCACAGCTGATGGTGCGACGCACTCGGCAATCTACTTGGTGGACTTTAGTGTCAAATAGTTGTCTTGACCGTAATTTAGATATTCTCAAGGTAGTAGGTTCACAAGACACATTCTGCAGACCTTTCAAGAATACATGAAGGACTTTGGACACTTTGGTTTATGTGTGGATACCCTCAACATATTACGAGGTAAGTGTGACGTTGTTTTGAGCTGTGCAAGACTTTAACGAGGCTAACGTGATATTATCAAACTTTCTCAAAACGCATCCTTTTGCCTTGATTTTGCTCTAGAGTGACTGTATTTCATCCCAAACATGCAAAAATCAGGCAAACTTGTTCCAACTCCGGATAAATCCTTTAAGTCACCACCGTAAGAAGGAGTTTTGGACATTTTAAATGAATGTCCTTACAAAATTTTCCTTTGGAGTTGTTGAATTATCAAAGTAATAGCAAATTTAAGCCTACACGAATATTTGTGAAATTACAAAAAAATGTTTGATCTATTTAGGCATTAAGTAAGCATTGTCTGACAGCACATATTTTTAAATTAGAACACATGAACCAGTATTAAAATAGAATGAAAGTGAATTTTCAACATTTAAAGGCGTATGTGTGAACCAAAAAACACACACAATCACTTAACAACTCAAGATACATATGCAACCAAATCAATACACTTTTTATTGCTTTTAATTGTGTCTGACGGTGTTGACAAAAAACAAGGTATGATCGGAGAAAAACCTGATTTCTGAAAAAAATTCAAAATGGGGAGATTGGCCTTGTGCATTTCTGAAAAGCCAAGACCTTTGTCTACGAGGATATACCATATTATTTTGTAATTCATTTCGTTTTTTTTCTTTCAAGATTACAACCTGTTTAGCCACTTTCTCAAGAATCAGTGTCATAACAGCAAAATACAAGACAAAAATGAACTTAAGTTTATATAAATACCATAAATAGCTTACAGGTAATCAATAGCCAAGTCATTCATCACATACCATTCACATAGTCTACTGTATTTATTTTACAGACATATTAGACACATCAATAGGGGCATCCATACCACAGCAGTAATGTAGGCCCTACCACTTAACCTTATAACATAGTCAGTTGCCATTGGGGGCATTAGCCCATTTTATTTTTTTTTTAATACTAAGAGGGGCATTGGCAGGCTTATGAGGTCAAGGGGGTATTGGGAAGCTCATGATGAGGTCAAGGGGGCGTTTTTTCAACAACAACAAAAAAAGTTTGAGAACCACTGGTAACGCATCACACAAAATGATTGACTATGAAGGAAATCTGAAATTACTTTTAGGTAGGGCCTATACATGGACTAGCCTGCAATAGGCTACAAATAGCCTATATCAAAACAATGAGCCTAAAACTTACTTTCAAAAACGTTTAACACTAGGCCTAGGGTATGCAATTAAAAAATGCATGCAATGTAGGCCACACACCACCTGCATTTAAATTGTCTAAGATCAAATTTAAACACATTATACCCAAGACAAAACAATAAAAGACAGAACATGAACTCACACCATCCTCACCATCATAACTACATCATAACTACCACCAAACTGCATGTTAGTGTAGTCTCCTCATGTTGTGGTCCTGGATGCGCTGTAATGGTTCTTTTATTCCCTCACCCCAGCAGCAGATAAACTGCATCTCCATCTGGGGAAACGATAAAAAAAAAATACAGTGAGTGACTATTGATAACTTGTCTGTTCTTTGGCATCAGACTTTGTCACTCCTTGTGCTCCGTGCACACATTTTGTGTGCTTGTTTGTGGTAAAGTGCAGCAGGCTGTGCACGATTGGTCGCACTATCCGCTTCTCTGACAAGTTGGCAACATACTTCAGTCCAGCACATTTTTTACAGGCTAAATTTGACATGGAAGTAACGGAAATACCGTGCCCTGAAATCAAGCGAGCTTTGGGAGCCTTTCGCCGGTGAATTGTAGGCTACTGAAGCTAGATTTTGGACATGCTGGACGTTATCGCCAAATTACGATAGAAAGGGCAACAAATGTTAGCTAATATTGCTCATGACCTCATCCACACAGTTGCCGCTACCCAAAAATGTACAATAGCATAATGAAATAGTACCATTTGAAATAGTGATATTATCACGTTTTCAGTGAAGAGATCAGTGAAGTGGGCAGAATTTGGTGACGAATAAATTGCTTGCTATGAAGTTCCTTGATCTTGGTTTTTAGCCCAACATGTCAGGTAGCCTAATCTCCAAGGTATAGTGGTATTAGACAACCATAGATCATATTACAATAGCGGTAGGGCCAATTTAGACAGCCACGGTGTGTGTCATGCAAAACATTGTACCGTAGTCATTTCGTATGCCTACACAAACGTTGAAGCTGTCATTATAGCTAACCTGCAGTCTGTCGCTGAATGCAGCCTATGACACTCGGATAATAATCAAGCTATTAAAAAACTCAATACCATATTTTGGTTTCAAACATCAAACTAGTCTAGTGATATGATTAGAAATAAATCGACTGTTTTACCTGATTGATGCAGTCTCCTCCTCTGGACGTGAAGAAAGTTGGCCATTGACCTCGGCTACTGCACTCATCAGTCCTCTTCACCTCTTCACCAACTTCAATGAAGTCTCCCATATTTTTATCATTGACAGTCGACAACTATAATACATACCTATAGTTCAGCCCCTTTACTGGGAGAAATGTGAAAAACTGGCCCTCGTTGACATTTAATTGAATACCCCGGTTCTAGGTCTTTATTGCTGTTGTTAAAAAACTAAAAGGAATTGGCACATGCTCACAGATTGGAGTCATACGTGTGATCTTTCTAACAGTCTTTGAATTAAGTTTATAGGTTAAAACGGTTCAGTCACAAATGGACCTCTTGTGGAACATGTGCTGATCTCTTCAGAAAGGCACTTCAAGAGTCAATGGGAAAAGCCATTGGGCCAGCCCTGCAGTTTTTACACACCTGCCATTTAAAGAGTAATGGGAGTTGGGACATGACACTTTCACAGTTTGGAGTCATTTCATAGAGCTCGCTAACAACGCGTCAACTAAACTTCTAGGTGAAAGTGTTGATTTTTTATGACCGAAAAAGCCTCCAACACTCTGATCTGTAGAGTGACGGAACACTGTCTCCTGAAGGTTCTACCATTGTTTTCAATGGGGACCCAAACTTGCACAAAATCGCCAAGAACGGAAAAACAACAAGAGACACGGACAGGCTATAGCAGAACAAATGATCTCCAAGCCGAGCCGGTCGTTTTAGTGTTTGAACGGTGTCTCTATCTCGAAAGGCCTAGGAGGAGATCCATTTTCTATTTTTACTGCCCTGCACAAGAAAGCAACAAAGCAAGCAAGCATGAACAGACTTAAAGATGACTAGAATCGGGCCTTGCTCTGCAAGCCCGCTTAATTATTATTCTTTCACATTGAGATTAACTGGCTTTGGCTCATTTTCTGTGAGGAACATGAATCTGAAAAAGAGATTACCCACTTTCTTCACCGTCTCCTTATCTTTCTGTCTCTGCATCTCTCACCCTCAAAAACATATAATAGCTACACAGAAATTCACAAACAGGATGAAGGAAACCTGAAAGTGACATGGGCCATGGCCACATATAGCACACATACCGTAAGTTTTCATTAGTTCCAACTTCATGGCGGGCCAAATGTTTGCCACGTCCGGGCCGGATCTGACCATTTGGGCACGACTGCTGTACTACATGCTCTTTTCCATAGCCCTGCTCCATTGGGGCTGTGTGTGCGTAGGCTATGGGTGTTCATCACCAGTGCCACCCGTGCCATGTCTGTGTGTGTGGTCAAATTGTGTTTGGGTCTGTATATTCTGTGATACAAACACTACACGAATGAAATGTAACCCTGGATTGTAATCTCTAGGGGCCATTATGAATTTGCTGCTATATGGCCCTGTTCTGTGGTGGCTGGGTTCAAGCAGTGTGTTTGCACCCAGTTGCCATGCCTTAGTGTGGCCAAATTGTGTTTGGAACATGAATTCTGTTATAAATGTAATATGAATAAAGGGTAATCCTGCATCGTCCACTACATCCCTCCAGATGACCGATGGTGCTGCCTAGACTCTACTACGGCCAGGGAAGCCGACAGAGAGGGGGACAAAGGGGTCACTAGTCCCAGGCCCCTGGAGAGAGAGAGGGCCCAGAATTGGATCCTCATTACATTGTATGCAGGGGTGTTGTTCAGAGGGGTAAAAGTGTGACCAGTGAGTCACCAGGGCCATATGCATATAGGGGGCCCACACCACACACAGGGGGGTTGGTCCATTGGAGCTGATTGTACATAGGGCCAAATATTTGTTGCTACACCCCTGATTGTTGTAGTATGTATTGGGTTTGGGGCCCTCTCAAATGCCTTTATCCTGGGCTCAGCCAAAGCTGTCAACAGCGGCCCTGTCTATGGCCAGGCTGTCATCATGCTTTAGCGTATGTATCGCACGCTAGTGCATTCAGCGTGTTGGTGCGACGCATTTTGAAGTTAAAGCGTGCTCCTCAACGCAACGGTAAAGCGCTTTCATGCACTTTTGACACGTGACGAGGTTTGCACAGTTTTCCCGCTGTGTCTGCGATTTTGTTTTGTCACAGCGCATTTCAGTTACTAAACACAAAAATGCTTTGCTGTGCCCTAACCAAAACCACCCCTAAACCTAACCTGTCAGTAAAGCAATGTTTCTGCTGCTTTGCTTTTGCCAAGAACAGCAAGATTAGGCGAATTTCTACCTAAATTGTGCCTAAACCAAAACCATCCCTAAAACCTAACCTGTCACAGGGCGTTGTGGAGCACGCTTTAACTTGGAAATGCATATTGGAGACACGCAACAGTGGGTTCAAATCAGCATGTCATAGATACGCCTATGCATGATGACATGTTGCTATGGCCATTATGCAGGCTCAGTTATAGGACTGTGCTTCACAGTGGCTGGGTGCATATGGTGTCTGCCGTACCTCAGTTGCCGCCGGCAACATGCCCGCCACACTCTACTGGGACAACAGGAGCGCGACTTGACTGAGTGCTCCAACCGGGGCTCGAGCCGAGCACGTGGTGTGTGTGAGTGAGTGCTCCTGTGGCGAGGAATAGTGCAAGTGTGTGTGTCTCCGTGTGTGTGTGTGTGTGTGTGTGTGTGTGTGTGTGTGTGTGTGTGTGTGTGTGTGCGCACGCGTCTCTGTGCGCGTGTGTGTGTCTTTATGTGTATGTGTGCGCGCGCGTGCGTGTGTATATGTGTTGCGAGCGCTCGTGGCAGGGGCCGTGACAGCGTCCCAAAGAGTTACTGGTGACAGGTGCGTGACATGTTCTCTGCGGTGGCTCAGGCAAGCAATGCTGTTGACAGAGGTGGCAAATAATGTCACGAGAGATGGAATGGAGGTGGGACGGGGGAGGGGGTGAAAGTCTCACCGAGGAGCACAGGAGGTTTAATGGAGAGGAGAAGGAAGTGTGTGGTGCTCCAAAGAAAGAGCAAGGGAGAAGAGATGGAGGTGAGATGGGGGAGGGGGGGGGGCAGTCTCACCGAGGCGCACAGGAGCTGTCATGGAGAGGAGAAGGAGGTGTGTGGTGGTCTAAATGAAGAGCAAGGGAGAAGAGAGGGAGGTGGGACGGTGGAGGGGGCAGACGGTCTCACCGAGGAGCACAGGAGGAGGTGGGGTGTTATGGAGAGGAGAAGGAGGGAGAGGGAGGTGTGAGGTGTGAAGAGCAGGGGAGAAGAATGGGAGGTGGGTTGACATGATGATGGGGTGGGGAGCAGTGCAGGATATTGTAGTATAGGAGGTGGTGCTTTCCTTGAACAGGGGATGAAATGGGATGTGGTAGGGGAGCAGGGACGAGGAGGGAGAGAGAAAGGGAGCGGAGCAGAGAGGCACATAGAGGACTGGAGCAGTGTGGGGTGGTGCTTTTGTTGAACAGGTGATGAGATGGAGTGGGGTAGGGGAGCAGGAGCAGGAGCTGACAGAAGGGTAGAGGAGTGCAGAGGAGCATTATACTGCCCTAAAAAGACAAAGTGCAGTAACTACATATTAAGGCAAAATTGAGTTTAGACTGAAAATAGTCTTTATAACACCTCCTTCATATCCTATCATGCTTATCAGGCTTATCATGAGGTCAAGGGGGTTTTGTTCCAAAAAAGGTTGAGGTGGTAGGGTGGTGGGGCTTGTGGAGCAGGGGGATAAGAAGAGGCATGGGGGTGGGGTGGTGTGGTGTAGGGTGGTGGTGGTGGTGTGGTCGCTTGGGGAGCAAAAGGGATAAGAAGAAGGATGGAGGTGGTGTGGTGTGGGGATGACTCTCTCTAGAGAGGGCAGGTGAGAAGATGAGGTGGGGAGGTGTTGTGGTGGTGTAGTTTGGTGGTGGTTTGGTTGCTTGGGGAGCAGGGGGATAAGAAGAAGCATGGAGGTGGTGTGGTGTAGGAGGTGGTATGGGAGTGTAGGGTGGGGATGGTTCTCTCCAGTGAGAGCTGTTGAGGAGATGAGACATGGAGGCTGGAGGGAGGCTGACTGAGAGGTGGAGGGTGATGTGTGTGTGTGTGTGTGTGTGTGTGTGTGTGTGTGTGTGTGTGTGTGTGTGTGTGTGTGTGTGTGTGTGTGTTGAGCTCGTCTCGAGCTGTGAGACAGTGACATATCCTGCTCAGCAATACACAGGGGAGAGAGAGAGCACACAGCACCTTTCTACCGCGATGCCCCTCAGAGCATGCACCTGCAACACCACCGCTGCACAGATGGTGTGGACGGTGTGGGAAAATGACAAGGAGAGAGAAAGAGAGACAGACAGAGGGAGGGCAAGGAGAGAGAGAGAGAGAGAGAGAGAGAAAAGAAACGGTACAACTATCTCTATGGTTCCTTTTCCCTTGTGTTCAATGATGACAAACACATCACAAGGACTCCCTATAAAGACTGAATATGCCTCACGGGAGCTAGTTATTTCACTGCTGATCATATGACAGATTAATCAGACTGGCAGTAGGGATTGTTAGCAAAGCTTGTAGATGTATAGCCTGGTATAAAAGGCTAAAAAAAATCCCCATTGATATGTGAAAACTACTTCTACTTCTTTCACTTTTTCATTCCTCATGTGTAGGCTAAGCACCATTTGGTGGCCTTAGTCTACCATTCTCAATGATTGCATAGGCCTAGTGCAGTGATCTGAATTTGAGATGCAATAATGTAGTCAAATTAACCAGCCTAACCTGCTGTTTTCATTGTACTCGGCGTCAAAAAAGTGATATTATGCCCTTGATGAAAGTTGGTGATTGTTTGTGTGCAGGTGTCTTGCCCACATGCCAAGTTAGAGGGCAAGTGTTTTACAGGTGCATAGCCACATCCATGCTGCCTTTCTCTCCTCCGAATCAATGCGCAGCCGGTAATGCTGAAATTGTTTAGTAGGGTTCACTGTTCCATCAGCATTGCACGTGCTGTTGTAAGCGCATGATACAGTAGATACACACTGCCATCTTGTGGATATTATAGCACCATTTCAAAATAATGCCTGTAGGCCTGTCGCACTGTATTGATTGGCACCTTCTTTCTTTCTGTCTTTCTTTCTTTCTTTCTTCAAGCTAAGACAAATGGAGGAGCAGTGGATAAAACTAATAAGATGTATTTATGAATGAAGAAATAGGAATTAACAACCTGATTTGTCTTCAATTACCAACAGTGCTATTGCCTCAGTGGATTGAAGTGACATGATGACGCCATACCAGGGAAGAACGAGAGCTCCACATTTTTTTTTTTATTAAACCAATGTATTTAGTTCTGCTATGTATATGTTAAGTGTCATGTACATCCACAGATATTTATATCAGCTCCAAAGATGGTGCGAGCGAGTGGCGTGCGCCTGAGCTTTTAGCCGCAGGGACGCTTGGAGGGCGCGGGAAACACCTGCACTGTTCACTCATGAGGGCAAGACGACGCTGCGCGGCATGAGGGAGGCAGGCTCAAGGCTGGCTGGCTGGCCAGCAGCGACAACTCATTTGGTGCGGTCGAGTCCCCCCCCCCAAATATTATAGAGGGGAGGAGAGAGGGCCTCAGTGCGTGTCGTGACCCCACGTCGTCGGTCAAAGTAGGCTATGTTTGTTTTGCCACCGCATAGGTAACTAAATCATTGGCACAAATTTAGATTTCAACGACCCATGCTTGTTTTTCGGCGTTAGTAAGCCGAGTCAAACCATAGACCTGTTAGTTCAATTTTGATGTGACAGTGGACGGCTATTATTGGCCTATTGTGCATAAATACATAAACAAACAATCAATGTACCAGATATAAGTTAATTATTAATTCAGCATCAGCTGAATGTGTTAAAGCATGGGCCTATTCAGAAGCAACAGTAGGCAAATTATAGCCTACAGAATGATACAGTATATCATTAAAACCCTACTAAATTTCAATTCAATTAATAACAATAAATAATAAAAATAAACTCACTTCAAAGAAGTAAAGTAAATTACATAGGCTAATGCACTTGCGACATGTTGACCTGTTGTGAAGCGCATATCATCCTTTTCCTTAATCAACCAATTCTATTTATATTATTTCATCTATTTCATGTTATTTTTTATTGCCATTTTATTTCATTATTACTACTATTTAATATTGTTGTTACCCTACTGTTAACCACATTGAGCTACATGTTTTATATGAATTGTGCTATATAAATACACTTATTAGCCTTGACATTTAGCCGATTTGAAAAGTAAACTGATGGTGTGTGGAAAGGTGATTAAGCTTAACCCCCAGTTGCTAGCTTGTCATGAAATGAAAAAAGAGAGAACAACAAACTGTGGTACTGCGTTGTTGCACCTGGTAACAAACAATACCTGTATATAATTTTCTTGTGTAAGTCGATGTCCTTACAAAGGCTCTTCTATTATATCACACAGCGTGTTGTGTATCTGTGTACAAATGAATCTATTATGTGTTCATTAAGACTAAACAGGCTTGCACGTTAATCTGTGTAGCTCACTTGCAAAAGATTGTGTGACGCAAATAAATACTGCATGCACTGTATGTGTATGGTCCTGAATCTCTGCATAATATATGAAGCGCTTTCTTTCCCTCCACGGACCGCGACAGGTGTGGAGAGACCCTCGCTCCACGTCACGTCGCTCGCTCCGCTCTCTCCCACCTGTTCCTCTTTTTCCGGGTGCCTCCCAGTGGCAGCCCAGAACGGATCAGGATTGGGATCAG
The DNA here is from genome assembly GCF_034702125.1 of Engraulis encrasicolus. Lineage (NCBI taxonomy): Eukaryota > Metazoa > Chordata > Actinopteri > Clupeiformes > Engraulidae > Engraulis > Engraulis encrasicolus. Next base: position 17,854,193 of record NC_085868.1, on the reverse strand, counting down.
TCATTCAAGAAATTCTATGCCTCCCCTGCCCAGCCAGGAGGGGGCCAGGCCATGCTGGTGCTCTTCAGCAGTGTTTCCCAACCAGGGGTACGTGTACCACTAGGGGTACACGAGCACACCTCAGGGGGTACTTGGGAAAATGTAATAGTAACAAATATATGGAGTGTTGTCACATTGGGATAGAGGAACAGATATAGAGCATGAATGAGAGGGGTACTCATTATATGACAAAAATTACTTAGGGGGTACGCAGGATGAAAAAGGTTGGGAAACACTGCTCTACAGCTACCGGGAAGCGTAGGCAGGGGTGCCGACAGGGAGGGACAAAGGGTTCAGTTGTCCCGGGCCCAGGGAGAGAGGGGGCCCAGAATTGGTTCCTTATTACATTGTATGTAATGGGCTGGGGGCCCTTTCAGACGACTTTGTCCTAGGCCCGGCCAAAGATATCAGCGGCCATGAGTGTAGGGCAACCCGTGAGTGTGTGTGTGTGTGTGTGTGTGTGTGTGCGCGCACTGTGAATGTTGCAGTGTTAATTCAACACTCTGAGAGTCAAATTACACACTTCTGTACACTGTAAGAGTTGAATCAACACGGTGCATATGGGGGAGTGTGTGTTTGTGTGTGTGTGTGTGTGTGGGGTAGGGGTAGGGTGGGGTGGGGTGCTGTGGTCTTCAGGCTGCGCTGCGTTGCGTATGTAGCTCGCTCCTCGGCAGCGGCCGGTCACCGGATCGGATCGCCAGCAGCTGTGCCTGTTGCACTGTGCTATTTTTCACTCGGGCATAAAGTGATGGGCAGCCAGCGTTGTCCTGCTAGCGCCCGCAAGGCTCGGGGGGCTCACAGTCTTCTTCTCCTGCAGAGCTCCAGTGCTCAGTCCTCAGCCCCAGTGGAGGTAGAGTGGAGGTGGACGAAGAGGAACCAGCAACAGAACCACCACCAGAACCAACACGGACACGGACACGGACACGGACAAGCAACTGCAACAGCAGCAGAACCACCACCAGAACCGACACGGACACCGACAAGGACAAGCAACTGCAGCAGCAACAGCAGCAGCATTAGCGCCATGAAGTCCACTGAGGCAGACCGGGAGAGAGACCGAGGAAAGCGTGGTCCCTTGGGCCTGAACCTTCCCCTGTTGCCGCGGCCCCCTCCGCTGCTGGCAACCTATCACTCGGATCTGGACGAGCTGGACAGCGGCAGTGAAAGTTCAGATAAGTCCACAGGAGGTGGTGGAGGAGGTGGTGGACGGAGCGTTCGAGCTGGGAGTCCCCTTGGAAGTCAAGGAGGAGCAGAGGGGGACGACAGAGGACTGGGAGCAGGTGGTGGTGGTGGTTTGGGTGGCAGAGGTGGTATAGGAGACGTTGTTGGTGGTGGTGGTGGTGGTATTGGGGCTGACAGCGGTATCGGTATCTGTATCGCTGGACGTACCGGTAAGCGAGTCACTCGGCGCCTGGTCGGGGTCAGCAAGCAGCGGCAGGCGGCCAACGCACGCGAGCGCGACCGGACGCACAGCGTCAACACGGCCTTCACGGCGCTGCGGACCCTGATCCCAACGGAGCCGGCCAACCGCAAGCTGTCCAAGATCGAGACGCTGCGCCTGGCCTCCAGCTACATCGCCCACCTGGCCAACGTGCTTCTGCTGGGGGACGGCTGCATGGACGGACAGCCCTGCATGAAGTACCAGAACATGCTGCACAATAGCATGCAACACACGGGCCCGACAGGTGGTGTCTCCAGCAACAGGAATAGCAACAAAAACAACAGCAGCAGCGGCAGCAGCAGCAATGGTAGTAGCCCAAGCCACAATCACAACTCAAGCCCTACTACTACTACCGCCCCCAGCCTAAGGCCCATTTGCACTTTTTGCCTAAGCAACCAGAGAAAACTGGTAAGTTGCACAGGGGGTTGAAGTCAGAATCAGACTCAGGGTTTTATTGGCCAAGTAGATTTTACGTACAGTACATGCACAAGGAATTTCGACTGTGGCAGACGTTAGATCTCTGTGTGCCTATCTAGTCTAAAATGTTAAATAATCATGCTTCTTGTTGTTTATGTGGCTAGACATCCTGGCTGCCTCTCTGAACTTTCGAGGATGTCAGTAGTAAGAAGTAAACAGTGTAGGCTACGCCCTCTGTCACAGTCAGCCAGAAAGACAAGACCTAGCCCTTAAAGGTCATGCCAAGTCAATGTGTATAAACAAGCAAGGGCTGCTGTAGACTAGTTGGAAGGGTGGGTTTTGGAATAGGCAGCTATCAATGTGTAGTTCGAGTTGATTTTCTTTTTTTATCATATCATTGCGAGCATTGCGAAGTGTTGCTTTCGATGTAGCCCCCTGCTGTTTTGAAGATTGGAGGGGATTGGAAATATTGATCCACTGTCTGTGAGAGAGCATGCAAAGACATGTCAGTGCTGACTGTAGTTTTTATTTTTTGCCCTCCCTCTCCCTTCCACAGCTGAGAGATGGAGAAAAGCACACACATGTCTGAACGTGGAAAAAGAGAGGACTTTCGGCTGCTAACCTAACCTAACCACTCAATGATGTTTACATGTAAAAAAAATGTGACATTTCATTTTAAGGAAGCACATGTGTATATTTTTTTCTAATTATTTCAAAAATGGCACAGGAAAAAGTAAGAAGGCAGCAGCTGTAGCAACAGTATAGAAAGAGAGAGAGAAAAAATATTTATAACACTGAAATGCACTTTTCATTTTCCTCAATAATGTCTGTCTACTGTGCAGTGTTTTGGTTGACCGAAAGGCAAGCCCCCCCAACCCCGAGTCCATGCGTAAAGTTGCACCTGGTGAGGAGTTTATTTCTGTTACAGAAATAGTAAGCCTTAGCTCCCCTTTCTAAAAAAAAATCACTCTCACCTCTCTCTCTCTCTCCACCCCTGTTTGGTCACATGATTGCAATCCAAACCAGGACGCTACAGCCGTCGCTGTCAGTATAGTGATGGCTTTCTGCCTTCCCTTTTGCGTGAGAGAGAGTGAGAGAGAGAGAGAGAGAGAGAGAGAGAGAGAGAGAGAGAGAGAGAGAAATAGCAAGGGTGATCTAGAAAGTAACTGCACATAAGTCATCTCAGGTCAATTTAACTGATCTGCGAAGCTATGACACAACCTTTTGGGGGGGTGGGGGTTTCACTCTTTTGTGCATAAAAACGAATCAAGGAGAAAGTATTATTTTTGTGACGGCTTTTCTTTGTTTGAGTTCAGTTCAGTTTGACTTTGTGAAACAGGCAGCAGAAAACAGACGGACAGTATTTATAAGAAAGTCTATTGTAAACTGGGTTACCTGGTCACCTATTGAGTAAACTGACCAGAACTGCAGCATATGTGACAAAAAAAAACCTTTATACACTGCAAAAGTTTCCTCGCAGAGCCGTCAATTGGATAATGGAGGAACCTAAAAGTTCTCAGATTTTCTGACAAAACTTACGTTTTAGGAAGAACCCCAAGAGAAGCTTTAGGGCAGTGGTTGCCAACCTTTTTTAGTACGGGACCCCATTTTGATATCCCACATTTCTGGCGACCCCATATTTTTTTCTCGATAAAATTCAAACATGGCTGAGCTATTAAAAGTATAGATATTTATGACAGTCTGAGATCGTAAATGGCGTCTATTGAATAGTAATGAACATTACTAAGTAGGCCTAATAGTTGTCAGTATTCTTTTTGTTCACAACCAGACCCCATTTGAATTCCAGGCGACCCGACATGGGGGCGTGACTGCAGTGTTGAAAAACACTGCTTTAGGATTTCTTCCACAGTGGCAATCAAAGGTTTATCAAATAATAGTTGGGTCCCTGGGTTCTCTAAGGAATATTTCAGAAAACCTTGGGTTTCTTTTTTTGATCTCTTAATGGTTCCTCCATGGTCGTAACCTGAAGCTTCTTTATGAAACTTTTCATGTTTACAGTGTACTTTGCAAAGGTGGTCACAACTGTTTTAAGAAGTAAAAGCCCTGGTGTACCCCATACCTTGATTTAAGCACATGCAGTACATACTGTAGGTGGGTCAATCAGCTCTCCTAACTGTGTGTGAGGCTTGCACTGATTACAATCAAAAAATGTTTTTTCTTTCTGAATGGCAGTATGAAATATAGAGTATACAGTGGGCTGGTCTCTTGCTCTGCGAAGCCAGACAACCCCCTCCCCCACACACACTGGAAGTGTGCCCTGGTGGAGGACAGAGAGATACCTAGAAAGTCGAGTGTCTACTGGCCAGAAGCCATATTTTGCCGTACCATGTGACTGGTGTGTTTCTAAACAAGGGCCGTGCAGTGAGTCTACGGAAGTCAGACGAGACAGCCATGTAGAATGGTTATGCTGTTGCTGACGTCAGTGTTCGATGCCTTGCAGAAAGAGTAGAACATTCCAGGTTCACAAAATCATGACACATATTTGTATTTTCCAGCTGATATAAGTAACCAGCTTATTCTAATTAGCATGACTCCTCCTCACTCAGGCGAGTTAGCTAATAAGAATGAATCCTAGCACTGACAAAGGCCAGACGGATAAGAGCAGTCAGCATTTTTATGTCTGTATACCCTATTGTAGAATTAAGGGTTTTTAATATAACTACTACCTTGACTCTGAGGAGAGTGCTTTGGATTTAGTCAATTATTCTATAAAGCCTTAAAAGGAAAAAACAGATGCACCCCTTCTACTTGGAGAAAAGACTCAAGTGCTCATTATTTTTTCTTTTTGCCATAAATTGGCTAATTAATGAAATCACAGACAGACAGAACATATGGTAGGACTTTTACTTTACTGAACCTGGGAGGTCCCTGCCTGTTGTGCATTGGGACATACAGTACCATCAGCTGTTGTGTCAAGTGCTGGTATTGCTGAGCAAAGTCATTTGTTAAACTTGAATTTCATTTTGCTGTGTTTTTATTTTTTTTGTTCTTCCTCACTTGGGGTGAGGCACTGTTGAAAAAGAGAATCACACCTTCTTTTATCAATAGACGTTTTTTTTTTTTTTAAGTTGCCATGAAAATGAAAATGTAAGTTTCACTTGACAAATGGTCATTGAAACTATTTTCATTCAAGACTAAGGTCAAAGTGGGCAATTGTTTTGACTGTTTTGATTTATAATGCATAGTGATATGCACTGATACAGGGAGATTTTTTGTTTTAATATTTATTTAGACTTGTGTTTTCAGATAAATGTTTATGTATTGTATTAGATGTCACTTAAACCAATTAATTTTGTTATTTATTAATGAGGGACATTTTCAGTTAGTGGAGTGTTAAGCACTCCACTCACAGAATGGAACCTTATTTTTTTTAAAAACAACCCTTTCGTTTACTTAGCTGAAACAAGCAACTTGTTTCAGTTCAGTCCCATCAGCACTTTTGCACTGAGTTTATTTAATTAGAAAACTGCTGTACAAATGAACCTCTTTTTTCCTCATGTTTAGTTTTTTTCCTTCTTTCAAACTACTGTCCATGATGCTTGTGTTTTGCATCCATCATTGATTAAGCAGTGCAAAATGAACTAGTAAAATTGTTTACCGACACCCAGAATGTTCAGCGAAGCAGCGCAGCACAAAAAAAAAATGTCAGCTGAAAAGTAGCTTACCTGGAGATACCTCACAGAGCAGCCCGGGATGCCATGGAAAGCCACCCACCTGTGCTCACCTGGGAAGCAAGGACTACCTCCGATTCCTACCTGAATGTGGGACAATGATCTCAGCATACTTGAATTGTCTGACTTTCAATCCATGCAATGGTGTCCTTTGCACACAAAATGATTGTAGTGCTACAGAGTTTTATTTTTTGTACATTTCGCCTTTTCTTGTGCTATTTATCAGACATAAATTATTTTTGAAAAGGACGTCTGTCTATGATTATTGAAATACAGTAGGCCTAGTGCTTGCATGATTGTTATATTAAAAAAAAACAAAGACTGACTGAGTCAATGGTGCCACCTGGTGGGCAGTTTGTGAAAGAGCAGCTCAGTGCTGTGATTGGCAAACGCCAAAAAGCAGGAAGATTTAACATGTCTATGGCAATAATTGATTTAACAGGTTGAAAGAAAGGGGGAGGGGTCAGGAAATCCAAATTAATTTGGGACACTTGAATATGCTCCAAGATAAGGGTATAATCACATATTTGACCGAATATTGAAGGATTTGTCTTTGTTTCAACACTACAAAAGAAGAGAGGGGACAGTCATTTAAAATACCAACTCACATATGGAGACTGTAAACTTCGGTCCACTCCATTAAAATCATACATAACTTAATAGCGTTTAATGAAGCACTCTAGACGGCCATGATATTCAAGATAAAAGCTAAAGGTTGGTTTGGGTTCAGCACCCCTGCAGGTCCAACTCCATAACCTTGACCACCAGTTGATGTGTGTTCACATAAATTTCATTTAAAGTCTTTCAGCCTTGCTTTTGTTGAGTTAGAAAGTGGGAAGTCAAAATTCGCCCAGGATCCAAAAAAAATCCTGGATCCGGATCGTGAATAGGTCTTCATATTTGGAATAGTGAACTTCCATATCTTATTCAGGAAACTGAAGTGCATAGCGTGCAGACAGCATGCCCTCCTCATAGCCAGTAAAAAGGTTATAGTCTACTTTAGTAGGTTACCAAACAGGTTAAAGGTGCACTGTGCAATATTTTTTGTAGTTTATTTCCATAACTCATGCTGCCCAATCACAAATACAAAATAAAGTAGAGTAACTTTATTGATCCCGGGGGGGAATTAAGGTGTCAAGTAGCTACATTAATACACATAATGCCCACATGGACATTTCAAGACACATATAATAGTTAATAGTCAGGGAGGGAGAAAATAAATGTTACTTTTTTCACAAATACTTACTGCCACCATCAAATCTAAGTATTTCTTATTACTGGGAAAATTGCACTTTTACACTTCTCCATGTCTGCCATTTTGACTTTCCAGAAATATAAATTTTTAGTTAAATTTACTGTACTTTGGTCATACAGTACTAGTAATTACTGTATTATTTAGTTCATATGTATGAAAAAAAAACAATAGGCACTACAGTTTCATTGAGCAGCATAGTTGCAATATCAACTCTGGCCACCACCCTTTACGGTGCACCTTTAAGACAAAGGTGCTTTTGGGAAGAAATGACAACAAGAGAGTCAGATGTACCTCAGTGTCTTTATTAGATTTTAAAAAAAAGAGGGCGGTCCTTTCATCAGATTGAAGAAATTCATGACATCAATTGAAAGGGTGGCAAACATCCTACATTTGACGTCTGTGCAAGTAATGGGGAGAGAGAAGAGGTGGGGGGCCTTGATTAGCATGGGTGGGGATGGGGATGGAGTGGGTTACTGGTAAGTTTTAACTGTCACCAGTTTTGTCATAATTAGATCGGTAATTTGTTTTAATGTTCTGTACAATTTCATAACAGAAGGAAAGAGGAGGGGGAGGAAGGAAATTGCTATCCAATGGCTCATTTAGGAGAGTTATGACAAGAGCAAGGGCTTAGAGCTTTGGCAATAACTTCCCAATGAGGACAATTCACCAGGGAATCTGTAGGGGGCGCTAAAAGGCATCGGCACAATAATACAAAAGACTGGTGAGAGCGGGTGGGGGAAAATAACAAATAAAACTTGTCATTTGAGAGCTGATAGAATGCGTAGAAGTTTGCTAGTTAAGTTGAAATGGAATGTACATAATTTCGATGCAACAAATTATTACTACAATTATATCAATAGTAAAAAAAATAATAATAAAAATGGTCAATTTCTTAAATGTCAAACACCTTGAAAGCTCTAAGAGGTGAAATGATTTATTGGGTTTGACTACTCACAAAATTGTGCTGGGTGAACTTTAATGTAAACCTTTCGGATTAGAAAAAAAAATATTACAATGAACCTTGTGTTTAAGCCCTTAAATGACATCTAAATGTTATGTTTGAGAGAAAGAGAGAAATAAAGACCTGGAGGTAGAATCAGAAATCAAAACATTTAAAAAAGAAAAGCAAAAAAAGACAGACAAGCACTTCTGTAACGAAACATTCTACTGCTCCCATAACTGGTCTTATTCCCAAGAGTTGGGTTGGTTTTATATGGTGAGGTTTTAGTCCCCCTCTTCCTCATCAGACTCAGATTCTGTAAGAAACAAAACACACACACAGAGAAACAGAAAGAAAGAGGGTTAAACAAGTTCAAATTACCGTATCCAAATCTTGCAAGTCAATATTCAAAACATCCTGACTGTTGTAATAGCTGCTTCACAGAAAGGAACTCGCAGCTCATGGTTGCTAGGCATTAGAGGATGACATTTTTCGGGAATTTCCGTGGGACACATGATTCCTGCGGGATTCACGTGAAACAGGAGTCAAACATTTATCCATCTCGTGATTGGGACAGGACAGGAATAATATTCCACGGGAGTGGGCAGGAGCGGGAAGGGTTAAATAGGATGATTATTGTTCTGATTATTTCAAACCTTTCATTCGCATTTTCGCTCCTTGAGTGCATGATTGCGAGAGCTGCGCATTTTCCTTGACTCCTGCGGGAGGTCCTCGCATAGCCTACACTGCCTGTCCGACAATGTCAATGCGTCAATGGGAATGCGCTATAAAAACGGTCCTCAATGTTATTTGAATGTTGAATTCCATGTTGGCAATAATTGAGGAACTTCTGTCCCTGTGGCAAACAGACCAGAGAAAGAACAACAGACTCGCATGGCATCAGTCAAAGCGCGCACGATTGATTTAATCTCATCCTTCTTTGTCAGTTGATTTTTGTGTGCTGTGCTAAAACTTCTACAGCTTTTCAAAAAAGGACGCCTGGTTAAAACGTTCAAATAAGGCAGGCAGGAGTTCGCATTGTTGACACGAAACCTCTTGAATCGGATAGTGAAATAGCCACTTGTAGAACTACTGGGTTTGCAGGCTCGTAAGACGTTGCCGTTATGGCATTTCCCAATCAACTCCGCAATAACAGGAAATTTAACTGAGGCTAATTTAGCACAGAATGCAATCGTAATCAAAGTAGTCAAGATGTAGTTCTAGTATGAGGAGGATTCAGAAGTAGTGTTCAGTGCGCGTCTGCTGTGAGTGTCAAAAAGCGCAGCCAACAAAGTTAGGGAAGTTCTCTGCTCCGCCTCCCTGCTTTATTAGAACTGCACGCCGTTTCACCCCATGTGTTTTAAGTCAAACGCTGTCATGAAACCGTTGGATTAGCTTATAGTATGCTTAGATTTAGTCAGGCTACTAGTTCAGTAGCCTAACCAGTAACCAGCATCATGAAGTTGACCTAGGTAAACTCATGCTTACTGAACTAGTAGCATGACTAGTCTTAACTAATCCAACTGGTTTCATTACAATAGCCTACTATTAATCGTAGCATCTGATTTCCTCCCCGTTTTTTGTTGCACAGAGAAATGGCATATAGGCCTACTGTAGGCTATTGATTAGTGCATGAAGATGTAGGTGCCTCCCCCTCCTGTAGTATAATAATAATAATAATAATAATAATAATAATAATAATAATAATAATAATAATAATAATAATAATAATAATAATAGGGCCTAATAATAAACATGGGGAAAAAACTTTTTTTTCTATTAGGCTACCCAGGGTTTCTCCAGACCCCCATTAGCTTGTGTATAATTGTATTGGCTATTATTATGGCTACAACTGCTTACTAGGAGGCAAATATGCATACAGGTAACAACATACAAAAAAAAATACAGGAGTGGGACAGGAGTGGGAGTACTTTTGAGCAGGAGCGGGCAGGATTGGGAGTCGTTCCACACAGGACAGGACAGGATTTTTTTTTTTTACTCTGGACCAGGATTGGGCAGGACAGGATTTTTTTTCTGGGAGCGGGACAGGAGTTAAAATCCACTCCCGTGTCATGCTCTACTAGGCATTACCAGTTCTCATTCTACAAAAACAAGATCTCTTACCAGCAGTGTGTGAGCTAATATTGTGTCATTTTTTTTAAGCATCACATCGTCTACACTGAACTATCATGAAGTGTACACTCACACACAGACTGCCTGACAGTATAGCTATTATTGTCTCGTCTAGTTAACTAATTTTACATTAGATAAATCCAATGATATATTCACACAATAGACCCATCCGTTTTAATCGTAGTCATCACACACACACCCGTCCCGGTTCCCCCTGATTGTTCCGGTTTTTAATGGTCTGTCCGGAGGGGTTGGGGGGGGGGGGGGGGTTGCGCGTTTTCCCTGGCTCAATTCATTGAAATGTCCCAACACACACACACGCATGCACGCACACGTCTTACCCTCTTCAGCGTTTTTCAGCCATTCCACAAATTTCTTCATCTGTTCCAGGAACACACTCTTGCCCTTGGCCATGTGGGCTTCTGTATACCACTTCAAAATGGCTTCCTCGCTCAGAACATCCGCTATAGTAATCAATCAAATCAAAATTATTTAAACAGCACACTATTAAACAATACTGTCATTCAATGTGCTAGAGAGTAGAGAAAGAGAATAGAGAAGGAGAAAAAAAAAAAACGATACTGTATTTTAGATGGTAGATAACCATCACCAAAGGCAGATGAAAATAAAGCTGTTTTTAATTTCTTTTAAACAAGATACTGCTGGGGCAGTTCTAATTTGAACAGGAAGCTGGTTCCAGCATTTGGCAGCATAATGACTAAATACCATTTCACCCCGTCTGGATTTAACCCTTGGCACAGCCAGTTGAGGAGACTCTGAAGATCTAAGACATTAGGATGATATTGCTCTATCATATCTACAATATACCTAGGGCCTAAGCCATTTAGTAAACAAACATTAGGTTGCCTTACATTTTTCTGGGAGGCATTTTCAACATCTATACATGCCCCTTCCACGTTAGGAGGCATATCACTGAGCTATAAGCTTACTGCAAAACCAAGGCCTTTCTCTCTCTGCTCTCTCTAAGTTGCAGGAATTGTCTAATTTGTACATTGACAAACCTCCTCAGTTAAGATTAAGTAATACAGTTGCTGCACAATTAGGGCAGCAATGTAATTTTAATTCCATTACATGTTCTCAATTTTTTTTAGGGAAAAGAGAAAAAGAGTTACTTAGCATTTCGTTCATGAAAGCAACTACTACGACTTGTCACAATGCTAGACTGAACGTTGCTTGTCTTTATGATCCTTACCTTCATACGCAAATCAATCTATCCATGACTTCCACCTGAATACAACAATGCACCGATCCCTGCAGAAGGGACTGACCCTTCATAGAGGAGCGTTACAATCTTGAAACGTTCTTCAATAAAAGTTACAATGCACTGTGCAGCAATTCTCCTTTGTAGAGGCACACAATGATCTTATCAAACACTTCCAATGAAGTACATCCATGAGCTCCTGGATATAACTCACCTTTGTAGAGGAGCACGACGATCTTCTGGAAGGAGTTCATGAAGTGGATGTTGTCGTAGCAATACTCCTGGATCTTCAGCAGGAGGGTGATCTCAGACTGACCCTGGGAGGTGAAGGCGTTCAGGAGAGGACTGTATTGCTGCCGAACGAGGAGGGGAGACGTGTTAAGAGTAGAGTAGTTACTGGGTATTGCTTAAAGCGAAGTGTCCTAGCCTTGCTAGGATGAGACATTAGAGTAGAGTAGATACTGGGTATTTCTTAAAGCGAAGTGTCCTAGGCCTTGGTAATCTAATTTTCGGATGATATGACATGATATGATGATGGAGAATATTCCTTATCAAGTTTTCCACTTTCTGTACCTAAACTTAGCATGGTTTGACTGTCAAACAGTCTGGCGAAAACGAAGAAGGATCAGTCTCAGTGGACGGTGGGCGATGGTCTGATCTTACTCTGCCATTTTAATTCACTGGAGTTCCGAATTCAAATTAAAACCCATATTCTGCTTTATTAGCATGACTGATAGGATAAAGTGTCGCAAAAGCATACAAATAACAAAACAAACGTGGGAATAGTGTTACCTTAACCAATCAGTAACAGAGTTTCCGGGTGAATTCAGCATCACCACTCTCAACTATTTGCTGATTGGCTAACCAGTGAGCGAACCGAGCTGGGAGGGTTTTGCCAGACTAGGTGCGGAGCCAAAGAGTGCATTGCAATATGCGACCTTGCCTCCTCCACTTGCTTCTTGTCATGATGACATCACTGACAACAGCATTATATTTCAATATCTTGCAAAAGCTCAATTGTAGAGTCTTTTTCTCATTTGGTGGATTTGGATTTGGATGGTGAATGAAAAACAGTCCCTCAAAAGTTGTTGTGGCTAGGCTGACAGCTGGGAAACTTTATCGTTTTCTCCACGGAGGAGGGGCCAGGAGGCGGGACGAGGAGACAAGCACAAGTGGCGGAGGCAAGGTCGCATATTAAAACCCACTCAAAATCTTTGGGTGGAGCACATAAGATGGCGTCGCCGGGCTAGTGTGCTGTACCTTCAGGTGTTTGATGGCTTGTTCTGTGACCAGCTCCTCCTTCTTATTCCACTCTACGGAGCTCATGACGCTGCTCCACACGATGCCGATCATCGACTGCTCCGAGATGTTGGTCTTTGTCATCTCCTCCCTCACATAGGTTATGATCTATAACACAGCACAGGAAGAAGACATTAACACGACTCGTCTCCTCCCTCACAACACAAGAAGACATTAACACGACTAGTCTCTGGCACACCCGTGTGTGCATGCGTGCGTGTGCGCGCGCGTGTGCGAACCAGTTTGAGAACCACTGATCTATAGCACAACACAAGAAGACATTTAACACTCGTCTCCATACCTCACATAGGTTATTATCTATAGTCAACATAAAATTACACTTAGCTGATGCTTTTGTCGAAAGCGGCTTCAAATTGTTGACAGGGTACAGGGACAGGGTATTGGTTATAGGCCCTGGAGCAACATGGGGTTAGCTGCCTCACTCAAGGGCACTTCAGCCATGGATGAAGGTGCTAGTAAAGGTGGGATTTCAACCTGCAACCCTCTGGCCAGCACTCTTACTATTAAGCCATGGCTGTCCCATTCATGGGCGCAGATAGCGGGGGGGAAGGGGGGGACATGACGTACCCAGATTTTCATTCACCTGGATCCGTCCCCCTCACCTTTTTGGAGAAAATATTTGATTTCTGCCTTTGCATTTTGCAATGTGTGAAATAGCGCCTCCCTGGACCATTCACTTTCATATGTGGCAAAAAAACGGTATTACACCATATATATCTATTTTTTGATTGGCTAACAGCCACTGAAGTCCCAGATTTGAAGCGCCATAAACAGAGCTGGCTTTATGAAGGAAGTGGAGCGAAGAGCAGACGTCATATTTACATTACATTTTTGGCTCAGACCAGTTGCTTGCTTTTATAATTAAAGTTAATCTCGAGGATAGTCCCATTCTTGCTAGCTATGATGTGGATTACAAAAACTGTGGAACGTGAATGATGATGGTGGAAACGCGTGGATTAAAAGTTGGGATAAATAGTTCTACTGCGGTCAAGACAACTTTTAAGGTAAGGTCAATAATAGGTTCATGTCCGCTGTGACGCTGTTTGTAGCCTAGTTGCTGATGTTAGCTGATGTTAATTGTTCAGAAGGGCTTTTTGGTCTCTTTGTCGCCTGTTTTCGAGTGAAAAGACATCTTTGTTGGGCCATGCCATGACAGCTGTCAATCAAGTAGGCTAGCCTAACGCAGGTAGCTGTCGTGTTCACTGTCCCTGGTCTGTATGCTGTCAACGTCTGACTTCATTAATTTTTTAAGGAGCTCCTTTTTGGAATGATGACTGCGGTGGTGTTAATCTGTTGGACGCATTTACTGTGAATTGTTGTTAAGCGGTACTACAACGCAAACGTGTGGCTTGTATAGCGGTGGAGTGTAGATGCAATTGAAACGCAGCGTGGTAGAAAAATGACTGAGTAGAACTAGTAGCAAGGAGGTTGTCTTAAGAGCTCAAGATCACCATTTAAATGCGCCGCTTTTATCAAAAATGTCTAATCTGGGGGAGACCCCAATATCACACGCCCCAAAACCGCGCCTGGATTGAAGTTGTGTTTTACATGCAATAGGCCTACCACCGCGAGACTGGTCGTCTTAAAATGTCTACAGTACTAAATCACACACTGTTGCATAGCCTGCTGTAGGCCTACATTAGTAGTACAACGTGAAATTTGTTGACACAGTTGTCCTGTTTAAAGGTTGAATTGGTTGGGAAAGTACTGTAGCACTTGCTGATGGGATGGGAGAGGTGTGTTTAGAAGCGCGCGCAGGGGCGGGTGAGTCTTGGTGGGAGGGAGACTCGTGCACATTCTCAGTAGAATCTGTAAAGCTGGAGCGGTTTAAACATTTGTTAAAAAATATAATGTATCAAGATTTAAAATAGTTAATGTAGTAGACCTACAAAAGCAAATAAAATTATTTAGCGGAAGATGAATATGCCACTAACAATAAAAAAAAATGATATTCAGTGTACAATAATAATCCTCCCCCCCCCCCCCCCCTATTGTGAAAATGTCCCCCCAAAGATGCAGGAAGGGTATGGTTCTCTGTTCATCTGTAGTGATGCTCCGATCAATCGGCTGCCGATCATGATCGGCCGATAACGCCTAAAAATCGCTGCAACACCAAACGGTAGAGGGAGAGAGGGAGAGTGGACGGTCAAAATTTAAATTCTACAATCTATGACGGTGACACAGAGAAAGGGGGGCTTTTTTCGCAGACACGCTGTGTTGTGCATGTTGCCTGTCTTTCAAGTGAGACGTTTTTTATCTTGTTACTTGTATATCCTAATCAAGTGTTTCAGTTTTAATGTAATTTGCGATTGACTAGTCTTCGCCAGTTTGAGTTATAGTGTGTAGTTGCCTCGGTCAGCACCCAACAACTTCACGTTGTCAGCTCAAACATATCAACCTTATTGTTCTTTAAAGTTGTAATTGACAGCCAGTCAAATAGCATGATAGGCTAGTCGCTGAAACACCAAATGGCGACAGATGAGGGAGAGCCTGAGAGAGAGACAGTCAGAGTTGTAGCGTTGTGGACGGTGACAGAGAAAAGAGGGGCTCTCCTCACAGACAGGCTGTTCATTTAAAGCGACAGTGTTTTTTTTTGTTTCTTGTATGGAGAAGACTATCCTAATGTAATATTTCAGCTTCAATTCAATCTTAAATAGTTAAGTAATTCTATGCAATAACTTATACATTATTTTGATTAATACTGCAGGCTTAGGCTATATTACCAATACTGAAGGATAATAATAATACTACTACTACTTACTACTACTAATAATAATAGGCCCACATTGTGAAACCGACATGTGCAAATGTGACCCACCACCACGAAACCAGGCATAAGTCTCTGGATATCAAAAATGAGTTATCTGTGTGGATTGATAGAGCAGAACACAAGGTTTATTATGGTGAAAAAATTATGTTTCTATCATAAGTAGAACCAAAGTTACGGAAATTTTACTTTTGGAGTTTGGACATATTTCGCGAAACGCCTTTTCGAGAAATCGGCCGTCAAAGTTTTGGACTATTTTATAGGTATAAAGTCCTTAGCAACGCATATTAATTATCATCCGATTGACATGAAATTTTCACAGATGATTAATGACACTATGACGGACATGTCACAGAAGTTTTGTTTCAATCAAAGAACTTTAACCTATTATTTAAACGGAAACTAACTTTTCCATCCAAATGGAATTATGGGGAAATCATCCACCTGAAATATGATCATCTTATATCACCAATTCATGCTCTCATACTGTATCTGTCTTCATGTTATGCCTTAAAGAAAGTGTAAGCCCAACTGGGAAACCCCTACTACCTTTGTCATTGTGACACAGCACTCCACAGCACACAAGTGCACACTGCGCACAATGAAATTGCATTTATGCCTCAAAAGGGGGCAGCCCCCAATGGCACCCCAAAGGGAGCAGTGCGGCAGGACGGAACCATACTCAGGGTACCTTAGTCTTGGAGGATTATGGGGAGAGCACTGCTTAATTACTCCCACACCAACCTGGCGGGTCACGAGTCGAACCGGGAACCTTTGGGATACAGTCTGATGCCCTAACCGCTTACCCATGACTGCCCTACCGCTTACCAATGGCAACCCTAAAAGAACTAAAAAAGACAATTTAACTTGCATATTCAAAATCAAATGTGCTTTATTAGCATGCTTGGAAGTATCAATACTGCCAAAGCTTAAAAAACACAGCATACAGTGCATCAAGGACATGAACATTTAGGTCAATATAGCATTAAATTAAATGCATTTAGCATAAACACATACACACGCCCGCGCGCGCGCACACACACACACACACACACACACACACACACACACATTACTCACGTATTCTCTTGTGTACTTGCCACATATTTACAGATTTAAAAGTTCATCTCCACGCCCACAACCTGTCTATGGGCACTCTCAGAGTCAGTGTAAGATTCAGAGATGCGTCGCTTTCTTCAAGTCTCCACTCTTGTTGGTGCTTGATGGTCCAACAGTTCTTCTCTATGAAAAATAAAAAAATAATGAATTGACAGAAAAAAAGTTTTCAAAACAAAAATAGTTACAGTATACCCTAAGACAGCTACATTTTTTCTCTTTTCCAGCTCAACTGAAATTAATTATTTAAATATAAATCGATATAGCTCATTATATGGAGTAGAATTTTAACAATCGCCGCCCATTGTAAATCAAGATATTAACCTTAAAAGCATTGAAATATGACAGCTGCAGCATAAACATGAAATTCATTAAAAGAATGGCTACCAGCCAACTATGACACCCATATTACAAATAGGTTAGATGACCACAATATTTAAAAGAGAATGTTAATTACCTGTCCCAAGAAGAACATCTTTGTAGCTTTGGTTGACCTTGGTGGCAGTGTGAACTGAAGGCAGGGGCTGTAGATCATCACGTTTAAATCCAGGGACATGTCCAGTGAGCACTAGGGCATTTTGTGAACCTTGTTGTTGGATGAATGTCACCTCTCCTTTGATGTTGTCCAGCTGAAGGGATCTCGAGACATTTTTCTCCCTCCTGTCCTGTCCCAGTGGAGTACCATTTCAGTAAGCCTGTTAGTCTTTCCTTGCTGATGCTGGAATAAAATAATAGGAATAGTATGTTAAAAATACCATTCCAGTTAACTACAGGTAGAATAGTTGCATATACTCTCAGTATTATTTTAAGTTTAGCCCATTTCAAAACGAGGAGTATGTTATCACTAAAGGCATGCACTGAGACGTTTTTCTAGAGCTCCATTATACCCACACATACATGTCATGCAGATGAAATCTGGAGGTTTAAAACGTAAAAATCAAGAAACAGAAAGTGTCCTCTGCTATGTAACTAAGTTGCACACTAACTTACCAAAGATTATTGGTCTTTTCATAGCCAGAATTGGGAGATACGTCCACGGTAAAATTTCGCATTGGTCTTCTCCACTGCTGAATCTGTTCCCAGTTCGTGCACTCGATCGTCTTTTTCATCATCAAAGGCATCCCAGTCTTCATCAGACTCCCAGTCGCCTTTGTCCTTGTCATTGTTGTCCAAAAATGAGGAGTAAATACGGCTATTTACGAGACGAAACATTAATCAAACTTGCAATAACACTAACCATGCTGGTTTGTTGCGGATGTAAGTGAGAGAACTGCGCATGCCCGTAGAGCACGCGGTGGGCGTTTGACCAATCACGGAGCTTGATCTTGAAAGGCATAGCAACAAGAGGGTTTGGTTTACTCATTTGATTGGCTCTTTTAAAAGAACTACAAAATAATATCGCCATTTGACCTACGTGATTGGACAGGGCATTTCATTAGCTTTCTCCTCGTACCAAACACTTGGATGATCCGCAACAGATCGGAGGTGGTTTCGGTCGGGGAAAAGTGGCCCATTTCGGCTTTCTCTTTGCTCAGTGAAGCCTGAACTTTTGATCACGCTGACATAATTGACATAATAAACATCTTTATTGACCGAATTTGAATGTAATGACCATGGAAATTGAAAATATAAGTGTTAAGGTACCGTTTTCTTCCAAGATGTCAAAACACATAGAAAATCGCTTCCCTGACTAAATTTGGCTGTAGCTCTGAACGCGGCTGCGCGACTTATGCCTGGTTTCGTGGTGAGGGATCACAAATTAAGATTGATTGGTTTATAGATAGAAATTGTATTCAATAAGGATAATTAATATGGCTATTAAAAATATAGGAAATCATTTCTGTGATGGGCAATGATCGGTGATTGGCAGATCAAGACTTTTGGTGATCGTATCGGTGATCGTACCAAAAAATGGCTATCGGAGCATATCTATTCATCTGACTGTATGAGTACATCCTACAATCAAATTTGCTCAGTTTGCACGAGGAGGTGGATGAATTTTGAGCTAATGTGTCAATTTTCTATACAGGTTACACAAACTGAAAACTTTTGGAGGCCAAGGCTTCCCAAGTTGGTCGCAGAGGCATGAGAACTGACAACCTTGTATCATAAAGTTCCACCAGTTTTTATTCCTTCTGTAGGGTGGTCAGGTGAAAGGCAGGAGATTTTATTTTCCATTAAGAGTTTTCATTAAATGAAAAGTGAGAAAATGTCGCAGCATATATTTTTAAAATACCATTACAGTGTAATAATAATAAAAAAATATATATTTAAAAATCTATGCATGGTGCAACCTTTTCTCACATCCTAGTTTAACAATAATTTGGTCAGCATTCTAAAAAGAAGTTGGGTGTTGGGTGAAGCCTGCTGCTCCAACTTTTATTAGTTTTCATTAAATGTAATTTTGCTTTGCCACTAAATAGCCTTCCACTACACTTAGTTCTCTCCTTTCACCTTAACGACAACCTGAGCAAGTGATTTATTCCCCATTCATTCCCCCTCATTAGCCAGGGCTTGGACACAATCCAAACCAATTTTCTGGTAACTGGTTACTTTAAAAAAAAAAAAAAGAAAAAAAAAGATAAAATCAGGAGGACAACAAAGTCTTGAAAATTTTCCTTGATGGTAGCAAATGAAAATGGGTTGAATTAAACAAAACATTGCTTCTGATGGCTCCACAGCCCTGTTGGAAGTCCGCCATCTTGAAAGTGTAGGCCTCCAAAATGTAATCAGCTATGCACCCCTTACGTCTTTGACATCTGCCCCCATATTAACATCTCAAGGAAAAAGGGAGCTATAGGTGTAGGAGTGCATTGAAGCAGGTGGGCAGCTAGCCAGCCTTACGTCTGAAGTAGTTGAAAAATTGCTGTTGAAAAGATGTTGAAAAAACCCAATATTTTGATTGAACTGTATCTTTGCCCATATCCAAGCCTTACATCTTTGAAGTTGTCGAAAATACAAAACCCAGTAACGCCATCTTTGCCCATCGCTGACGGTAGGGACACAGAGACGCGAATTTGGCCAAGCAAAGCGAACTTCGCCATTCATTCCTATGAGGGAGGCGAAGGCAAGCGAATAGGAGCGAAGCGAAGCAAAATTATTTAACAAAGTTTAATATTATGTAAATGAGGTGCGAATTTCGCCTGGCGGCGGCCAATCACATCAATAACATGACTGTTTCATTCCATTTGATTCGCCCCGACGACCTGATGACGGTTGAGCTGTCAGAATGGAATACTGAATTTCACCTCTATTCACCTCGCTCGTTTCGCCTGCTATGTGTCCCTCACGTGAGCCTTACGTCTTTGAAGTGCTGTCCCCCATCCGCCTCCATGACCGTTGCGCCACAGTGCTCCCTTGGGGCGCCAATGAGGGCTACCCCCTTGCACGGATGAGGCATAAATGCAATTTTGTTGTGTGCAGTGCACAATTGTGTGCTGTCGAGTTCTGAGTCACAATGACAATGCGAGTTTGAGTTTCCCCCAATCTGGCTTTCTTTCACTTCACTTTCACATCTTTGCCAATCCCAGAGCCTTACCTCTTTGAAGTTATCGAAAATACAAAACCCAGTATTTTGATTATTAACCTGTACCTTTGCCCCTCCCTGAGCCTTACGTCTCTGAAGTTGTCGAAAATACAAAGCCCATTATTTTGATTTAACTGCATCTTTGGCCCTCCCCGAGCCTTACGTCTTTGAAGTTATCCCCGCGGGACATCTGCTCCTGCAGCTCCTTCTGCAGTTCCTTGCGGGCCCCGATGCTCTGCTGGTTGCGGGCGAAGTCGGACAGCTCCTTCAGCCCGGCGTCCGTGAAGTACTTCGAGAAGTGCTCGCAGCTTCGCTTGTTGGCCGGGAAAAGCTCCTGTGTATGGGGGAGGGATTGATGGGAGGGAGGGGTAGAGGGAGAGGGAGAGGGAGGGGTAGAGGGAGAGAGAGAGAGAGAGAGAGAGAGAGAGAGAGAGAGAGAGAGAGAGAGAGAGAGTCTTGGTCAGTCAGCAAGGGCATCGCTGAGAGGCAATGCTTTAGACCAGGGGTCCCCAAACTTTTTTTCTCTGGGGGCCACATTATCGTTCCTGACTGTAATCGGGGGCCGGGATCAATCATGTGGGCTGTATACTAGGCCACTGCCTGTTATAGCCATAATTTCCAGCACAAAATAGTTCATCATTACAAGTGATTTGCAAAAGAAGTGAGTACTTAACATGTTTTTCAATTTGAAATACCACAGGTATTCCTTTTAATATCTAATAACCATGTAAAAATAGCAAGGAAAGGTTAGAAAAATATGGTGATTAACAGTTTATGAGTGATTGGGCCAGTTCAAATGGTGAGGTGCAGAGAGGTGGAGGGCCGGTCAAAGGGGCATGGCGGGCCGCATCCGGCCCCCGGGCCTTAGTTTGGGGACCTCTGCTTTAGAGGATTACAAAAGTGGTGAAAGTGAGAGAGAGTCCTTGATTCAAATCCAATAAAGTTCTTGATGAATTTAGGACAGCCCTGCCTTTTGGGGCCTGTAGCCACAAGCTGGGATGGGCATTGGTGAAATTTAACTAGACATCTGGCTTCAAACAACCAACCACTACCAGCTATCATCAGAACAGGCCTTTAAGTGGATTTGGCTAGTGACATTGTGCGTACAGACACACACACACACATACACACACAACCATACGTACCATCAGACGGTTGTCCATGCCAACCTTACGGAGGCTGCCTGCGACTGAGTTGATGTCCTTCTCGTTGATCCAAGATTTGAAGAGTTTCACCGCGAATGCAGCGGAAACGCCTGTCAGAGGGTAATTGAGGAGAACATGTTAGTGTTTTGACAAACTTCTGTGACAGACTTTTGTCCAAGTTCGAAAGAGAGCTAGGGCATTGAACAGGGGCCAGCGATTCGATTATTTTCGATACTTTAGAATGCCCCACAATGCGCTGCAATTAAATATCCGGATGATACATCAATACATTTCAATGATTATTTACACCCCTAAGAGTGGGTATAGTATTGCACATGGCTGATGTGTGTGTGTGTGTGTGTGTGTGTGTGTGTGTGTGTGTGTGTGTGTGTGTGTGTGTGTGTGTGTGTGTGTGTGTGTGTGTGTGGTTACCTTCCTTGACGAGGTTCTCGTTGTAGAGACTGTTCAGGATGGAGGCGGAGATGTTCCCGTTGGCCAGCAGGATGCCGGTGAGCATGGCCAACTTGTTCCGCTCAGACTCGGTGAACCCCTTCAGAAACAGCAGCAACTACAACACACAAAATATGCTCCCATTGGTATTTTTTCATACATATTTCATATAGGGAAGAGTCATGAATGAGCAGATCTTGAGTCATGTCTACACCCCTCCTTTCTTTGTCCACTACTCCCTGATCTTGACTTCATGTTATGAAGGTGAAGCTGCTTTGCTTGTTTATGTTGTTTTGTTTTGGTAACACATTACTACCTACTTTACAACTACCTATAAACACCTTTATAAGCACTTTCTATATAATTAACTAATTATCAACAAAATTTTTAAAACGACAAATGTTTATAAATGGGCAAGAAATATTATGTTAACACAGCAGACACAGCACAGTCGCATCGGTCCTCGAAGTTTCTCTTCAGTCCTCAAAGTTGATTCCCACTCCACTGTGCAGTTGTAGTTTGGTTCTTACTCATTTACAAACAATTGTTAATGCTTTGTTAAATGATAATTATTATTAAATGTTAATGTGTTTATAAAGGTTTTTTGGGTAGTTATTCTAAAGTGTTACCTTTGTTTTTGTGTTTACTAAAAACCTAATAAAAAAGTTTATGACAAAAAAAGAGCAGATCTTACCTTCTTGATCTCCTCCTCGAACCCCTTCTCCAGGTACTTGTAACGCCTGATCAACTTGTTAAAAACCTACGCAAAACACAAGAACTATGCATTATTATTACAACTTCAACTTTTGCCAAGGCAAATGCATCTCTGCCCTAAGACAGACAGGGACAGACAGCATAAAACTGGCATGAGTGAGCAAGATATTGAAAAGTCAATTTCAACATTTTTAAGCAGTTAAGATGAGCCTAGCTGAACAACAGGACATTTTTTTCTCAACAATTTCACCCAGACCTTCAGACAAAATTCGGCACATAAGCTTATCACGGCATAAGCTCAAACATCATGCGCTATTATCAACAAGAAATTCCTGTATGAATCAGAAATACCTGTGCATAAGCCTGCATGGTTTCCAGGTCTTCGTTTGCAGTGAACAGACAGTAATCCGTGCGGGTCACGTCATCCGACAAAGTGCCACCTGGGGCTGTGGAGCAAGACGCACAAAGAAAATGAGGGAATCCACCATGTTCTTCTATTAGATTATTTACCTCTTAACTTAAACTGGTTTACTGCTGAAACAGATTCTTAGTATAGGCGCACACACACACACACAAACACACACACACACACACACATAGGCCTGGGTATTGATTGACAATTTTCGGTTCCGGTTCCATTTCCGGTTCCTTCGTTTCGGTTCCGGTACCAGAACGGTTCCATTTTCGGTTCCTAGAAACCCTGAATTAAACCTGCAGTTACCCAAAGTGGCCAGTAGATGGCGTAACGGGTCTGTAAATCATGAGTTTCCCTGCCTGCCACAAGGCGGAGCTCCTCGTGACCAATGGCAGGTTAAAGGCATTTAATTCTATACAGCATTCATGAATAATTGCATGCTGCAAGTTGTCCTCTCGGCATGGCTTGGCAAGTATATTAAACGGTTTTGATACTGATAAATGTACTCATGTCTGATTAAAATTGTTCTGCTGTACGGTGCAACTTCACTTCTGGTACCAATCCTATGTCAAGCGTGCCTGACATGATTTTTTAATGTAGCCTACGCTACCCAGTCTGTCGACAGCTGGGGCTTTTCTACTAGGTACTGCAGAACTGTTCTAACACAACTAGGCTTCATAAATAGGCTATTCATGAAACTTGACGGGGTCTCGATGGTGCTGTCTCGCACGCATTTCCATACAGGGACTAGAACTGGGCCGTATGATCAGCTGCTGCAAGTAGCCGCGACAACACTGTGCTTTCACGCCATGGTGAATCTAAGCTAAAGAGTCCTAATCTAAACGATATATAGGCCTAAATATATATATAACCAGCGATCGCCTTCTCCTACAGACATGTGTTAGGGCTTGTTCGAAAGCTGCAAATCTTAGCTTTTTACAGTTTTTTACGGCACGTGTTTATGTTCTTTCATTCAAAAGTTATTGAACTGTAAGCGGCCGCTGTTGCAAGTGAAAAAAATAGCGCTTTCCAACCATTTTTTTTTAATCTCGTCATTTTTTCCTAACAGCCAGCGATCTCTTTAACCTAGACCTACAGACATGTGTTAGGGCTTGTTCGAGAGCTGGGATTCTTAGCTTTTTACAGTTTTTTACGGCACGTTTTTATGTTATTTCATTCAAAAGTTATTGAACTGTAAGCGGCCGCTGTTGCAAGTGAAAAAATAGCGCTTTCCAACCATTTTTTTTAATCTCGTCATTTTTTTCCTAACAGCCAGCGATCTCCTTAACCTAGACCTACAGACATGTGTTAGGGCTTGTTCGAAAGCTGAGATTCTTAGCTTTTTACAGTTTTTTACGGCACGTTTTTATGTTCTTTCAATCCACAGTTATTTAACCTTAAGCGGCCGCTACTTCAAGCCTAAACAATGGCGTTATTATCCAGCCGGATAGAGAGGAAATATTTTTTTCTCGCTGTGTTCTTTGTTCCCTCGAATTAAACCGACGGTCTAAATAGGCTACATTTGTGCGTCCCCAACACAAGACCAGTTCTTTCTAAGTTAGCTCTTTTCATGGAAAAACATGTTTCCAAGGAGTCAGAGACATCTTCCTGAAGAGTCGAGGTCATGGTTGAGGTTGACGGTATAGCATAGTTGAGGTTGACGGTGCCGTTGTAAAGATGCTGCAACTCCGCACGCAAGTTAATCGAATGCAAGAGCAGGTGTTTGAACAGGTTGGATGTATTGCCATTCTTGCATGATAGCCTATTAGTTTATCGCAGATAGGCTATTGCAGCGCGCTCCTTCCTTATCTACTTTCCTGAAATATAGCCACGCTTTCGACGGCATGTTTTTGTTTCTCAATAGTACAATCAGCTGGTTGAATATCAGCTGTCTTATCAATCGTTTAAATGAGGTGCGAAACGGGAAGAGGAGGAGCGTGGTCAGTTTGTGACACTTGTGGCCGCGTGCTTTAACACACATTTGATGGCTCTGACAGTCAGACTTCAGGAACCGAAACGTGGAACCGACAGACAAGGCACGTTTCGATTCCAAGTAGAACCTTAGCTTTTAATTCGGTTCCATCAAAGAATTGAATTTCGGTACCCAGTCCTACACACACACACGCACGCACGCACGCACGCACGCAGGCAGGCAGGCAGGCAGGCAGGCAGGCAGGCAGGCAGGCAGGCAGGCAGGCAGGCACGCACGCACAAACACACACACACAGTGCTGGCTTGTCTAAAAGATGAACCTGTGGTGTCAGATCAGCTACACACACGCCTAGGGCAACAGAGACATACAATTCACACACACACACACACACACACACACACACACACACACACACACACACACACACACACACACACACACACACACACACATTTTTTCTCAAATTCCGTTTTTTCGGATTTATTTTTTGCCAAATCGGATTTTTTTTTTACATTTTTGAACTTATTTTCCCCTTTCACCCCCCCCAACAAAATTTCTTAGTTATTTAGTTCAAGCTGGTGGGTGGACAGAGCCAACCACTCATGGTTGAATGGTAGGTAGAGAAAAATTACCTACTAGCTTTTTGTAATATCAGCCCTAAAAAATATTCCAGGTAATAAGGTAGCTGAAATGTACATGCGCATATATTCTATTAAATACACGTGACGCACCCAACTAGAAGGCGAATTCACTTCTGATGTATTGAAGTTTGACTCGGGCTGCATCAGGTTTTCTCAAATAAGTTTGGCTATATTGCAATATGCAGCTACATTAGATACATTTTTGGTCACGTTATATGTAGGCAATGGCATTAAATAAATAGCCTCGCAAAGTCCCTACCATCTACCGTTTCACACAAACACATGTTTTACAAGACGGCCGTTTTCTTCTGATGATGACTTGACCCTTTTTCAAAGTTGCTGCTAACTTTTAGTCACTATGCTTCGTGGCCAACAAAGTTAACAAGACATGATCAAAGCATTGCCTGATCAGTTTTTATTTTACAGCGGTCACGTCTGTTGTAACAAACTCCAAACTCATGCCTCGCGTCGGATGATTCCATTGTTTATTAAAGTGCAGTGGAAAGCCGCCCGTCTTTTCTGTGTCGCATCGCATTGTCTTGGTAACAGACGGTCAGGACAACGCGTTTACCTGACCTCACCTGTTCTACTAGGCAAAATTTGAGTGCTGTTGAGTATTAAGATTTCTTCAATGCTGTGACGGCCAGTGTTAGGACGCGGGAGACAATCGGAACCGCCGCTTGGGAGAGAGATGCGTTCACTGTCAACATGCGCTGACATGGATCATGGATCTGCATAGAAGTTTTGCGCATCACCTCGCGTGGGCCAGATATGATATCGTGGCCATATTTTGTGTTTGAAATGTCTTTTAGACTGATAAATGATGACGAAAAGAATGGATTTTTAATTTTATAGCGTTTATAACCAAATTCCGTTTTAATGTCCACATTCCGTGATTCCGTCCGTGTTTTCCGTATCGCGGAAATCATAGGGCCCTACACATACACACACTTACCCAGCATGCCACCGGCCACCAGGATGTCGAAGAGAGTCTCAGCATAGCGGCGGTAGTCGAGCTTGGCGCCAGAGGCATCAAGGAATTTTGCCACAGCCTCCAAATCTCTGCCAGATTGATTCAAGCCTTGTACAATACTTTCTTGAAACTGAGTAGGATCAAATCTCTCCTTTTCATCTGTTAGGGGAGGGGAAAAACACACACACACACACCTTTTGATTAGTTTATTTACGAGGACCGATAATTTGAGGAAACAACACACACACACACACACACACACACACACACACACACACACACACACACACACACACACACACACACACACACACACACACACACACACAGTGAAGGGGGAGGATATAACTAAAACGTCTCACAGGTTAACATGTTGCTCACGACAACATTTTGCATCGGAACTTACCTCTTTTCCGAGTCTTAAAACGCTGGCCGGTTAGCGTTGGCTTTTGCTGCTTTTGATTATTCATAAAAGACACCCTGGAATGAACACAGAAACACAGGGTGAGTCTTGCTACTAGAACTACACAAGATATGCAAGTCAAATATCATCATGTGCAAGCATGTTGCCATTCCACTTCTATTCCAACCATAGGCGCCGACTTTTGTTTTGTCCCGTGGGTGCTCACGGTTCCCAACTGGGGGTCGCGACCCACAGAAAGTCCCGTTTGTTTGCCATGCCTTGCTTTCCAACAACATAACCGGTTCATGAGTTGGTGACTTTATTTGAATGAGTAGGCTACATGATAAATGTATTCTAAGCTTATTTATTTAGTTGTGGTTGTCAAATCAATAGGCTATTTTACAATAAAATCGCCTATATTTGAATTGAGATTGAAAATGGAATTGCTTTACATGGTGAAGGGCCTATAAATTGAACGCAAAGCCCAGATCACGCTTGCCGGTGCCTTTTTCTAGACGGCATTATGACTAAAGGTGACCGTGTTTAAAATGAATATAGGCTATAGCACACAGCTGTCAAGCTAGAAGATCAAGATTTTCCTTGAGCATGCCACTAAAGCTAAATCTGCAGTCACTGACTATGCAGTCAGTTACTAAAATGAAACCATGCATGTGAAAGTTGTATGTCTTCAAATACATTTTTATGAAGCATAGCAGCATTGTGCAGTAGCCTAATACAGACGTACAGACGTTCCAAGAGGAACTCAATTGAAAACAATAGCAGCAGCAACGCGGGCGCCCACAGTGAATTCAGACTGGCTTTCAGTCACTTGCAACAGCGTTCATACCACGCACTTCATGCTAGCTACCAGTATGCTCAAACCAGGTCACAAACTCAGTCACAACTAAACCCAACAATGTTAGCAGCCAGAGCCGCATATAGCCTACAATGGCAAAAACATCCAACAGCGCACAACAAGCATGGATATGCAAAGGCTCAACTTGGTCATACCATCACTAAAGACCCATAGAGCATAGAGAAATATCAAATAAACAGCACACGGCGGTGCTACACATGGGATTAGCAGGATGACAGTGACTTACCATTTTGTAGTGGGCTAAACTTTCCAACTGCTATCCTTTGTAAGAAGTCCTAGCTTGTAGTGAAAAGTAGGCTTAGATCCTTCGATAACTTCCATAACTTGTGAAATAATGAGCAACATAATTATACAGCTTCACACGTAGTCTGACTCTGTGATAGAACTACTTCGACTTCGGAACCGTCTGCATAGACACTGCACTGTTCTGAAAACTCCAACTGGGCATTTTTAGTCAAGACTCCAACAGATATTTAGAGTGACAATGAAGCCTTCAACGGAATTTTAGTTATCTATGAGGGTTTTTTTTTTTTTACCATAACAGGCAACGAGCTTTATCAATATCTGCTATCTCGAAGAGGTCTGCTTTAGCAGCACGAGGCAGCACGACTCATCAACAGTCCATTGGGCAAAAGCCCTGTATGCCATAAGGTCAATCCAAACATGTTTCTATGGTTACTGATTGTGTACAAGAGCAAACGGAGAGGACAAAAAACGATTGGCGTGAAATAGCTTACATTAAGCATACAAGATGACATGTTTATCCCCTGACTGTTAACATTTTTATATCGACAAACAATTAAAAACAACAGAAAATAAAGCAATATGTTTAATCTGCCAGAATGGATGGATCATTGTTCTGGAACCAACCCAGGCAGCCGGAAGAGGTCTCGAATTCTCTCGACCCGTCTACCCATCATGCTTTACACAGTTTAGCATCTTCACAAATCAATCTATTTGAAACATTCTCTGACAGACATTAACTAAATATGCCTAAAATGAACGTCAGGATTTCACTTAAAACACAATACTATAATTATAATGTTTGCTTGTAGAGATTCTGCTGCCCCTGTATTATGGAAAGGATTACACTTCACTGCCCACCGTGATGTATTTCAAACAGGATGGGTATATAAGTCTGACAATCTTCTAAATAAGCGTGTAATAGTTAGAACTTCTCTCGCAGATTGTATTGTAGCGCACAAAGTTGGCCATGGGTGCGCATGGTGTGCCCACATTTCCCGTGGGTGCCTATAGATTCCCGTGGGTGCCCGGGCCCCGGAGCACCCCCGAAGTCGGCGCCTATGATTCCAACTATTAAGACAAGGACTCTGCCACTTGATGTGCTGTAAAAATGATGGCAAACGACCAAAAACGTGTTGTTTCTTTATTATTGCTATTATGCGTTTTGCCTTCTCTCTTTTTTGCATAGTTTTTATCTCTTTGTAAAGCACATTGAATTGCTTCCACGTATGAAATGTGCTTTAGAAATAAATGGCCTTGCCTTGCCTCATTGTCATTATAAATGTCTTCCCATTATATATTTTTATCTTATTTTTCTACATGTCAAATGATCAATGTTAAATGTTCATTTGCATTTATTATTAATCACTTATTGTTGCTAGTTCATCACCGTTACCCGTCCTGGCTTACACTTTGATGTCAGTCTGTAAATGTCAGTCCTGTGTATGTCTATGTCCTCGCATGGTATAGAGAGAGAAACGTAATTCCATTTTCCTTAAATGACTTGTGCAAATGAAGAAAGGGGCAATATAAGCTGACTCTTGACTTGCAGTGTTCCATTCTCTGCAAACAAGCCTGTCTCGTGCCCACAAAGACACACCCGGAAGAGAACACAATCGTTAACGTACAAGGTGGGGACATTGTAATGGAGGCCGTCAAACTGGATGGCAGCTTAATGCAGCAAGAACTACTAGGCAGCTGAATAAACAATCAAGAGGGGGAAATGCAACTTCCTTTAATTCACATTCGGGAAGTGCGATTTCGTGTTATGCAGCTATTATAAGCACTGCTGTGTTGCAAAATGCTAGCACCTAGCCGCTGCCTGGATTCAGCATGCTGCTAGAGTCCCCATTGAATGAAATGCCCCGGCAATCTCAGGCTTGGCTTGACACGCTGTGCTTTAATGACGTTAGCAAGTTCGGGCTCTAGCAAGCCGCCTCTGCTAGGAGTTCAAGTCCACGCAGATAGATGATGATATGCATGTCAGATTTGAAGTCCAAGATAACAAGATAGAGCACTGCGGCAAAACAGTGCATACACTACTACACCACATAAAGTCGTCATGATGGAGCGATGACAAATTAGCCCCTGTCCCCTATCTGCCAATTAGCTGACTAGACAGCTTAGCTACCTGCTACTGGCAAACTAGCCAGCTAGCTGGTCAGCTATCATAGTTAAGCAGGCGAGAAATTTTCTGACTCTTGACAAATCATTAGGCTAAGGTCAGTGGGACTAGATGGAAAAAGAGTCATATGGTTTGACCAGCAATATGCAACCACGACTTTCATAAAACACAGTCAACTTACCGAAATTAATGCAGATAAAAAACGGCTGGTAAACCAACGGAGAAATTGACACAATGGAAATTCTCTGCCCCACACAAAACCTTCACAGAAAAGCAAGGTTTCCACTGCGGCTGCGCAGTGTGTGCAGGCCTGTTAAAACAATGCAGAGTCGAACATTTCGTTAATCTGTGAATGAAGTGATGGAAAATCCTCTGCCTTTATATGATAACAATACATAAGGTATATTTTATGATATTTTAAGTAACAAATAAATAACAGAACATATTCCAAATGGTTATTTTTGGCCCATTCAATTATATGCACACCCCTCGTGGAGAGCAATTGGCAAGTTCCAGGTGAGCCGAACAATTTTCAAGTCAGAGGAGGATGGTGATGTACATTGTGGTTTATCACAGAAATATTTCCCTTTATTTTATCAGTCGATCAGTCAAGGAGTTCCATTTGAACTATGTTTTCACCTGGACTGATCAGTATGCTTTCCCATTGTCTAAGGACAGCACATTCAAGCATTTTACTCTGATTAGATTGTTTTGTTTGTTTTTGCTTTATTTAGGCCTACTTAGTTTCATTTAGGCCTACTTACTGGCATACAAGGCCTACAATTAGTATAGGCCCTAGGCCTACTTATTTTTTTCATGCTGCAACTTGAGACGTAGCCTACTTTTACAACTAGAAGGCCTAAAGTGGGTAAACGCAGCTAGGCCTAAGGCCTACACACAGCCTTCTGAAAGGAATAGGCCTATTATAGTATTACTTACCTCCCTCCTCCCAGTACAATATTGAATTAAATAAAAAATCCCTACTTTCATGTTAAAGGGACACTCCACCCATTTACATTGGCTTTCCATTGCTAGACACCAGTCATCCTTTTGAATGGTCGTGCAACACTCTCAATTCCCCCCTGAGACAGGAGAAATCCGTATTCACCTCTTAAAGAGCCACTAGGTAGGATGACGTCATTTGCGTGGTGCCCGTGGCAGGCCTGTCTCAAAATCTACACCGTAATGAAAAAATGCTGTTCAAATAAACTCTCTGTGAGACTGTTTTTTCATCCCGGAATGCCAGCAGTTGATACAAATCTGAATACGGTATGTAAAGCGATGTTTCAATTGAAAAGTATTTCTCACGACACTTGTTCGGTCCGCCGCTGTCAATGTGGGGTTTTCTGACAGCGGACCGTGGAAGTGATACCGAGAGCCATTGTTCACTTACCAAAGAGTTGCATAAGCGTCGGCTGATTAATTAAACTTTTAATCTTACCTGGAGCTCCTTTAACACTTCCTCCTATAATGATGTAATAATCATCATTTTGCGTCATCGTAGGAGGAAGTGTAAGAGAGGTGGATTTCTGTTAAAACTACAAGCCTTTTTCCCACCCTTTCAGCCCCGCCCATAGGGGGCTGGACCTAATGCGCTAATAGACCTATCACAGATCAGTGTGCCAGTGCTTTTGAAATCACTAGGTGCGATCGATTTACTGCAACGCCTGTATCCGCCTTTAGACAGCAATGCATTCTGGCTCAAAAACTTGCATGACGGTTAGATTTCCTGTCAAACTTCGAAATTTCGGTGATGTTGCGTCGACAAGGTGACATGTCACATGGTGTCAAACTATCGCGGTATGAATGCGACTGCAGTCAGATCTTGCAACCTCTGCAGTTGCTTATCCCCTTCAACGCTCGCCTGCAGACTGCCTCCGAGGTCACGCGCCCATGAAGTGGTTGGTCAACAACTCACACACGTGTGTATATGGGTCTTGTCTCACACCTCTACACAAGTTTGCGCAGGTCCCCACTTCAGTTCCTCCTCACTGCCTGTCCCCCCACTCCTCACACGTGGTGTGTTAGTAGAGCAAACCGGTGCGAGCTCATCGTCTCGTTCATATTTGTGGCCGACTTTAAATGCGCTGTATTTAATAACACCCACATCGTGACAACATGTTCTCGCTCACGTGCTTCGTCAATGTTGGTCGACATCAACAAAGTCGTACGGGGCTACTGGCATTGAGGCTCCAGTAAGTCACGGGCAGAACTGCCTGGGTGTGGCTTGTGGAACTTGAGCATTGCAATGCATTACGGGGATTGTTGTCACAAATCCACAAGCACTAAAAGTGATTTTCTGACTTTTCTCGGCCAAGAAGGCACCAAATTAGAAATTTATGCTACTATTCTACTACATATACAACCCTCTTTCAATACATATTCATGTCTCCACCGGTGGAATGCCCCTTTAAGATGTCTTCATGGGCGGGCACCACCTGCATCTTGTGGACTTGCTTTGCCCTCCATCCTCAGCACGATATGTGTCAGGTCTTGCGATCAAAATCTACTGTTATAGGCTACCGCACTCGGGTGACCTTGAATTTGAAGCTGTTGCCCCTAGATTGTGGAATGCTTCGTCTATCAATCTTAGATTTCCACCCTCTGTGGAACAGTTTAGAAGCCAACGCAAAAACATTCTTTTTCGGACAAGCATTTGGCTAAAATTCTTATTTGTTATACATTTATATCTGTCCTTATAGGCCCATTATTTATTTATTCTTTAACAATTTTTTTCTTTCTCTCTCTTTCCCCTTGATTCCTATTACAATCAGGAAGGAACAGAAAGCCCTGGACACCACACCATAGGACATGCCATAAGGAGTCAATTCAAAATTCCTACTTTCATAGATGTCTTCATGGGCTGGCACCATCTGCATCTAGTGGACTTGCTTTGCCCCCAACCCTCAGCACGCTGCCTTAGGTCGAACGATCAAAATTATACTGTCTACTATAATATACACTAGATATAAATACAAGGTCACCCCATACTGTAGGTTCGAGAGGGTGACCTTGTATTTGAAGCTATTGCCCTTTGTGGAATGCTTTGGCAATCAATCATAGATTTGTACCATCTGTGGAACAATTTCCAACCAACTCGAAAACGTTTTTGTTTTAGACAGGGTTTAGCTAAACTTCCCATTTATTATACATTTATTTTGTTGTCATCAGGCAGGGACATGTAAGGCCCTGGACACCACACCGTAGAACACGCCGTGCCCCTGTCAGTACATGGTGATCAGCATGGTGATGTGATACCTCCAGCCATGACCCTCACTGCCCGGGACCAGCCGCAGAACCGTCTCCAGGGCCTGGCTGGCGGGACAGGTGATATATATATAGTGGCCTCAGGTCATCTTGCCCACTGCACAGTGTACAGAAAGCAACGGGACGGCAGTGTTAACCTGCACGCACATGAGCGTACTGGCTTCACCCTGCAAGTGATCGAGAACTTTTTATGAGCATGGCGAACAGTGCTAGTTACAATGTTATACCAATGGGCCTGATGTTGACATGCCAACTTAACCCGTTAAAACACGGTGTCATAAATGTGTTGTTGCCAGAATGGCAATGACCGAGTTGTAATGCAATAGGCTACTAAAGGCCATGTGTTATGTAATAGTAGTATAGTAATATGATTATTAACCTTTCAATGACTATTACAGCGTGCCTCTGATGGTACACATTTATTATGGGGCTCCGTCATCAAAGTGTGTATATAAACGGGGAGCCAATCAATTGCCACCAATCTGCAGCAGTTGTAAGTCATATTGCCTGAGATGGGCCTTCCAACGGTGCGTGCACCTTGTCAGGATGGCTTGCTTGATGGAGCTGCTGCAGATGTCGCCACGGGTCTATTGTTGTGAAAGGCTTACCTGTACCCAATGCAACGTTTTATATGTTACTCCCAACTCTGTCAGTATTAGGCCAGATCCGTATCAGCTGAAATGTAATAATCACAGACATATTAGGTTATCATATGTACACAACAATAGTCTTTTCAGTGGTACACGATGATGCATGACCACTGATGATGATGATGATGATGAAATGGAAAATATGTAATTTAAATTACATAATTAAACCTGTTTTTTTCTGTGGTAAGCTTCACAGATGTATCAAACTTACTCTATGCACATTTTGGAAATAATTTGTGTTTATTGTTCAAAACGTTACTTCTCAAAAGGAGTGTATTTCTTAAAGGGGTATGCCACTATTTTGGGGCTTAATACAGTTAAAATCGTTGGCTGGAGTTTATAAAGGTGGCAAAGTGTCTTATTTTTCAAGTAAGCCGTTGTCTTGCTTTAAGACAAGTTATAGCATGCTACACAGATCCATTGACTTTCACTAGCTTAGCGACATATTCCCTCTTTTAACTTGTCTTAAAGCAAGACAACGGCTTACATGAAAAATAAGACACGTTACCACCTTTATAAACCCCCCCCAACGATTTTAACTGTATTAAGCCCCAAAATAGTGGCATACCCCTTTAATGCTGAGCACTGCGCCATACACGGTTTCCGCAAGTTGATAGCCATGCCTTTGGAGTCATTACAATTATTACTCAATTTTATGGTTGTGAATGCTTTGTAGAAACTGGCAGCTCTTGGAATCAAACAACCGCGCACACAACCGACTGGTGGAACTGATTAGAGATTTATGGTGCAAGATGTGACTGGCTGGCACACATTCTCTTGAGAGAACATCTGGTTTCTAAGTCCACATCAAAAAGGAGAGAGAAACAAGTCCGGCAGGCGTACAAAGATGTGTCTGTATATGCATGGCCACCCTGTGGACACAGGAGGGAATGACAATTTAGAGAATACGTTTCAAACCGACAGATGGACGGACGGACATACCCTTTTATAGAGACGCTAGGACGCATCTAAAAAGGGAAAAACTCCTCTCACCCCTGTCTCTCACAGGGGTAGGCCTATACCCCACTCACTGAACTTGCTTCTTTAATTTAAAGGGACAGTTTGGTCAATTTCAACATGCAGTTGTATTGCTCACGCTACCCTTGACTTGTCAGTACCTGGTGATGCCACATTTTTCGGCTCAGCCCTTTCCGAGATATGAGCAATTCTAATGGGGGCAGCGTTTGTTTACATTTTTAAAAAATGAAACATAGGCCAACTCCAAATATTTTCCCAAAAGGTACTGCTGTTTGCTAGTTGTCTGCTGATGTTTTATAACCTTTTGGATGTTTTTGGGAATAAATAAAAATGTTTTTTTGAAATTTAAACAAAGAGCTGCCCCCATTACAATGACCAGGATCTCGGAAACGGCTGAAGAAGAAGAAGAAAAAAATCTCAGGCACTGACAAGTCCAGGGTAGTGTGAGCATTACGACTGCATGTTGAAATTGACCAAACTGTCCCTTTAATCTTGCAACCATTTTCAGACTGTACCCTTCATAGAGAGCACAAATGCAGCACCTTGGACTCGCAAAGCGTAAAGGGAAGTTTGTGGGAAACTTTCTACACAGAAGTGTACAGAAGTGGCATTTTAGAAAGGAAGAAGGCTCTTCAATACAACATTTGAACATGAAGCAGTTTTTATTGGTCCATTCATTCATATTCTGTGTGTTTTGTTGAATTATTAGTTTATGTATTTGAATATTAACCACATTTTATAAGTAAGGATTTTGGCAGGTACAATGCATGTGGTATTTTACATCGCAAAACTGATGAACATGAATACTCTTTTAGCATCGGCAGCAGTCTACATTCAGACAACTTGTACTGTAGTTGTTTTAAGAGAGCTGGCAGCAAGATAATGAAACAACAGGCTACACTGCATAGTATACAGAGTTTCTAAAAAAAGAACTACGACTGGATTTCAATCTCAGAGTCAGTCACATTTCTCACTGAACGAAACTGATAAAATCGCCAATAAAGATTTTATTTCTTCACATTTTTGCAGAATGTAAGTTGAGGTCTTGAAGAACTTACTAAATGCCTCAGACAACAGTGTTGGTTTGTCTAAATTAAAGAACACATTTTTTATTCTTTGGAGGCATTTAAAGGCCACAAGTTCTTCAGACATTACCTTATTCCCATCTGTAAGCTATCATTGTAAAGCTTAGAACGATTAACATACAGTTTGTATACATACATGTAAATGTACAGTACACACATTACAGGTATACTCAATTTAAGTATGAAACGTAAGGAAACAAACTGATCAAGAATGTGCATAGTGCAGCATGCTAGCCCTGATTTATACACATTCAGAATACCTAAGCAAAATGAAATGATTTACAACAATCCTCGTTGCATCACATGCCCCTCTAGCAAGTAATTTCACACTTGAACCATAGGTGGGGTTGCCTTAAGCAGTGCTTTAAGTGGCAAAAAAAGTGCCGCTGCTCACCTAATTAACATTGAAATGCAGTATTGTAGTACAGCATAAAAAGGCTTGGAACTAGAGGCTAAACTTGAGAAGTGCAGGTACTATGTATTGGTGCATAATGGCTCACTTAACTCATTAAGGCACAACATTATAAATTTGCTTCTACCAAAATGGCAATGTCCAGGCCGTAGTGCATTATTTAACGATTTGTGTTATGTCATAGTAGTGTACTGTAGTACTATGTTACTTAACTTTTCAATGACTACTGTATTACAGCGTTCTACTGGTGGAACGGCGTGCATTATGGGGCTACAGCACTGGTCTTATTGCCTGGCTATCACCAGACCTAATAACAAGTGAGATAAGGTCTGGAGACTGGCCTGCTGTAAATCCCGTAAGGGGTGTGTGGTTTACGATTGACAACGGCTGTTTATTGGGTGTGGCGAATGTGTGTCCTTTGGCATGTAGCCATAGACAATCGTGTCAGTTGTATCTATTCAAACAAACTGCAGTCATCGCCTTTCCATGCCTCCCTACTCTGAGAGACAGGGACCATCAAAAAGTTTTGAGTCTGAGGAAGGCGCAGGTGCACCAAAACGTCAGTCACTTTGTGCACCAAAATAAAACATCTTTTAAAAAGTTGCTGAGTGCTCCAGTCATCCCTGGGTGTAGTCGCTGTGAAGTAGCCCAGTTTGTCTTAACCCTATATTACAGTAACCTTTCAATTGCCTATATTTTGATAGAAAAATAATACAGATTTACATAATGCCATCTAACTTCAATTAATTAACATTAATTTGACGGCTAGTTCTGAACAAAAGCGTGAAAGAACTTGCACACAGCGGTGGCTGCAAAAGTAAGTGTGTGATTTTCTCGACGTCAAACTGTGTAATCACATATAATTGCCACGTTGCGACTTAAGGAGTGTCAATGGCCCATGGCTGGAAGGTGCCTGGATTGTTCATTGGAACCTGAGAAAGAAAGAAAGAAAGAAAGAAAGAAAGAAAGAAAGAAAGAAAGAAAGAAAGAAAGAAAGAAAACATACAGTACATTGCATTTGATTTCCACAGCCAATTGTAGACTACAAGTATAAAACTAAGTTACATGTTGTATACTGTACACCATTACAAATTCCTTTTTTAAAAACTTTGTTTGTGTATGTCTGCACGTGTGTGTGTGTGTGTGTGTGTGTGTGTGTGTGTGTGTGTGCGTGTGTGTGTGTGCGTGTGTGTGTGCGTGTGTGTGTACCATCTGTGTGAGGTGCGAGGCGCAGGCCAGGCAGGTCTTCTCTGCGGTGGCGGGGCTGTGGAAGGTGAAGGGGCCACTAAGGCCGGCGTCACCACGCGCTGCTACCACGGCATCCTTCAGGGCAAAGAACACGGAACAACCCAGGAACACAGCCGGCTCACCAATACCCTATGGC
The DNA here is from genome assembly GCF_034702125.1 of Engraulis encrasicolus. Classification (NCBI taxonomy): domain Eukaryota; kingdom Metazoa; phylum Chordata; class Actinopteri; order Clupeiformes; family Engraulidae; genus Engraulis; species Engraulis encrasicolus. Next base: position 17,816,630 of record NC_085868.1, on the reverse strand, counting down.
AACAACATAGTACAGTAAAGAACACGGAACATACAATAAAGAACACGGAACAACCCAGGAACACAGCCGGCTCACCAATACCCTATGGCAACAACATACATTAAAGAACACGGAATATACAATAAAGCAGTGTTTCTCAATGGATGGGTCGCGACCCAAAACTGGGTCATGGGTGGGTTGCGGAGCCATGGTGTAAAAAAAAAAAAAAAAATCGTAATTCACTGATTCGCTAAAAAAAATAAAAAATAATAACTTTTCCTGCAACAATTTACCACCTTTATTTTAACTCATTGGCTGCCTTCGACGTCGCTATGACGTCATTTCGAATAGTGACGCCCCCTGCCTTCGACGTCGTTCGCCGATAATTGCGTTTTTTTACAGCCAGGCCTCGAGGACGGTCTGACCTATCTTCTGTATAAATTTCAAGCCTCTAGGCATTTTCTAACTGTTCCTGTAGGTGGCAGAAGTGTCCTTAGGAACAGTCAAGGAAGGGCTTTAGTTCAATACAAGAGGACATGTCAAGACAAAAACACCCCTTTTTTATTATTATAATATAATCTCAAAAGTAGCATAGCAAAATCATTTTTGAAAGTAAAGCACCTGTGACAGTAGTCTACTTTCTTGCCCTCTGATTATAACACAGGTAGGCTACTGATTTTAGTGTCAGAGCCTGACCAAAAAAACCCTTCCTCTCATGACCAAAATACAACCCCCTGTTGCTATCTAGCTAGAAGGCATTGTACCTAGCTTTCCAAAAATACACCATGAGATGATCTGTGTGGCAACCTTTCATTTTGGATAATGTGATCAGTCTACACAACATCAGGATGATGCTTACAAAATATCATCTAACAGGAGAATGCACGGGACTAGTGGTGATGTGTCACCTCAGTTGGGAAATGTTTGGCTATAAAGTTTGCTACGCTAGCTAGCTAGCACGAAATCGCTAACAACTTACAACTAAGCCTAAATAAAGGATCCTTGGTAAGTCAACTATTTTTACTCATTGTACAGTTATATTTATGGATCTGTATAGTATGATCAGCTTACTGTATCATCAAACAAGACAGGGGGTGTTGCAGATTCTTGGAACAGAGTAGACTTTGTGTCTGGTCAGATGCTTTCAGCTCACATGAGAAAGCATTGCACTTAGCCTCAGACCAGCTAGCCTTCACCACTCCAATCGGCTTGTGAAATGTTGGATATGTGATCAGTACTTCATCAAAAGAAAATTCATTGAACAATATATGACAAGATCACTATAGCAGAACCATGATGACAGTACTCATCAATCTGCAAATTGTCCGCTCTGCCAAAGAAGCTGCAGTAAGCTACGCTAAGCGGAGCTGCCTGCCTACCTCTCCCACAAGACACAACACGGTACTATGAGGAAATAAACCAGCTGTGATTCTTTCTCCAACGAGGGGAGAGAGAGAGCACAATCAGAGGGAGAGGGAGAGGGAGGGAGTTCCCGGAGTTAGGGGCACCTGCTGTCATGATCCATTCTGCGCGCCAGCAACTAAACCAAAACACCCTTTTGTTTTTGAGTCCACCCCCGTTATATTTCAGTATATTAGGTTGAAAAGGTCATACAAACGATCTTTTGTTCAGGCTACAGATGACAGAAGACTCTGTAATAGCATCTGATAGGTTTGGAGTTGTTAGGACGATGCCATTATGGGCAAAAACGTTTGCAGTTATAGTTCTACTTCAAATGGCGTTTTCTCAGCTTTTTGGCTAGAAAGCAGCATTTTGGCGAATTCCACTTAATTTCAACAGATGATTATGAAAGAACGGAAAGGGGTAGAGAGACACCGTTTTTTTCTGATGACAGATGAGCGTCTAATCTGTGTTTTGATAGGTATAGTGTTGACATAGACACAGAACTCAATTTTCTGTGAGCCTCCAAAAAACGCCCAAAATGCTGAAAAATCTCTGGCACTCCGATGTACTCTTTTATGAAAATGGCTGGCAGCCAATGAGTTAATAGGCGATTGAACCCCTTGTCATCTGGCCTCATACAATCAGAATATTTATGCGAGATGTGCGAGAAAAATGGTAGCGTGCAACCAGTCATTCGAGTGTTGAAGACAGTTGAAAAGAAAAGCTCGCATTGTGGGAAACCAGGGTAATGGTAAACAAAGACAGGCTTGACATTTCCCCCAACACAGGCCCATCACTAGGTTTGGGAGACAGGGGGGGCTTAGCCCCAGAGGAATGAAATGCGCACGCACAGCGTGCGCCGACATTTTTTCAGCTCACCTGCTAAGGTTTTGTCTATGAATTCATTACTTTAAGAGCAAAGAAATCCCGCACACTGTCCATTCCACCAACAAACTTTAATACATTGTTTCGGTCATCCAACCTTCTTCATGTTGTATTAAAGTTTGTTGGTGGAATGGACAGTGTGCAGGATGTCTTTACACTTGAATGACAACCCCACTGGGATAATATCCTACGCACTTGCCCACCAGGCTTGTACGAAATTCCGAATGGAAAGAATTTCAATTCAAAGTAATGCCATAATACGGACACTGGGTGGTAGTGTTCCATGTACTTTCAATGGGTGGTGTAGATTAAATTCAAAGAAATTCAAGGTAATGGCACCACCTAGTGTTCATATCATGGCATTATTTTGAATTGAAATTCTTTACATTCGGAATTTCGTACAAGCCTGCTGCCCACCTACAGAGCTGTGCAAAAGTGTCTTCTTGAGCAATTATTTTAAGAGCACCATACCGATTTTTAAACACTAGTTACAGTGATTTTTTTTATTCACATTTTAATGAACATACCTCATATGTAAGCTAAACAAAACATTTAAAAATGTTTCAACTGATGAATATTATGTACGGAAGTTAAAATGATTAGATAAAAATGCCAATAGCATAATTTACACAAGGACTAGGAACTTTAAGGAGTTACTAACTGCGCGTCTCCAGGAGAAGCAGTGTTCAGGAAGCGATTCATTCAAACAGGTTCCTTACTTGGAAAACTATGCATCCCCTGCAGATATTAGGTAATTTTTACTCCATTAGTAGCTATTTTAATCAGTTAATGTGTGTTTTCAAACTGTTAAGACAAATATTAAAGCTCAACTATAATTTCAAGACAATGTCAAATGGATTTATTACACGGGTATTGTGAGTGAAAATTGGTACTTTGGGCCGGAAGATTTCATCCGTGTAAGTAATTGCACTTTTCTCGAGGTGTTAGTCACAAAGCACAATCCTCTACCTGTTTCCCCCCCGCATAACATATTGCTGTGCACCCTGCTTTTATTGCTGTGCAGTAGGATATAAGTGGCATAAAACAATAAATAAGCAAACAAGAACTTGTATTCAGATTAACTTGCCTTCTTGGTGGTTCGTATTCAGTACTTTACTGCGTTTGTTATTGGAAAAATGTAAAAATAATAATTAAAAAAAACAATTATTATTATTTTTTTTAATTGTTTTGCAAAGTCGTTAAAGGGGGGGCTAATACTAATGTAGGAGGGGCTAAAGCCCCCCTAAAATAGGCCTAACGACGGCCCTGTCCCAACGCTTTTCAAGAGATGCGTCGTGTGGATAATATTGTGGACAAAAATGCTCTGAAGAGCACCATCTCTGCACGTCTCAACAAACTACGCGGTGTAATTAAAGACTACTCCGGAGAGCGCACAGAGCAAAGAATGGGTAGCGCAACCCTTTTGAAACCGACGATAACAGCGCTGCGCTGAGGAAGAGAAACAGCTGATCGAACTGCGTGACTGTGTGACCAGTCAATGAAAGCAAAGTCAATTTGTGGCGGTTCTGGTGCAATGTCATTGCGTAGCGAGACGGGCTATCAAAAAATGTCACCACCTATCTTTGTGAAAGTGGCTTCTTCACTCCACAACTCAAATCAAAACCGCGTCCACAACTCTCCCATTAAAGGTGCTCCGCATTGTACAAGCATTAGGCATACGTGATAATAAACGCAGTGTTTTGTTCACTGCTGCGTTCACAGGCCTACTGCTATTCATAGCAAATCAGAATGTTACATTTCCCAGATCTTGAAAGCCTGATATTTTTAGTGTCAAGAAATAGCTGTTCCTCAAATTCATGTTGCATTGTTCATACAGCCCAGTTTTAAAAATGTAGGATAATGTTGAAATGAATTATATTTTAAAATGTGTTTGGCATACTTTTATTGACCAGACATATAACATGGCCATGCAGATGCAGAACACAAGTAGGCCTATGTATAAGCCTATTATTATTATTACTAGGCCTATTATTATTATTATTAATATTAATAATATTATTAATACTACTACTACTACTACTACTACTAATAATAATAATAACAATACATAAATAAATAGATATAAAATAAAAGTACAATAAATATATATTATTTATAATAAATAAATAAGAAATAATAATAATAATGTTATTAGGCCTATTATGGTTATATTTTGAGAATTGCATTGAATCGACTTGAACGCTAAACAAATTGGGTCGCGACCGAATGAGAGTGGAAAATGGTGGGTCCCCAGACTGTTCCAGTTGAGAACCACTGCAATAAAGAACACGGAACAACCCAGGAACACAGCCGGCTCACCAATACCCTATGGCAACAACATAGTACAGTAAAGAACACGGAATATACAATAAAGATATCTAACCTTTTCAGACCGAGGACCACTTTGTACCCCCAAAAATGTTCAGGGACCACCTGTCAACTGAATTGACAGTTGACGGTTGCTAATTTGACACTGCTAATTTTGATGCAAATCACTTACTTTTTCACATTACAAGCCCCTCATATTATTGTGGTGAAAATATGACTTCAGCAGCTATGTTTAGCTTTGTAATAATGTTACAAATTAGCCTACTGCTAACTTGTCTTCGAAAAGTAGAAATCCCCTCACGGACCACCTGAGCCCTGTCGCGGACCACACTTTGAGAACCTATGGCAACAACATACAGTACATACAGTACATGGCTCACCAATACCCTATGGCAACAACATACAGTACAGTAAAGAACATGGAACAACCCAAGAACACATTCAAAAGTCCAAAGATTCTTCAGATATTACCAGATTTCCATGTGTAAGGTATCACGGTAAAGCTTAGTATCCCCTGGGCCTACATGAGGCCTGTTTTACTGTGTCTGGTCATATATAGGCTACGTATCACTGTTGATGTGTGTTGATGGAATAAAGTAAGGAGACCTTTGAGGAGTAGATGGCGTGTGGGTTCTGTGTGCCGGGCAGAAGGTAGATGTTGAACTTGAGTGGGACGTCACAGACGGCAGGAACCTTGTACTGCCCGGGGCCCCGCGTGTAGAGGACACCGGAGGGGGAGAACATCTTCTCCTCTGAGGTGTAGAGGCCCACACCCTGCATGAAGGCACCCTCGATCTGATGTAAAACACACACACACACACACACATGCACATGCACATGCACACGCACACGCACACACACACACACATGCACGTACACACACAGACAGACAGACAGACAGACCCACACACATGCACACGCACACGCACACGCACACACACACACAGAGTAAGTGGCACACTGATTTTGGCTACTATACATGTATACAGCAATGAATGCATTTGCATTTTATTTCTAAAATATTAAAAGGCTGATCATTGATAATGTACCTTGGGAGTATGCCAAGATCCTGGCTGAATAGCAGTCCAGGTTAAGTTAACCTTGAGGTGGTGGTAAATCATCTAATACAACAGCCTGGAGTGCTGATTTCCTTAACTAAATGGCACCTGTGGGCTACCTATTGCCAGATTTCTCCACTTTGTGCAGATTTACTTAGACAGGTTTATAACCTAGCCATGTTCTTGGAATACTCCCCTTGGCCCTCAACAACAAATTAAGGTAAATCAATCAATCAATCAATCAATCAATCAATCAATCAATCAATCAATCAATCAATCAATCAATCAATCAATCAATCAATCAATCAATCAATCAATCAATCAATCTACATTAGGTGATGTGATGTATTCTTTAATTAACTCTACAACAATCTCCACACAAATCTGCAGACTTCCATTACACACTCAGGTGGTTAATTAAGATGTCTGTGTTACAGATCCTGCTAATGCATTGTCTGGAGGCATTCAGGAGGCAAGAGGCATTAACTACTGTAATGCACCTTTGCAGAGTTGTAGAGATGTTTTGGTAACACTTTCTATGAAGCCCATATCTATAGCGCATTATGAACGCATTTATAACAGCTTATAATGCACATCATAATTAATCATAGTGCATCATGACAGTTATCATGTATTATAAGCCTCTTCACTGCCTATAGTTTATAACCATCCACAATCACTCAAAACACCCTAAGATGTATAATACATTATAAACTAAAATTATAGTTATTCATGACTGTTGATATACTCCATCATGAAGCATTATGAGTGTAGTCGTAATGCACTATAATTATGATGCGCATTATAAGTTGTTATAAATGTGCTCATAATGCACTATAGATATGGGCTTCATAGAAAAAGTTACCGATGTTTTTTTGTGAGTGTGAGGAGAGGCAAGACACTGACAGCCAAACACATGAGCTAATTTTTTGACCAACAGCGCAGCGGTTTCCAACAATCAGAGGTTGAGTTGTGCGCAGCTAGTTTCGCGCAGTCAGGAGAAAACAAAAATGTAGAACCCATGTATAAAGTAGAAATAAAAGTACTCTTACAGATGCAATTGCAACACTAGTAGTATGATATTACAAAGTTGAAATCATGTAATTCCACACCACTAGTGTTGTAATTACATCTGCAAAAGTACTGCTACTTCTAGTTCATACAACTCTGCTCCTTTGGGACTAAGACTGTATAATGGCAGTACCCACCTGGCCAATATCAATGGAAGGGTTTATGCTGCGTCCAATGTCGAAGACCATGTCAGTTCTTACAGTCTAGAGGACACCCAGAGGGAATAGTCAGTTACTTTCCAATACACAACCTTGGTCAATGTAAAGTTGTATTACATGAATACAGTACATACAGATCTCACTCTCACACACACACACACACACACACACACACACACACACACACACACACACACACACACACACACACACACACACACACACACACACACAGTTTAATAAAGTACATGGAAACACACACACGCGCGCACACACACACACGCTACCCTGTAATCTCCGGTGAGGCAGTCCAGTTCCACTTCGCAGCAGCATGCTCCATAGGTGAAGTAGGCGTAGGGCAGACCTTCCTGCTTCTCCCAATCCATATAGAGGTCATGACCCCTGACAGACAGAAAATCAAATCAGCTAAGCTTCAATGTAGACCAGGGCAGGGGTGGGGGACATACGTCTCGAGGGCCGTTTATGGTTTGTAAAGGCAATTAATACTGTATTTCAGGGGACCTAGAGAAGGTGGGGCCTGTTGTAGAGGTGGCCACCTCAATGTAGGCCTAAAGTGCAGGGGGAAATTCTGGTATGTGTTCGTAGTACGGCCCTTGGAGGACTTTTAAGGCTCTTGGAGGAATTTGAAGTGGCCCTTCCAATGAAAAAGGTTCCCACCCCTGATGTTGACAAAGGCATTTGTTGGGAATTGTCGTGGGTCCTGTGGCTCCAGTACTGTACCTTGGGATTCCCGTGAGATAGGAGTCAACAATTTGTCAATCAATGGGTCCAGGCAGAGAAAAAAAATCAGCGGGAGTGGGCAGATGCATGAGTCAGACATTTTGAATGAGAGCATGGTGGGATTAGGAGCCATTCAACATGAACTGGTGGGATGGGATTTATACACTGTATTTTTTACTCAGCATCGGGATGGGACAGGAATTAAAAGCCATTTCTTTGTCATGTTTTGCTTCATTGTCTTTTCATAACATATTGACAAGGCATATGAGAAGGCATATGAGATATTAACCCATTGACGCCTGAAGCACCTGCAGAAATGGGTGCTGAATGCCTAAGCCCTTTTTGGGAAAAGGTACTTAATGCTCATAAAAACCTAAATATCTCAGCCTCTAAAGCACATACAAACATGAGATAAGTTAAGTTGCATTTATACGCTAAGACAGTCATCTTGCATTACAATGTGTTAATTTAGCTCTAACATGCCAACATTTTAATAAAAATATCTCAAATCTCATGAGCCTGAATGTTGCGTCATACCGCTCCAGGAGCCATGGTCAATGTTGCGCAATGCAACATCCAGCATCAATGGGTTAACAGAAAAAAAGAAAGGGTCATTGCCCTTCAACCATATACAGCCGAACTGGGTTCTGTGCAATGAGTGATATCAATACAGTATTACCTGTAGTATCCTGTGGCTGAGAGGCTGATCTTTTCAAGAAATGCATCTTTGATCTGAAAGTAAAATGATTATGATCAGTGATTGATTGTAGACTTTTCTTATAAAGTACTCAACAGCAAGCGCTTGCTAAGTGAAAAAGACGAAAGATTTCGAGACAAAAAAGCGTGACAGCCTGAAAGGTCCCTTATGCATTTATGGAATTGTAGACATTACCCAGCTCTGCCAAGTTCCTGTTGGGTTCTTCTTCCTCAAGGGTTCCAGTCTGCTATAGAGAGTCTCGCAGGCATCCTGTCAAAGACAAAATTAGAAATCCAGGTGCATTTGTCATGAATTACTGTAATGGAAATTATTATATAATGACACTGTAATGACATGCATATGACACCGGCGTCAAGTAAAGTGTCACCCAATTTCTCCTATTAGAGCCATGATTATGAGACTGTGCCCTTGATCTGACCTTGACTGCCATGCCGTTGGCATCGGTGCCAAAGGAGGCTGCGGAGGGGCAGGTGTTGGGCACGGTGTGGGTGTTGGTCTCAGAGATGTGGATCAGAGAGGTGGGGATACGCAGCTCACGACTGGCCACCTAGAGGAGGAGCGAGAGAGAGGGAGACAGAGGGGGATGGAGAGAGAGAGAGAGGGAGAGAGAGAGAGAAGGAAACATGGAGTTGGAGTAATAACATGATAATAACAGTTGTGGATCAGGAAGGTGGGGATACGCAGCTCACGACTGGCCACCTAGAAAAGGAGAGAGAGAGAGAGAGAGAGAGAGAGAGAGAGAGAGAGAGAGAGAGAGAGAGAGGAAGAGAGGGAGAGAGGGAGACAAACACAGAGATGGAGTAATAACATTACGGTACACACATACCGACCTAACTTTTGGTGACTGAATGAACATTGGATACGGGATACGCAGCTCAAGACTGCGGGCCACAGAGAGATGGAGAGAGAGAGAGAGAGAGAGAGGGAGGGAGGGAAACACACAGATAAGGAGTAATCCTAAAACATTGCGGAACATACATAGTGACCTAATCCTTTGTAACTGAATGAACATTTGTAACGGACTGCCTCTAACGCCTCTGAAGTAAGAGCGCAGCGTTACTGTTTTACGCACTACATCTCCCATGTCACTTTGCAGTCATCAATTATCCCCGTAGCCTATAAGGAGGCCAAGTTCAAATTCAATGGCGGCTGAGAGTTTGTGAGAAGACACCTGCAGAGCGAGAGACAGAGAACAACGCGGAGTGTGAACCTGCCTTTGAAGATTGCCTTTGAATTACTGTTGATGTTTGTAACGGCAAAAAAGGAGCCTCGTCTGTTCTAAGACTGTGACCAGGACGCATTGACAGAGTCGGGACGTTGTCACGAAAGCCTTGCGCAGACCAGGAGGTCTCACCCAGCCGACAACCTTTGCTGTCTGTACTTCCAGACCAGGGCGAAGACTTCAGAACTTCAGGACGGTAAAAGGAATTCAGTCTTTGTTCACCTGGCTCCACTGTTCCGTTCTCAACCTCGTTACTGCTCAGCTCTCATCCACTCAGACCCATCTCTCCCGTATGCACAAGCGCGCACACATTGCACACATTCATACACAAACACTCAAGTAAGGACAATTTCTTTTGGGGGGGTTAACTTTATTGTATTTGAAAATATTGTATTGTTTAATTCTATTTTGAAGAGTGCACTAAAAATAACAAAATACTTTTTTGTGTGGAACTGAATTATTTCTAAGGTCATCACTGGTTATTTATTCATTGTGGGAGTGGTAACGGGTCAATCCAACAGCAGTGTTCTCGCTGCCTGGCGCCAAAATAACTCAAAATAACTTTAAAAACTTAAAATGTAGTCGGTTGCACCGTTACATATTGGATATTGTTTGTAACTGTGTTAAAGCCTTAACAGCTGTAATTGTTTTAAACACCATCCCCAAATCTGACATCAATTAATCAACACTTAATAATGACTTGATCTACAATTATCCACTGTGTGCATTTATCAGCCCTGACATAACCATCATTGATGAACACAATAGAACTGTAACACTTATAGAAATAGGATGCTCTTTTGACCTGTATATGGACGTGTTGTAACTCTAAGATGTTGAAATATCAGCCATTAGTCAAAACCATTGTGGGCCTTGGGTACCAATGCAGATTAGTTGTTTTGGGCATGTCCACAAACTTGTCGTAACAGGACTGCAGCTATCTGGACTGTGCAAAACAACAGCAAAAAGACTGGCGGCAAAATATTGTTCAATCTCTGCCATTATAGGCAGTTTGTCCATCTGGAGACGGAGATGTCATATCTACCCATAGACAATACTGGACTGACTAACTGTATGATCATCCCCCTACCACTCGGCTGTGATTTCCATCAGTATTTGGATCTGTGTAACTTTTCATGGGCTGCGATCCAAATATTAGTTCCGGTACTAAAATATGTGTGTGTGCGTGAGTGTGTGTGTGCCTGTACCGCACCTGTTGCATTTTTGTGTGGATGCCTTGGCCCAGTTCCGCTCCCCCGTGACTGACCAGGACTGAGCCGTCAAGGAAGACATTAACCAGAGCAGCCGCCTGAATCACACACACACACGCACGCACGCACGCACACGCACACGCACACGCACACACACGCACACGCACACACACACAATTAGGACTATGGATTTTTTTTTCAAAGGCTAATTGACTGCATGATAATATATGCAAATGTTGATTACACTGTAAATGTTGATGTGAATTGCTGATCCACTCATCACATGATCACTTGCAGTGTCACAAGAACAATATTACCACCACGGTTACGATAAACGAACTCCTGTTAAAATTGTTAGTGCATTGACCCATTCAACACATCTCATTTTCTCTGTAACACTTAATTTTAGTGTTACATGTATTAGCATTAATACATACAATGTTAATGCTTGTATACTGTATAATTAACTTGTAAGACATGTACTAAGCAAAATCAAACATGTTAGGCATGTATTTGCAATGTCTTGTTCATGCACAATGAGGGATTTATTACCAATATAACCTTAGTAAGGACCTAACAAATGTTTGATTTTGCTTAGTACATTCCTTACAAGTTACTTATCCAGGCATTAACATTGTATGTATTAGTGCCAATACCAGTAAATGTAACACTAAAATAAAGTGTGACCATTTTGTCAAAGTCCGAGTACCTGGTTGAGAAATGCTTCAGAGAAGCCTACGCCATACTTGATTGGCACCAGGGCTATGCCCCTCTTCTTCCAGCGATTGTGCTGGTTGAACTGGGCAATGTCCATGCGCCGGCTCTCTAGGCAGGCGCGCCTCTTGCACTCCTCCCAGCAGAGGAGCATGTTCTCCGGGTCGAATGGCATCTTGTAGTGGGTCATGGATGGACCTCTGTACATGTTCATCTCTCTGATCTAAGAATCAAAGGGGGGGATCAGTGAAAGGTCAAATGTCACATGCGAATGAATAAGTGTATCAGAGGTGTTCCCGCACAGTTCGTCCCCCTCTGGACCGCAAACCTGCCACCTCGTCAACTACATCGGTTCGGCAATGGGAGGTACAGTACAAGACCGCTGAGCTAAAGGGCCGGTCCGATAGCCCATCGCTACTGCTTCCATGCCACACTCTGCTAGTTGGCCTCCGTTACATAAGTGTAAACTTTATTGATCCGGAATGAAATTAAGATGCCAAGCGGCATACACTGAATACACAAAATATACAGTGCAAGGCAGACTTTAAGCCCAATACAGCACTGCCCTACAAGGCAAAAGTGCAGTAACTAAGATAACATTGAAACTGAGAAAGAGGCCTTCCAAGTACTGGTATTAGGTTGGATATTGTAGTTGTAGTTGTATTTTGGCATAACAGTATCTCTTTGACTATGTTGTTGTGATGACAGAAGTGTTTTTTCTATTGTATTTATCATGAAACGTAATAAAATGAAATGAATCACAAACAAAATCATATAACTCTAGCCGTACCACACAAAAACACACACGCACACAGACACATACATGCATGTACGTGCACACACACACATATGCACACATATGCACACACACACGCACACAGGCACGCGCACACACACACACACACACACACACACACACACACACACACACACACACACACACACACACACACACACATCTGTACTGTAGTGTAAGTCTTCCTTTTCCTGACCTCTTCAGCAGTACGGCCGAGTTTGAGGGCGACGTCACTGATGATGTGCTCCGTGACCAGCTGGCATTGGGGCACTCCGAAGCCTCGGAAGGCTGTGTTGGACGGGAGGTTGGTCTTGCAGGCAAACGATGTGCCATGGAAGTTGGGTATGTTATAGGCATTGTCGAAATGGAGCAGGATCTTTTCAATTACCTTGATTAAGTACATAGATATGATTATTAGATATCGTATTCAGGCTGAGATACAGGATTTTGCAAATAAACCCTTCACTTGTAAATGTTTGTTCTCTTAACTTTGGCGCTTATGTATGAAACATGGCAATAGTTCAGGCTTGGCTTGAGCTTAGCTTACCAGTGGAGACTCATCAACAGTGTTGCCGCCATTGACGTAGAAATTCACATCAGTTGCAGTTATTTTCCCGTCGTTCTTGTAGCCAACCTAGACACACAGAAGTGCTGAATGATTGAGCCTGTACTTCAGCAAACTTGAGCTTGTGAATGCCATGAAAAGTAAGAGCAGCAAAAAGTTACCACAGACAGACAGACAGACACACCAGTGTTAATTTCGTCAGCTTTTTTAAATTTAGTCTTAGTCTTAGGGTCCGTGTATCATCCGATCATTCAACTATTCCATTCAATCTGACAAACGGAAAAACAAAAAAATGATGCAATATTTCGTTTTCCTGTTTTTTTGTATGAGCAAAACATTAGGGATTGATGTTTGTTTTCGTTTTTCAACCCAAAACAGAACAAATCATAAACAGGGAAACCAAAACGAAATTTTAACAGTAATTTGCGTTTATTGGTTTTCTTTATTCTCCACGCTACATTAGCCTTCCCAAGGTCCAGTGGAGGCGCTAGAGCCTCGTGATGACACAAGGCGTAATTTGCAATTGGGATGTTGAATGAAGAAATGTCCACCAAAGTTGTTCTGCCTAGGCTGGCAGGGTGGAAACTGTTTTCTCCACGCATGCGTCTGCGAAGGGCCATTCCACAAGCGCAAGTCGAGGAAGGGAGTTTAGATAATGAAGTGTTTCGGGCTCGCACGGCGCGTCAGTCCGTATGTGACCTTGGGCACAAACAAACGCGAGATGAAAGTTGACCATGGTGCCATTTGGGGAACATTGTGCGCAGTCTGGGTTGACAGACAGCACATGTAACTAACCTACCCTACCAAGCGAGTCTGGTGAGTGGCCAGAGCGAGGGCTAGTATCATCTTATTGGAAAGACACTTCAGGCCCACGTCCACCAATTATGGTTCAAATGGGGCCATGCGCAACGCATCCAAAACCAGGGATGTGTTCCATGGTGGTATGACAAATAGGCCTAGCACCTTTCACAAACGTTCGCTTACAGCAGCTTAAGTAATGCTGATGTGGCATGCAGAAATAGCAACCAGATACGCCTCAACTGTGGAGGAGTAGAGTAGAGTAGAGTAGAGTATCGTTTATTGATCCCAGGGGGAAATTAAGGTGTCAAGTAGCATACACACATAAATAAAGACATAAAGACATTGTCCACAAGACATAACACACATATTTACACATAAAATAAAATAATCATATATAGCTCGCTGTTGCATACTTATTGCCAAGGCATCTCTCTCTCTCTCACACACACACACACACACACACACACACACACACACACACACACATACACACACACACACACACACACACACACACCAAAAATATAAAGTGTAAAGTGTCCAGTGTTCACATGTGCCTTAGCTAAGTGGCACATAGTAGCCAAGACAAGGTGGCCATAAAGTGTCCAGGAGTGTCCATAGTCTCTTTCCTAGAACAATGTCCATTGTATTCCTTAGAAAAAGAGATGGGGGGTTAAACACAAGTCACACACTGTGTCACTCCACACACCCACACCCACACACACACACACACACACACACACACACACACACACACACACACACACACACACACACACACACACACACACACACACACACACACACACCAAAAATAAAGTGTACATAGTCCAGGAGTATCAGTAGTCAGGGGGGTTACACACATCGCAGACTGAGTATCTACCCACACACACACACACACACACACACACACACACACACACACACACACACACACACACACACACACACACACACACACACACACACACACACACACACACACACACTCAGCTGTGCATTCCGCTGAAAAGGAGTCGAAGGGTAGAGAGTCCAGGTAAAAAGAGTATGCAGGAGTGGGATCTGTTTATGCAGTCCAGTCCCCTATGATGATCTCTCTTTGTGTGTCCTTCTGTGCAATGTTGAAAAGCTGAATGGCCCTGGGTACAAAGGACTTCCGCAGCCTGTCTGTCTTGCAGGAGATGGCGCGCAGTCTGTAGCTGAACAGGCTTCTCTGGTTGTTGAGGACTGGGTACAGTGGGTGCTTGTCGTTGTCCAAAATAGAGTCCAATCTGCCAAGTGTCCTCTTGTCGGCTGTGGTTGTGAGGGCGTCCAGTTCTGTGCCTACAACAGACCCTGCTTTCCTCACCAGCCTGTCGAGCCGTCCAGCATCTCTTTTCCTAATGCTGCCACCCCAGCATGCCACAGCATAGTAGAGCACACTGGCCATGGCAGACTGGTAGAACATCTGCAGGAGTCTGTTGCAGACATTGAAAGATCTCAGCTTTCTCAGAAAGTAGAGTCTGCTCTGGCCTTTCTTGTACAGTGCATGTGAGTTGGCAGACCAGTCCAGTTTAGAGTCCAGGTGAACACCCAGGTACTTGTATGTGGAGACTGTCTCCACAGTCTCCCCCTCGATAGAGACAGGCACCAGGGGTGGGGTGGTTCGCCTGAAGTCAATCACCATTTCTTTGGTTTTGGTGGTGTTCAGCCGCAGCTGGTTGGTTCTGCACCATTTGACAAAGTTCTCCACCAGTCCCCTGTACTCCCCCTCCTGCCCATCTTTGATGCATCCAACAATGGCCGTGTCATCCGAGAACTTTTGCATGTGGCAGGTCTTCGTGTTGTAGTTGAAGTCAGTGGTGTACAGGGTGAACAGCACGGGGGAGAGCACCGTTCCTTGTGGAGCTCCAGTGCTGCTGACTACAGTCTCTGATGTGAGGTCACCTAGTCTGACGAACTGGGGCCTTCCTGTGAGGTAGTCTGTGATCCAGTTCACCAGCCCAGTCTCCACTCCCATCTGCAGTAGTTTGTTTCTCAACAGTAGTGGCTGTATTGTGTTGAAGGCGCTGGAGAAATCAAAGAACATGATTCTAACAGCACTGCTTCCTTTGTCCAGGTGAGAATGCATTCTGTGCAGCAGATACAGAATAGCATCCTCAACTCCCACCTTCTCCTGGTAGGCAAATTGTAGTGGGTCTAGTGCGTGGTGAACTTGGGGTTTCAGTATGTTGAGCAGAAGCGCACGCTCGAATGTCTTCATTATATGGGATGTGAGGGCTACCGGTCTGTAGTCGTTTAGTTCTTTGGGGTGTGGCTTTTTGGGTACAGGTATGAGGCATGAGGTTTTCCACTGTGTGGGCACCTTACCCGCATGCAGACTCTTATTGAAGATGTGTTGCAGTGGCTCAGCTAGCTCTTCTGCACAGGTCCTGAGGAGTCTGGCGCTGACCCCATCAGGTCCGTTGGCCTTCGGCTTAAGCCTCCGCAGTGCGCTCCTAACTTGTCCTGTCGTAATGGTGGGGGGTGGCTGCTCCGTTTGTGGTGGGGGATGGGTGGGGAGAGGTTCCATCAGTGTAGGTGTGTCAGTGCAGGTTACTTCAGAGGAGGTGGGAGAAGGAGGAGGGGAGTCCAGTGTGAAAGCTGAGGGGAGAGGGGGGATGGAAGAGGTGCAGGGGACTTCAGAGGAGGGAGGAGGAGGAGGGAGGTCCAGTGTCAAAGCTGGGGGGAGAGGGGGGATGGGAGAGGTACAGGGAAATTCAGAGGAGGGAGGAGGAGGAGGGAGGTCCAGTGTCAAAGCTGGGGGGAGAGGGGGGATGGGAGAGGTACAGGGGAATTCAGAGGAGGTAGGAGGAGGAGGAGGGGGGTCCAGTGTGAGTGCTGGGGGCTGAGGGGGGATGGGTGAGGTGAGGGCTGCACAGACCAAAGGTGTTGAGATGTCTTCAGTGGTGGGAGAGTGGGGAGGGGGGCACTGCGTGGTGGGAGTTGTGCTTCTAGCCGTGCAGTCTACAGATGGGCAATTAAATCTGTTGTAAAACAGATTAAGCTCATCTGCTCTGTCTTTGTTGCCCTCAGCCCCTCCACTCTTGGCGCCAAAACCGGTCATCGCTCTGATGCCCTGCCATAACTGCCTTGGGTTGCTTTCCATCTTCCTCTCCACTTTCCTCCCATACGCCTCCTTAGCAGCCCTCAGCTCTCTCTTCAGGAGACCTCGCTGGTAGCATTTCCCAGGAATAAGTTATCAGCAGACGGTACCAGTGGAAGAAACGTTTGTTTCGACTCACGCACCAACGGTCAAAACTTAATTCCACCTGCAGTAATA
Organism: Engraulis encrasicolus; assembly: GCF_034702125.1. Classification (NCBI taxonomy): domain Eukaryota; kingdom Metazoa; phylum Chordata; class Actinopteri; order Clupeiformes; family Engraulidae; genus Engraulis; species Engraulis encrasicolus. Next base: position 17,799,678 of record NC_085868.1, on the reverse strand, counting down.
CAATGATCTAATGGAAGGAGCCTTACCCCATTGGATAGTCACAATTATTGAGGAGGTTATGGTTATAGACACATACTGGACCAGACACAGTACAGTCAGTGCGTAAAAGAGTTAGGCCAGTTCTCAACCTTTTTTGCCCAAACGCCCCCCTGACCTCCTCCTACACCTGTCACCTGACAGCTTGACTGAACCCCGCTCGAGGTGGCATGTGGGAAAATCAAGAATCAGAAGAAGCGTTCCTTCACAGAGCAACGGAAAGCACAGACCACGTGCAGCCCACATATAGCCAGAGATAACTTTGCCGACATCAAAAGCAAACTATTTATCTTTTTGAAAGGACCGGTTGAGGAAGGGGGTGCAAAAGCACCAAATGCATTAATATCCTCCCTTGCAGTCTATATTTTTAAATGACACTCCTTTTTAATTGCAGAAAATAGCCCTCTCACAATTGCTGCTTCAAATACAACACTAAAGCTACAAATGTGCACGTGAGCAAGCTGATGCGTCTCCGCCAGGACTGTGCAAGGTCGCGCTTCCACAGGACACACATAGCCTAACTAAGAACATATCTAAGGACATTACTAAAACAACATGTCTCCAAGTTGTGCACTTTAGGTACTGTTCGCACTGAAACGTAGGCGACTGCCAGGATGTTTGCGAGCTCGCTGGGAATACATTTTCGGGAGGCTCCGTGCATAGCGGACAACAAGCGCATGCACAGGCGCTTTTTGCCAGCCCCTCTCGCGCTGCACTGAAATGCACACAAAATAAACAGCCAGGCCTACATCGCACATCGCCTTTGCAAAGGCTGGCACGGTTTTAACTTTTCTATTCTATTAAATCTTATGAGTTTACTGTTCCAAAATGTAGGCCTAGATGTTTCAACACACTTTAAAAAAGAAAGACACTCCCTCCTCCCCTTCCGTGGTCATGTTGCCAGCGCTCCCCAACGGCTCTCGAACGTCTACAGGGGGGCGCTGGTACCCACGTTGAGAAACGCTAAGGCTTTCTTTACCACCCACGGGCACCGACATAACGGGGCTACCAGTAGGACAGAAAGATATTCTGTGGAGTATGAGCATCAGCAGGTTGACTATAGGCCTTGGGGAAATGCGTAAAGCAGCGCGTTTGACGGCCACTTGTGCACTAGGACTAGGTGTCTTACTTGGGCGAGCAACAGAAACGCACCACGGGAAATGGGACCAATAATCGTAATTTGTTGTTATTTCGTTTTGGTTTTCTCGTTTATTACTTGTTCTGCTTTGAGTTGGGAAAAAGAAAAATCAACACAAATCCTTTTGGCCATATAGAAAAACGGGAAAACAAAATATGGAGTCGTTATTTCGTTTTCCGTTTGCCAGATTGAATGGAATAGTTGAATGATCGGATGATACACGGACCTCTTAGTCATAATTACGAAAATCAATTTTAGTCTTAGTCAAATTTAGTCATTGCCTTCACAATTTAGTCTTAGTCTTCGTCTAAATGATGAAAATTAATTTTAGTCTTAGTCAATTTTTTGTCATTTTAGTCAACATTTCACATTTTCGTCATTTTAGTCAAATTATTACACAAATTATTATTAGATAGCCTATTGCAGCAAATATTCACATTATTACTAGCTTATTTTCCACCAAAATCCAAATCAGTCCTGTAAAAGTAATTTCAACAGCATAGAGCAAAGGAGCATTAGACACACACACTTGCAGGTGCAGGTTGCGCTCGCTCTCTCTCTCTCTCTGTTTCTTTCTCGCATTAGAAGCTGCTGCGTCTTATTTGCTTTTGAATTTGATCACGTAGGCTACAAGCTCACCTGACCGCGTGACTCATAGCCTGCAGATTGCAGGCAGTGGGAAGACCAGACATCCCAATGAAGTCCAAGAAGTTTCCCTGATATTTGATAGTGGCTCCCCTATGGCCGCGAGTCAGATAAAATATTCCTGATTTTAGACTATGCAAGTTCGCGTTATTTCGATTGGCAATGCGGGACAGAGAAAGATAATGGCTCGTACGTCATTCCTGGAATACTTCAAATAGATTACGCGCACTTCGTAGGACGCCCTGCAAAAGTCCTGGGGAAAAAGTAGGCAGTTGTTCTATGCAGACTGGACGACAGAAAGGACCTTGGCAAACAATGGTTGAACACTAATGCTGTTTTGTTTGTCGAGATGTCGAGGGTCGATAAGCATCTCCAAGTTTAAGCAATGAGTTTTTAGAACTTGGGATGTCTGGGAGACGCTATTGTAATACGCATCGCATGGAAGGGATGTCGACTGCCTTGGGTCTTTTAGCGTTGCCCTCGACGGGAACAAGTTTCAATTCTCTGCACTTTAAACCCTGATCGCCCACACATTGATTCTTATCAAAACTACAGTAGCCGTGCCTCTGTTTAGACTACTTAAACAACTTTTCCCCTGTAGAGCGGGCATCCTTAAACGTCTTCCCGGTGTCTGATCTAAATAAATGCATGAATCCGATTTTCATGATTTGCTTGCAAACTGCCTATTCATACGGTTAAACAACCAATATAGCCAACATTACAAAAGAACAGACGGACGTCGGCGTATGCGTAAGTGAAAAGGAAAAGAGAGGAGTTTAAAATGACAGCATCAGAGGAAGATTGGCGCGAGTGACTGTAGCACTTTTATCATGACTGCACAAACACACACGTCTTCGTTAAGGACAAAAGGGTTGTTGAACATGTTTCAAAATTAACACTTGCCTCAACGTCGGCTCTTTCTTTTTCTCTTTCTGGGAAACATTTTAGGGCCTAAACTCAACTGAACAGGACTCACTGAACTAGGCTACTACTGATTGAGCCGCACCAGCGCCAGGCACTGCCTGCAGAGACAAACAGGGCAACAGCGCGTAATCTTCTATGAAGTTCAAGAAACAATAACAATTACAAATTAATTTTAAACAATTACATTTTTAATGTCCATTCGTCCATGGCTTGTAAATTTCGTCTCGTCTTAGTCTCCTTAACGAAAATCAATTTTTATTTTCGTCATATTTTTATGTTCTGGAAGCAATTTTTGTGCGTCATCGTCTCGTCATCGTCACGGGAAAAAGGGGCGTTGACGAAATATTTTCGTCATCGTCCTGGTTGACGAAATTAACACTGACACACACACAAACACACACACACACATGCACGCGCGCGCACACAGACACAGACGCAGACACAGACACAGACACAGACACAGACACAGACACGCACGCACGCACGCACGCACGCACGCACGCACGCACGCACGCACAGACACACAAGCACGCACACACACCTTGTACTTGGCCAAGACTGGGTGTCTCCCCCCTGTGATCAGCATGTCCTCACCCCTCTCCAGGACCAGCCTCACTGGACGCTCTGTCCTGGTGTGGCAGAAGAGGAGGCGCCATTACAGCATGCTGATGACAAGCCTTTGACAACATACAACTGGAAGCAGTGGTGTAGTCTACGTAGAACGCAGGTATACGGAGTATACTCACTTCAAAATTTCAGGGATTTCAGTATACCCACTTCAAATTGATTGATCCATTATTTAGAATAGCACAAATATATACAGTATACCCACTTCAAAAAATGTTCAAATATACAGTATGTAAGTAACATTGTTAAAATCATTTACTTATATGGATTTAAATTGTATATATCGTTGTATATATCATTAAAAAGTGCTACAGTACTTCCATGCCGCTACTGCAGTGATGCAGGCCATGATGGAGGTTTTGGTGACCTTTCCTCCAAAGGCTCCTCCGACGCGTTTAACGTGACATGTCACTCTGTTGGAGGGGATGTTCAGCGTCTCTGCTATGGAGTCCTGAGGGAGAGGAAAGGGAATAAGAGACAATGGCCACATTTAAATGACGCTTTTAATTGAGAATTAATAAGTCAGAATTAAATAGTTCCGTGGAGATTAAATTGATTTAATTCATTTAATTCCGAATTGTGAAGTGTTTGTTTTCAAAGCGGAATAAGCTTTATGCAGACTGCAGTACACTGATTGGCAAAAGCGCTGAATAACACTTCCTAATATGTAAGTCAAATGAAAATTGAGGGGAGGCACAAAGTCAGGACAGCATCGCTAAGGGGGTATTCCTGGCTTAGTAGTAAACTAAGTTAAACTTGAGGTAGTGATACAGTAAATCATCTGAGAAGAACCAGCAGTTCTTGAATGACACCTGTGTGCTATCTATTGACAGGCTTAGCATTTCCTTCTAGGTTAACTTAGCTCGGTTTGTCACTTACGTAACAATATTCTTGGAATACCCCCGATGTGGCAATTATTCATAATCCGGGCTCTAAATTAACTTTTTTTTTAATCTAATTTCACCAGCATTTGCCCGGTTTGCTGGTGGTGATTTAGAGCCCTGGTTGTAATTCAGCACAATGACTGGAAATCTCAATCACTGTGATTTTTGTGATCATGTGCACCTGAGCGTAGCTAGGATGCTGCGTGGACAAATAGACGTTCATCTCCCGCTCCTCTCCAACAGGCACCACCAGCATGCTCTGGGTCTCCATGTAGAAGTGCTCCTGACCACCAATACGGATCTCACCTGACACAGAAAGAAAGAAAGAAAGAAAGAAAGAAAGAAAGAAAGAAAGAAAGAGAGAGAGAGAGAGAGAGAGTGTGTGTGAGAGAGAGTGTGTGAGAGAGAGAGAGAGAGAGAGAGAGAGAGAGAGAGAGAGAGAGAGAGACTGACACACACACACACAGACAGACACACAGACAGACAGACAGACAGACAGACAGACAGACAAACGCACACACTCACACAAAAAAAATATATCACACATTACATTGTAATGTTGTTATCATTTTCGTTGTACTTTTTTTGCTCCTGATTGAAAAAGAGGGAGAATGTGCACACATTAGCCTATACAGGTGCAGGATCTACAGCATTCAAGTGCAAGTTCAAATAAATAGGAAAGTTCTGACCATCGATGTGAAAGTTAGCGGAGGCATAAGTTAGCAGCACACAGTATAGTTAAAAAGATGACCATGATAAGGAAGGATATCACAGTGGCACAATGTACCTGCAACTTGGTCTGACACAAAAAAATTGGGAACCATGCACACCTTTATTTTTTCCCCGAAATGTACATTTGCTAAATGTAGCCTACTTTCGTGCACTCAAAAAAAAGTGACTAACGTAACCAGGTATGAGCACAAACCTTCATGAATATGGTCGGCCATTTTAAAGCCCTCAGTGACGTCACCCCTACCGATCTCCCTCGGAGGACAAAAGAAAGACTTCTGCTCTATTGCCTCCTGCAAGCAAACCAGGTTGATGTGTTCAATGACCATACATTACATTACATTGCATTTGGCCAACGCTTTTTTAACCGAAGCGACTTACAATTGAGGACATAATCATAGCCAACATCACTAGTAGAAGTGCACAGGAGATATACTGAACAATAAGTTGCAGATACTAAGTAGGTTAAGTAGAGTACACATACACATGCACATCACCTCAAGCATTAGTGTCGTAGTATAGTGGAGTATGTATTGAACCAACTACAGTAATGTGAATTGGTAAATTGCTCACTTTCAGCCCTGATATTATCATATCATGCAGTACACAACAGAAATGGGGATGAAAGTGATGGAGTGAATGTGTGTGTGTGTGTGTGTGTGTGTGTGTGTGTGTGTGTGTGTGTGTGTGTGTGTGTGTGTGTGTGTGTGTGTGTGTGTGTGTGTGTGTGTGTGTGTGTGTGTGTGTGTGTGTGTGTGTGTGTGTGCATGCGTGCGTGTGTGCGTGCGTGCGTGTGTGCGTGTGTGCTCTAACCTCCACGGTGAGCACTAGGTTGGGAATGTCCTGGTAGGTGATCTTCACTGCTGCAGCTCCTCGTTTGGAGTGGGCTTTCGTATCCGCCAGCACGGCACACACCATCTGTCCCACACAGGTGACCTGCACAGAGGGGATAGACTACTCAAAGATCTGAAGCTCCTATGCACAGTCAGGTTCCAGGTGCTGGTGAAGAGCAGTCATCAGTAATCCAAGGAAAAAAGGAAGAATCACCGCACACTGGTAGACATTGGTACATACAGTACATGGGTAAAATAAAGTGGCGCATCAGAATGTAATACCCATCAATTAAGTAGTAATTGATGGTTTATATGCTGCAATGAATATGCTTCTAAGACAATCCACAAAAAAAAACAAAAAAAACATACAATACAACATGCAATAAAAAATGCAATAGTGTCACTGGCTGTCGTTGCACTGATTACCCATGTTCACAATTTACACTCAACAGCTACACTCCATGCTAAAATTATGTGGCAAGGCTAAACCTGACGCCTGAGTCAACACTGGTGCTTTTTTTTACCTCTTCCTCTGCCAAGAGTTCCTCAGTGAGGCCACAGAAGGTCCGAAACTTCTTCCCCGGGATGTCACTGGCTGTGATGACATCCACCACACCGGGCAGTGCCAGCGCCGCGCTAACATCTATGTCTCTGTTCCAGAAAAAAATACAATACATTACTAGCCTGATAAAACCAGCCTAAATGTGAGACCGGAGTAATTTAGTCTGGCCCCAATGAACGATACCTCCGAAGATTGTTGATGAGAACAACCTGTTGTTTTTTCAAACCGTGCCGGCGCTCTGACCAATCGCCGCTCTTTGCCGTTGATATGCTTTTCCAACGGTGTTGATCCGAGGCCAGACCCACTCGCAGCTGAAAAAAATTCGACGTCCAGTGGGTGGCGCTGGTTTACCAGGCTAATACATTACACTTTGCTGAAGTTTTTTTTATCCTAAGTGACTTACACTTATTTTAAGTACAGGGTATTGGTTACAGTCCCTGGAGCAGTGTGGGATTAGGTGCCTTGATCAAGGTGTTAGTGTGGTGGGGAGTGGTAAGGGTGGGATTTGAAACTGCAACCCTCTGATCTAAACCCCCATGTCCTTAACCACTAGGCCACAGCTGCCCTCAAAACAAATGATGCGAAAATGTGAAAAAAAACGATACAATTCCTAAAAATTCCCAATAATTAAATTTGTACAGCAGCGATATGAGGGGAAAGCAGTGGGTGTATAGTGTGCATAGGGCTGCTCGATTACGAGAAAAATCTATATTGATTTCACGATATAAATTTGATATATTGCACAGCCCTAAGTGTGCAGTAAGTGCCTTCCTGGTCCCGAGACTAAAGTAAGGTTATAAATACTGACACATGTAATGAGGGGTAATTGAACTCTATCACACTGGTAATTTGGCTATCAAAGAGGATTGTCCTTTGGATGAACTTTGTGCTCTGTGTGACAGTGCAAGAGAGGGTCTTGGAGACAAATTCAGCCACTGACTGATATCCACTCATTGCATTTAGTAGAGATCATTACAAAGAGGAGAATAATACACTACTTTAAAGATGCACTGTGTCATATTTTTAGTAGTTTATTTTCGAATATTCACCCTCCACCGTCAAATTCTGAGTATTCATTATGAGAGGGAAAATTGCACTTTTCATACATGAAAAGGGGGATCATCTCCATTGTCTACCATTTTCAATTTCCAGAAATAGATGTTTTATTTGCAAAACTTACTGTACTTTGGTAATACTAGTGAATGTTAGTTCATTACTAAGTAAATATTCATGACAATATCGAATTTGGCAATGAGCAGCCCAGGTTGAATGAGTAGCATAGTTCCAATACCTACACTATGCACCTTTAAATTAGTTTACCTTGAACACAAACAAAAATATGAGAGTGTAATACAATAACAGAGTAATAAGACAGAGTAATGCAATAGAGCAGTGGTTCTTAACCTGGGGTGCGGGCAACCCCTGGGGGTGCGCCAGAGATTCCAGGGGGTGCACGGAATTTTGTTTGTGTAGAGGTTGTGACCACAATTACACTTGCAAACATTATAATTAGGCCAAATTAAGTCCGAATTAAACAAGTTTGGTTCCCATTTAAAGTCATTCAGGTATTGATTCATGTATCAAGCGACAATCATTGTAATTAATCACTCATTTATCATATTTTAGTGCGTATACATATCTAGAAGTTTGTGTTGGGGGTGCGCGGCTTGTCTTCGGCACAGGTAAGGGGTGCGCTAAGAAAAAAAGGTT
>NC_085868.1:17769090-17786590 GCF_034702125.1 Engraulis encrasicolus | reverse complement strand
CTTGAGAATGGCTATATTGATACCAACTGTCAGAAAACAGGGGTGACAGGATTCCCTGGATGCGTAGAGCATTCCACAATGATTTGGGACCAAATTCAGAAGGCAAAGAGGGAGAAGACTGACCTGCACGTCATTTGGCTTGACCTTGCCAACACGTATGGATCAGTCCCGCACCAAATGATCAACTACGCCATGGACTTCTTTCACATGCCCACCTGTGTCAAGACCGTGGTAGTAGGACTGGGCGGTTAATCGAGTTTTACGGTTTCTCGAGAAGTTTTATGAAATCGATTAATATTTTGCCATATCGAATATCTCGAGTTTAGGCTGTAAGTGCGTAAGATTTCGCCACTCTGATTTCCCTTCTGTGCTGTGGAGCGGTCCGCCCCGCCTCCTCCTTGCGTGTGTTTCCCCCTAACAGAGCTGGCTCCCCCTCCCCCTCCTCCCCCTCCACTTGCGTGTAGCGGCGTGTGTTTGAGTTGATAAACTCTTTCAACATGGCGGCGCCCACAGAAGAAGCCGAAACAGCAGAATTTGTTCCAAAGAAAAGGACGAACGGCTCAATAATATGGCGTTATTTCGGATTTAGAGCCTCTGATGAGGAGCAGAAAGAGGCATTCTGCAGAGAATGCAAGAAACTGCTTTGTCCGTTGGTCCGTCCGTGACGCTTTTTGTCAGACATCTTTGTCCCATACAACCAGAGTGGGGTAAACCGGCTGTGCTAATACAGCCGTGATGCGTTTCCCAATCATTGGAAACCGCTTTGAAATGATAATAAACAACTAAAATATGATTTTAGTGTTTCTAGAAAGTTACCGCTGTTTTTATAAGTGCATACAGTGACACTAATAAGCGTTTATTACTGCCGTTTTCTGTTTATCACCGCTGCATACTGACGATGCACCCCTCGCTTCACAAATAGTGCCGTCTAGGAACAAAGACCGGTTTATTTTCGTTCCGCCTGGAAGCGGTCCGGAGCAACGGGCCTGACTCCTGTCTGACTCTAGTCTAGCCTTTGATCTCACATGGTTTAAGCATTTTGATGCTTTGTTATATTTTTTATTTTTGTACATATTATCTTCCTTAAAATAACAAACAGAACAAAAAATGACATTGTAATTTCAACATTGAACATCTTTTGGCTAGATAGCCACCGAGCTTTAAAAAAAAAAAAAAAAAAAAAGAAGAGAAAAGGCAGAGAATCACTGGCATAGATGGACACGTCTGTTGTCCGCCTGTCGGACTTGTTTTCTTTTGTCTTCTTATCATAAAAATGTTTTGTCTTTATCTTAAAAGTTAAAGAAGCACTTTATAAGAACGGGCTACTCTCATGTTTTATGTTTTATATACAATTAAAATAAGCCAATATACTAATTCCTTGGTTTTATGTTAAAAATGGTGCACAAGCACTTTGTTACTAGTTGTACCTACCTCTAGGCACTTGGGTGCCAACCTCTTTGCACTTAAATAAAAAGAAAAACCTTTGCTGAATTTCGTGGGTTTTTTTTCCCTTGCATAGATATCGAGATATATATCGTATATCGAGATATAGCAGACACTAATCGAGATTATTGTTTTTCTCAATATCGCCCAGCCCTACCCTGGTAGCAAAGTATTTCAACAACCCGCAGATGTGCTTCTCCATACAAGACTTCACTACTGGGTGGCAACAGCTTCGCAATGGGATGTGCAATTTCTCCGATACTATTTGTAGCAGCATTTGAGATCATTCTCATCGGTGCAAGACAAATGGTCAGAGGGATCAAACTGCCAAATGGTCAGAGGCTTCCCCCACTAAGGAGCTACATGGACGACGTCACCTCCCTCCTTCAGACAGCAGCATGTACAGTAAGACTGCTGAAGAGGATGGACGAGCTGATGTCATGGGCCCTGAAGCGAAGGGGAGTAGAGTTGCCCAGCCGGGACTTGAACCCAGACCTTCAGGGGTAGTAAACTGGGGCTCTGACCGCTACACCAAAGAGCCAGGCTTGTTGGTATGTTAGTCAGAACACACCCACAACCCTAGTGATGGTCACTCCATCACACTGCCTTCCCCTTCAGGAAGTGCACCTGTGTGCTTCACACACTCATGGTGTCCCTCACGCAACTGCCCATCATGCTTCTCCCATCCAGTGTGCCCCATCATCAATGCTTCACCCATCACTGTGGTCCCTCACACCGGGTCACCATTCCTGGGAGTCCCTCACATGGAATTACGGCTCACACACAATGGGTACGCTTCCGATGGCCTCACAGCAGCCATCCCACTTCTGACACCATTTGTAGCGAAGGGGAGTAGGCCCAGCTGGGACTTGAACCCAGACCTTCTGGGGTAGTAAACTGGGGCTCTGACCGCTACACCAAAGAGCCAGGCTCTTTTGCATGTTAGTCAGAACACACCCACAACCCTAGTGATGGTCACTCCATCACAGGCCCGAATGAAGATCAAGCCCTCTAAGTCTCGCAGCCTGTCACTTAGGAAAGGAGTCAGGAATGACTGCACCACCTTTCTAGTAGGAGGGGAAAAGATACCACTTCTTGCCGAGCAACCCATCAGAAGCCTGGGGAGGCAGTACACCGCGGAACTATCTGATAAACAGATGTAGCAGCTATGTGACGGCCTGGCAAGGATCAACCAAAGCCAACTCCTTGGGAAGTACAAGGTTTGGTGCTAACAGTTTACACTCTAACAGAGGGTAATGTGGCCCCTGAAAATGAGCAAGATCCCCTCATCAACCGTGACTAAGATGGATGGGAAAGCCAACTCATTCATACGAAAGTAGTTGGAGTTGCCACGTTGCCTATATGAAGCTGGCCTCTTCAGAAGAATTATGCTGCAACTACCACTGAAGTCACTACAGTTGGGCTACATGCAAGAGAAGGCCAGGTTGGTCCTTGAGCTTCGGGAGTCCACAGACGAGTCAGTCAGGAAAGCTAACGCCAGAGTTCTGACTGTCCGCAAGTGGAACGCCCAGACCGAGGTCGACCAAGCTGTAAGCCGGCTGCAGCACAAGGAAATCATGGGAAGAGTGCAGGTAGGTAGAGCAGGCCTAGAATGGGGAGATGCACCAAGATTTTGGTCCAAGGCCCATCACAAGGAAAGGAAGGAGATGGTGGTGGCGGAGGTGACGAGGATGGAGAAAGACCGCTACAAGATCAAGGCTGTGTGGGACGGCAGGGAAGCTGGACAACCTGGGAGGGAATCTCAAACAGGAACATCAGTTGGTCAGACGTGTGGAAGAGTCTTATTTTCTCTCGCTGACCCATGGGCACCGGAGGAGGTGCGACAGGCAGCAATGCTCAGCAGGTATTAACAGCTACCTGTACAATCCTTTCTGCTCACAGTGATCCAGGACCATTGTTCATTTTAGAGCTCACAGTGATCCAGGAACATTATTAATTTTACGGCTCAGAGTGATCCAGGACCATTGTTCATTTTACCGCTCTCACAATAATCCAGGACCATCATTCATTTTACAGATCAAAGTGATCCAGGACCACAATGCTGCAGGACCATTGTTCATTGTTGTTGCATGTTTGTCCGTCTGTCAGACTTTTTCCTCATAATCGAGTAGCGATACTCACAGCCACGTTGCGTATCTGCGCCCCTGCCAGGTTGCCCAGCTGCTGCAGTAGAGCCCTGTGGGTCTCACTCTGCTCAGGGGCCAGGGTCCTCACCAGCTCCTCCAGAACCTCACGCAGCACAGACATGGTACAGCCCGCACCTATGCTCACTCCTGTGGGTGGGAGAACACACACATCGGTACAGACACAAAACATAGACACATTATGTACATCTGCATACACATATCCACTCCAAAATGCATACACGCTCACACACGTACTCACATAAACATACTGTGTGAGTACACACTAAATATACAGTAGCTTCATAATGCACATCGTCACACCAGTGGAACTCTGTTGAAAAGTTAACTATAATAGCACTACACTGCAATGGCATAACACGGGGCCAATGCACTATGACTTGGTCATTGCCACTCTGGCAACAGCAAATTTATAACAGCGTGTTTTAAGGGGCTAATATATGCTACATATAAAAATGAAAGTGCATGACACAATGATACAGAGCAAAGGAGAGAGGGGTACAAAGACAAATAAATGAGAATGAGCGAGACAGAGAAACGTATTAAGATGCAACACTGGTATCCACTAAACAATTCACAGCATCAATAACAAACTTTATGAGTCAAATACAGCTCTTGATCTTGAAGTGACCTTCTCTGCTGGCATACTGTGTTACCACAATGTAAACAGAAGTCTCTGCTCACCCTCTGGTGTGTGTGTCACTTCAAACAGGTCTGCAACCCTGCTGGGTGAAATGATGAAAGGATGCAGAACTCCTTTAAACTTCATGTCCAGACCTTCAGGAAGAATGAGAAGATGGATTAGAGACAGTAGAGTAGAGTAGAGTAGAGTAGAGTAGAGTAGAGTAGAGTAGAGTAGAGTACAGTACAGTAGAGTAAAGTAGAGTAGAATAGAGTAACTTAACTGATCCACGGGGGGAAATGAAAGAAGACATTACAGGTAGACACAATATAGTACACAAACATATTACGAAACTGAGTGATGCAGGGCTGAAAGCTTTTTTTAAATTATCTTTTTTTTTTTTTTTTTTACAAAATATACAAAACTTATGAATAATATCAATCTATAGTACATCAAGAACATATATAGAAGCAGCCTACTATTCAATTAATAAATGCTGACCAATATTGGTGTTGCCCATGACGATGGGTGCTTGTGGATGCTGAGCCTTCAGGTCCACGACCTCCTCCAAGGTCACAGGGGACACCCAGGTGACCCGCTCCCCACGGAACACCTGCGTCACCTGCTCCCCACGCTCAGCCATCCTCTACAAGGGGACAAGGCTCAGTAACACTCCACTTGACGCTGGCGTCATAAGTATGACATGATAGTATTATAACAGTGTCATAACGTAGTCATGATATGGATGTGTCATAAACATTCCATGACTGTTGTCATTGAGTGAAATTCGGTTATAGTAAAGACAACCATACCAATGTCAAATTTTCATGACCATAAAAACATGTATGGCATTATGTTTATGACTCATCCATGACAGTGTCATGACACTGTTTTGACACTATGATGACATGTGACATGGCATGGTCATGTCATCCGTATGTTGCTGTGTCAAATAAAGTGTAACATAATATTTAAGGTTTTATTGCCACAAACAAAGAGTAGGGATGGAGCATCAACAGTGTACTGTGTACAGTAGTTTGATGCAAAGTACTATACAGTATATATAAGCATATGAGACATTGTCAGCTAATCATGTCCTGCTGCAGCTTACAATGAGCTCTGGGGGGAAGATGAGGTCCTGGGTCGGATCCAGCGGGAGCAGATTATCCTTGTTGAAGAGCTCCAGGTGCCCCTGGGAAAGGGTGAGACACCATTAGCCAGAACACACCTTCAGTACACTGAATAAATCACAAGGTTCCCTCAGTTATCATTAAGGAGGAACTCTTAAACTTAAGCTTGAATCATGAATATTTCCTAAATAATAAACTAATATTTAAAAGTATGACCAAAGTAGGTGTGTGGCACCGGCACGGTTCTCAGTCAGCCTGAACGTGCCATCAGAGTGATCCAGAGAACCTTTGGGGTTCCTCAGGGAGGATTTAGGTGCTCTCATGAACCAGCTCAGGGTTATTTGAGGAACAAATATTTTTTTTATTTTTTTTATTGCAACCTTATACCACATGTTGCTATATTATGTTTATGTTGTGGTCTTCCCTTCCTTCTCCATTCGTGTACTGTTGAGTGTATTGCCGTCTTGTCTTTTACGTCGCAGCTTCCACAATAAAAAAACAGCGGTGCATGGTCATTTAAGCGGCAGAACTGCATGGCCATTTAAGCAGCAGAACTGCGCTATAATAAAGAAACACACGCCGTCTTCAGCATCTTGCACGGCCCACACGGCCCTCCGGTGCGAGATTGAAACTTTTCCACGGCCCTCAAGTTTCTGAGCGCGGCCCAGCTTTGGGCCGTGGCCCTATGGTTAAGAATCCCTGATCTACAGTACGTTATTCTGCTATTATACTATAATACTGTATGTCTGTCTGTTTGTCTGTCTGCCTGACTGACTTTCTATTCATCTATCTACCGGTATCTATTCATCTACCGGTATCTATCTGTCTGTCCATCTATCTATCAGTATTGTAAAGGGCAACTGATGCCTTGCTCAACAGCAATACAGAGGCTATTCGGCACTCACACAAACTCACATTCTGGAGGTTATCTGTGACCTCCTTCCCATTGACCTGGTCAGAGTGTTTGTTTGTGACCTCGTTCCCATTGGAGAGAGAAGGACAGTCACCACCATTGGTCAGGCCGGAGCCCTTTGGACCCTGTGGGCATGAAGGAAGGCAGCTGAAACACTTTTAGTGGCTGGAGAGAGAGCAGATACAGACCTTGCACTGGCACGTCACTGAAGTGTGTGTTTGTGTGTGTGTGTGTGTGTGTGTGTGTGTGTGTGTGTGTGTGTGTGTGTGTGTGTGTGTGTGTGTGCGTGCGTGCGTGCGTGAGAGACAGAGAGAGAGAGAGAGAGAGAGAGAGAGAGAGAGAGAGAGAGAGAGAGAGAGATACAGATAACTTTGTGAACTCTGGCCAGCCAAAACATGCTTTGAATGATAGGAGAGCTCAAGGCCAACTGACCATTGGCTTTCACTAGGCTACTACTTGTACGTCTGCGTAAGCGGCACACTAATAAAGTTTTCTGCTTACATTTTCTTCAGGTGAATTTCCATTTAAGCAACACGCTCCTCCCTTACTCTGGCAACAGTCTGACACCTGCAAAGAAACATAGCAAAAACAAAGTTATTCCAGATATTTGTAAATTAACATTTTCAGTAACACTTTAGAATAGGGTTCATGTTTTAGCCAGTACATGCTTAATGACTGTCTGTATGTACTTGAGTCATTTGTCAAGGGCCTACTAGGTCCTTACTATGATAATATTTATATATTTGGGCATGTGTCGGTGGCTAACACGTGAAGCTATAATAAAGTGTTACCACATTTTCATATGATCTCTCTCTCTCTCTCTCTCTCTCTCTCTCTCTCTCTCTCTCTCTCTCTCTCTCTCTCATACACACACACACACGCGCGCGCAACAAATTATAAAGTGTCCACAGTGTCACATGTGCCTTAGCTGATTGGCACATGGAAACCAAGACAAAGTGGCCAACAAAATGCAATTATTACTGTATGTGATGTAGACCGGCTGGCTACTATACCTCACAGAAGGTCCGATATCCATCTAGAATAGGCCGGTACCCAGTGCAGCGACACAGATTACCTAGAAAGCAGCAAAGGGAAACAACATTGAGAGCAAGGTTCTGGTTCACTCCACACAATGTTCTGTTTCACTCCATCAAGTATACAACACAAAGATTATGTTGTATGTGTGTGTGTGTGTGTGTGTGTGTGTGTGTGTGTGTGTGTGTGTGTGTGTGTGTGTGTGTGTGTGTGTGTGTGTGTGTGTGTGTGTGTGTGTATGTGTGTGTGTGTGTGTGTATCACACATCTCTGTCTGTGTGTGGTATGAGCTGGTGGTGAGAGAGCGAGAGCGAGAGCGAGAGAGACAGAGAGAGACAGAGACAGAGAGAGAGACAGACAGAGACAGAGAGAAAGAGAGACAGACAGAGAGAGAGAGAGAGAGACAGAGACAGAGACAGAGGGAGAGAGAAAAAGAGAGACAGACAGAGAGAGAGAGAAAGAGAGAGAGTGAAGAGAGAGGTGCTAAAGTACCAGCCAGTGTCTCTGTGATGTCCTCCATGCAGGGTTGGGGCTTGTTCCTCAGCAGAGCATACATGGACATGACCATCCCAGGAGTACAGAAGCCACATTGGGAACCATGTGCTTTTGCTATGCGCTCCTAATCATGAGGACACACACGCACCATGCACGCATGCACGCACACACACGCACATCCGCAGACACACACATTATTTTTTTCAAATGTAAAATATAATCCTATAAATGGGGGGGGGAGTAGTTTATACAGTAGGGCTCAGAATTTGGTGCTACGTCCCTGATAGTAAGACCAGGAATGGATTATGGGCCCCTAGACCAGACAAAAAGAAAGGGCCCCCTCCCCTCCTTGCTAATTAACAAAACGATTCAGAGTTTCAGGCCAAATGAGAGAGTCGATGTCCTGGCGGTGTTTGGGGGAAACCTCCCAAGAACATGTTAAAAGTGTTCAAATTAATATAGAGGCTTGGGCTTCAAGTGTAACTGAGGTGAACTGAACTCGTCACCTCCTAGTCAACGCATCGGTTCGGGTATGGGAGGCACAGCACGATACCGCTGAGCTAAAGGACCAGTCCGACCAGACCAGCTCAGCGCTACCAATACCGTATGAGGCTTCGGGAGGGAGGTTTACTAACGTTCCACACCGCACTCTGCTAGTTGGCCCTCGTTACATAAGGTCTCCTTGACACTTGGGCCCCTGGTAGGCCCGTTTAATTATGTCCCTGGGTAAGACCAGGCTAGCAGTTACCTGGACGGGGTGCAGCTTGGTCTTGGTGTTGCCGATGCCCTCCACGGTAGTCACGGCGACCCCCTGGAGTTGGCACACGGGCATCAGGCAGGCGTTCACCGCACAGTGGCTGAGGGGTTAAAGTCAACTTACTGCACACACAGGGGCCGGATTAACACACAGGGCTGCGGTTCCCAAAAACTCGTAGCCTCTTACTGCAAATGGTGTCGTCGTGACCCTATTCACTTGCTGAAAATGCAGGCCATCTTAATCCAGCCCTGTGTGCGCACATGCCTACACTGCCTACACCATCTTACGCGTCAAATTGGCATGAAGGTGTGTGTGTGTGTGTGTGTGTGTGTGTGTGTGTGTGTGTGTGTGTGTGTGTGTGTGTGTGTGTGTGTGTGTGTGTGTGTGTGTGTGTGTGTGTGTGTGTGTGTGTTACGGTATGGTAGGAACAGACCACTGGACAAAGATACCTACCTGATAATGCACAGTTGTAACATTGTCACGAGTCATGTTTTGTTTTGCCAATATCTTTCAGAACATTAAAACCAAAACTTGTCGATCATTTCACTAGAAAAGGATACGAGACTGTCCTGTTCTGGACATGGTAGCGAGACAGCATGACGGTGCAAGCCCCACAGCCTCCTCCTCCACAGCCATACTTGCTGCCCGTCAGCCCCACTGGCACACAGGTCATCGTTAAGGAAACTCCAGAAATTAGATAACATTTTACTTGACGCCAGCGTCATACGTATGACATATTAGAGCCATAGCAGAGCACTTTACTTGACTTTTGAGTTGCATGCCTTTTATGATGCAGTGCTATACAAATACAATTATTACTATTATTTACTTTACTTGACAGGTACGTATGACATCCAGTGTCATAACCTGGCCAAGCATGTGTCATAAACATATGATTTTGCCATTACGAGAAACACGGTTATGGTAAAAACAGCCCTAACAATGTCAACTTTTCATGACCATAAAACGTTAATGACTCGTCCATGACTGTGTCATGACACTGTTTTGACACAATTATAACACTATGTCATTAGTAGGCCTATGACACCGGCATCAAGTAAATTGTTAGGCTACCAAAAAGTACTACCTTATGTAGGCCTAACCTACTACACAACAATGTGTGACAGATGTTCATTAGTAATCATTCACTGTAACATTACAACATCACTTTACAACTTCACAACATTTATTTAGCCTACTAACATAGGTCACTCATTCAGTTTTCTCAAATCATCAACCATGGCATAGTCATTCATGAGAGGCAAGAATAGAATACAATAAGAGCATATAGATGTTAACTTTAAGTGACGAAGACATTTGCATTTGGCCTACTCTATTTAAATGTGTAGGCTAGTGAAGCCTTCGTGACTCCATATCGAAACGGAGGGAGATTGGGTAGGCATGGAAAATGCGCACCAGTCGATGTCCGCAGATGACAACAGTGCCAGTGAAATCCATTCAACCTTGGCTAGCCTTTGTTAACTTTACCTACCAAAGACCGTATTGCAAATTGGATTGAAGGATACTCCTTTTTCGTAAGTAGGGCAACAGCATAGTTTCAGGATCCACATCGCGCTCTGTGACCTAAAGAGGCATAATTTCCGTCAATTTCAAGAAGTAAACAATTGACATTTAGGCTACAAAACACACAAAACACAAGACACCACATGAACTTGGAAGTGCTCATATCAGCATGTTACATTGCCTAATTTGCATATAAACAGCGCGAGTCACTTAAATGTGGATCTCGTGATAGGCCTAAGCACCTTTTTCCCGTTGACAAAAAAAGTTAACAGACTGTCTTGCGCTCCAGCCATTGCGTCGGCGAATAACAACAACAGAGAGGCCGGACACTTTCCTGTCCTCTCCTCAACCTAGCCGACTCTTAAAGTGGCAAGACTATTTCAGGTTAGCCTACTAGTATTGGTCAGGGAAATGAGGGCTCAGAGGAATTGGTTAAATATTGACCGTCACTCTTAGCAACGTTCTGACTGAGTGAGGAAGTGCAATCCTACAACTAGAGCAAATCTCTTTATTTGGGTTCACTTGAGGTCACGGTCTTCGTCTTCTTGTTAGAGGCTCATTCGGGTTCTTGAGATTTTTCTGTCTTTATTTCTTTCTTTCTTTTTTAAGTGGGTATGTTAGAGCTGAATGAACACATTCTAATGCAAAATGAGGGTCCTAGCTTTTAAATGCAACTATTCATGTTTGTGCTTCGGAAGATATTTGGGATTTAAATTGATTAAATAGTAGACACATGCACCGTTGGTTGATGCATTGTTTCCATCTAAGCGAGTTGTGAATTTGTGCCAACTTACAGGTAGGTGGGGCTAGTTGGCACACATTTGTATTGCATTAAATGATGTCAAAGAACATGAAGACTGCTCTATAATGACTGAATACTGAATATTTAAAATATCATGAGCTAAAGAGGCCTAAAATGAAACAACATTGACTGCTCTACAATGGAGTGAAACATAATTAGGGCTAATTCACTCCATTGCGGCTACAAGCAGCGCTCCAATATTGACTATGACTTAGGTAGGCCTGCACAGTAAGTAGGCCAACATATAGCCTACTGTATTGCAACCATACTCATAAATAGTAGTAGTCTAGAATAAGAATTTTCTACAATACATCCAATACATTCTTATGGCCACGGCGCTAGTTGGTACATGCCATAGAAAGTCAATGGAAGCACATGTGCCAACTCATACGTGAGTGTACCAACAGCAGATGAATAAAGTTACTGTACTCTATTTTTCTCCTGTGAGATGGCTGCTATTTCGTTACATTTCCACAAGATGGCAGTGCAGCTCAATGGAAAGGCAATCTTTCATAGGAGAATCCACAGAGAGAGAGAGAGAGAGAGAGAGAGAGAGAGAGAGAGAGAGAGAGAGAGAGAGAGAGAGAGAGAGAGAGAGAGAGAGAGAGAGAGAGAGAGAGAGAGAGAGAGAGAGAGAGTTTTGATCTTTGAAGCCATGGTGTTTGCAGTGTCAGTATGTCCCCCCTGCTGGTAAACTTCATTACAACTATTCCTTCCCTTGGGCTCGTTGAAGGAAAATGCACCCAACCAGCACACAAACAGCTTGTTCAACAGCTTCTTCGTTATATTACATCAAACTTAGCTGACACTTTTATCCAAAGCAACTTACAGTTATTTTAAGTACAGGGTATTGGTTACAGTCCCTGGAGCAGTGTGGGGTTAGGTGCCTTGCTCAAGGCCACCTCAGACATGGAGTGAGATAGGAAGTGGACAGGTGGGATTCAAACCAGCAACCCTCTGATCTAAAGCCCATCTCCTTAACCACTAGGCCTTTGGGGCCCCATCACAGCCTACTTGGCAGAGCCACCTGATAAAATAGATCTACCATTTTGTGGTAGTAGAACCGATCTAACTTGGAGTTTCTTGTGTTGCAGCTGGTACATTATCACAAAACAATGAGTTGCTCACAGCTGCGATTGGGTGAAAAAATACCACAGGATGGGACGTGCCATTGCTGGAAACACATTATCTCTTATTGTGAGAGAGAAACCCACTTTCAGGCCTTCAGGTACGACATCAAACAACACAAAGATCACAGGAAAACAAAATCCCTTTTGTGTAGCAGTGGTGTTGAGTGCTTTGTTAATGTTCACAACTGACATACTGAGAGGCTTTTTTTGGTGGGGAAAAAATGGTTGTGTGTGTGTGTGTGTGTGTGTGTGTGTGTGTGTGTGTGTGTGTGTGTGTGTGTGTGTGTGTGTGTGTGTGTGTGTGTGTGTGTGTGTGTGTGTGTGTTTGTGTCCATGTCTGTGTCTGTGTCTGTGTCTGTGTCTTTGTATCTATGTGTGAATGTGTTTCAGACCTTAAAACAACAATGACATCAGACACGTTCTCTGACAAATGCTGTGAGTGGTGTTGTAAGCTTTGGCCTTGTCTTTTGTTGATTCATTATCAGAGCCTGGAGTCTTAAGTGACGACAGCCTACTGTCAGCTGTCCTGATGATGCGTTTCCCTAAGGTGTAGTCACAACTCTGTTACTGACATATTTAGGTCAGTATGTAGTGAAAATAGTGTACATCGTAGTACATATCATACACAACTATTCATTTTTAGTTTAAACTACTTATATAGTTCTGAATTATATTTGAAGGTGCACTGTGTAAGATTATGTGGCCAGTATTGCAACTATGCAACATTGAAGCTGTGCTGCCTATTGCCAAATTTGATCTTTTTATGAATATTTACTAAGTAATGAACTAATATTTACTAGTATGACCAAAGTATAGTACAGGTTTTGCAGCTAAAAATGGCTATTTCTGGAAATTCAAAATGGCGGAAAATGGAGAGGATCCCCCTTTTCATGTATGAACATTTTTATTTTCCCAGTCATAATGCATAGGCCACTTAGACTTTGATGGTGGTGGTAAGTAGTCCTGCAAAAGGTAACATTGATGAATGGGTAGCATGAATTCTGGAAAGAAAGAGCAAAACATATTACACAGTGCACCTTTAAGATGTATGCTGACCAGGATCGAAAGATTTTCAGACGTTATGAGACATCCTTGTGACACATGTTGCTTCCTCTGCAAGACAGTATGATTCCTACCTGATATGTATGAAATGCACTGCGACTAGGCCTATCAACTAAATGTGGCCTTCGGTCTCATCAAGTGTTTGCACTGCTGCCTTCTTGTCCGTTCTCAGAGCCCCAGGTCTCACCATTATATGTTACTCTAAGTGTATATTGCAGCAGGCATGCCTGCAATTTCACAGACACGCAGCATATAAAAGCATGACACAAACCACAGCGACACAGAGTAGGCTATACCTGGGTGATTAGCCGGGACTTTCCCCAAGTAAATAAAATGACATATGTGAAGTAAAAAGAATAACAAGCATGAACGCTAGGCAGTGACAAGTTATTTCATGTTCTCAATTTTGGCGTTCTTGGTTGGTTTTATAGTCAATTGGTAGTGTCTGCACCCAGAAAGCGCTTTTTGCCCGGAGTGTGATGAATCAGTGGTGGTACTAGGCTATGAGAAGCTTCCGCAAGATGTCCTGCTATACACTTTTATTTAATATTATTTTATTAACATTTTTATACCCCCTTAAGTGTTTTATATCTTTGGGAAGTACTGGATCTCCATCAGTTGGTACAATGCTGATTATATGATCCTTGAAAAAGCAGTGGCTGTGATTTTGTCAAGTGAATTTGTACCAGGCGGTTAGAGCACTGTTGTTTCAACCAATTGCTTTTATGTGACATCATCGGTGAGCAATGTAAGTCGAGTTGCGTCATCTGTGGGGGTGATGTCTTATATCCCATACAGTAAACAATGATTTGAAAAAAAGAAATATTTTGCAAGTTACACATACTTTTTATTTGTGTTGGAACAAACACAACTTTCCAGTGAAAGACGGCTAAGGTAAAAGTGACATAGTATTTGCCTTTTAGTTTGTGTGTGTGTGTGTGTGTGTGTGTGTGTGTGTGTGTGTGTGTGTGTGTGTGTGTGTGTGTGTGTGTGTGTGTGTGTGTGTGTGTGTGTGTGTGTGTGTGTGTGTGTGTGTGTGTGTATTGGCATGCTGGTGAATGTGCTCAGCAAATGTTTAGTCTAGTCACTGAATGATCACTCGGCTGATTTATAGTCCCTGGGAGGATCCTTTACTCCGACGCACCACACACACACACACACACACACACACACACACACACACACACACACACACACACACAGGATCCTCCACTTCGACGCACCACACGCTTCCAAAGAGCCCTGAGTCAGAGCTGGGCAGACACACACACACACACACACACACACACACACACACACACACACACACACACACACACACACACACACACACACACACACACACACACACACACACACACACACACACACACACACACACATACACAGCTCCCCAGGGACATGAGGCCATCTTCCCTGGGGTGTCTGACTTCCAACACGTCTAGCTTCAGGTTGCTTCAGTAGACGCCACTGGGAACGGGTGTACGCACACACACACACACACACACACACACACACACACACACACACACACACACACACACACACACACACACACACACACACACACACACACACACACACACACACACACACACACACACAAGTGAAAAGTTCCTTTCTGGTGACGAGTTACTGCAAAGGACCTCATTCCTCTCCATAGCTACAATACCCCCCCCCCCCCCTCTCTCTCTCTCTCTCTCTCTCTCTCTCTCTCTCTCTCTCTCTGCCTCTATTGTGTATACCACACCTCATCTATCTGTTCTGTTTTTCTTTCATTCTCTACCCATTCTCTCTTTCCCTGTCAGTCTCAGTCGACCCTATACGACCCTCAGCTACCTCTCTCAATTCTTTTATCTCTCTCTACCTCCCCCATTGTCTTATCTTCTACACATCTTTGTCTTTCATGCGTTCTCTTTGTTTGACTTTCATTCCATCTGTCTCTCTCCACCTCTCCCTCCACCCTCCACCCCTCACTCCTCTATCTCTCTGGTCCTTTCTTCCCCATCTGTTTTCCACCATCCACATTCTATCTCTATCATTCTCCTTGATTTGACCTTTCAGTAAGAACTTATAGGGTTCACATAGGCCACTGATATGGTCATAGCATATTTCCTATACAAAGTCCAGAGTTCACATACCGCCTCCTATACTGAACCCACCGGTCCTCCTTTTTTCCACACTGAGCCATACAGTAACATGAACCAAAACCAAACCTCAACCTCAAACCAACCATTTCATATAAACGCAGGGTAGCCCCTAAAGCATATTGCTCAGCAATTACATGTATTAAATGTAAATGTAGGGCTACGGTATATTATAGGGTAAAGACTGTGGCGGTCTTTAAATACATTAGGTTTTTCTACTGTGCTGTAACACGAAAAGCTTGGCAAGGATTTCACAGTTTTTTTTTTCAAACAGCAGGTCTTGAATTATCCCTGTGACACAAGAGCAGGATAAACTTTTATGAACTGTTGGACAATGTATGGTTGAAATGTGTGGATTTCATAAATTCTGAAGTTTTATTGCTGGGGGATTTTAATACGGACGTTGCCAGAGATGAACTTTCAATGTCTAAAGCTTTGAAGAACTTTTGTAGTAGCCGTAGCCTACACCAGCTGGTTAAAGAGCCGACTCGCGTTTGCATGTCTTCTCAAACCAAGATTGACCTTATTCTAGTTTCTAAGAAATCAAGAATTTTAAACAGTGGAGTAATACACTATGGCTTAAGTGACCACTCTATGATTTATTGCACTAGGAAAGTAAAGAAAACTGTGTTTAATGCTCACAACACCATGAAAATTAGATCTATGAAGGGGTATAGCAAAGAGGCACTTTCTGATTGTTTAAATGAAGTGAACTGGTCATCTGTGATTCAATGTTAAGATGTTGATCAGGCTTGGCATTTTTTTAAAGTATTATTTTTGCAAACCATAAACAAGATTGCTCCTTTTAGAGAAGTTAGAGTGAAACAGAGAACAGAACCATGGATAAATGATGGGATAGGCCTATTCGAGGCCATACGGAGCAGAAATAGATTATATGATCAATTTAGGAAAAATAAGGATAATGAGAGTTGGATAGAGTATAAAAAATGAGAAATGAAGTGAATAGACTTGTGGATTGTTCTAAACGGACCTATTTTAATGAGAAAATTGCAGAGTATAAACATGACGCAAAAAAACTTTGGCATTCATTGAAAGAGTTGGGATGTAATAAGAGGTTGAAAACCAAAACATGCAATATAAGTTTAGACCTTGGTAATACAATTATATCAGATAAGGATAAAGTAGCAGACAGTTTTAACAAATATTTTTCTACAATTGCTAAGCTGGTTGAAAAGCTCGAAGAAAGTAAAGTTTCTGAATTTTATTTACAGCAAGGGTTCAGCCAAATGCATTCTCTTTAGACAAGGTATCAGAAGCAGACGTACTAATACAACTCCAAAAGTTAGATGGCTCTAAAGCTACAGGTCTTGATAATATTCCATCTCGATTCTTGAAGGATGCTGCGGAGAGCATTACTCCAAGTGTAACACACATCATTAACTTGTCTATTGAAAATGGTTACTTCCCAAAGGATCTGAAGCTGGCTAAAGTGATTCCACTTTACAAGAAAGGGAGTAAATTAGATCAGGGCAACTATAGACCAGTCTCCATCCTGTGCACAATATCAAAACTAATTGAGAGATTGGTATATGAGCAGGTCAACACATACTGTATCTTTCATCTCACAACCTTCTATACGAACTGCAATCTGGATTCCGGAAATCACACTCCACCGACACATGTCTATTATATCTAACTGATTACATTAGAAAGGAGGTTGACCAGGGCAAATTCTGTGGCATGGTCATGCTGGATTTGCAGAAGGCATTTGATACTGTTGACCATGGGATTCTACTATCAAAATTGAGGGCTATAGGGTTCAATAGCACAGCAGTAAAATGGTTTGAGTCGTATCTGATGAATAGGATACAAGTGGTGGATGTTGGGGGAACTTTATCCCAGCCAGAAACTGTGAAGTGTGGGGTCCCTCAGGGGAGTGTTTTGGGCCCTCTTCTTTTTCTTTTATATATTAATGATCTTAAATCAGTCTGCTCATGTGAATTATTTTTATTTGCTGATGATTCTGCACTTGTGTTTTCACACAAGGATAAAACCATGGTTGAATCAACACTAAGTAGCGAGCTTTTTAATGTCAGTAAGTGGTTAGCAATTAATAGGCTTTCTCTTCATCTAGGAAAGTCCATTTTGTTTGGATCTAGACTGAAATTGAACAAAAACCCAGGTTTTAGTATATTAGCTGGTGACACTGCACTTAATGCCAAGGACTCGGTCAGCTATCTTGGGTGTTTACTGGACAGCCAGTTGTCAGGAGCTGGCCAAGCGCAGAAAGTCATCACTAAGGTTAATCAACGAGT
>NC_085868.1:17756590-17759090 GCF_034702125.1 Engraulis encrasicolus | reverse complement strand
CACACACACACACACACAGGGGTAGGGTAGACCTCTTGAGGGCTTATACAGTATTGATGCTCTGACTGCATGCTGTACCTGAGGAGAGATCAAAGGGGCCTGCTCCTCTCAGGGTCTCTTGCTTTCATCTTGTCTCTCGTCTCCCTCGTCCTGCCACAAGGATCCATCCTGGAGCACTCACCTTGGAGGTGAACCCCTCTCCTCTCCTCTCCTCTCCTCTTCTCTTCTCTTCTCTTTTCTCCTCTTTTCTTCTCTTCTCTTCTCTTCTCTTCTCTTCTCTTCTCTTTTCTTTTCTTTTCTTTTCTTCTCTCCTCTTCTGGTCTCTTCTCTCCTCGCCTCTCCTCTCCTGTCCTCTCCTCATCCTCCTCTCCTCTAGTTTTCCCTTTCCTCTCGTCTACTCTACTCTACTCTACACCCACCTCCTCCGCTCTCCTCTCCCTCCTCTCCTCTCCTCTCCTCTCCTCTCCTCTGCTCTCCTCTCCACCTCTCCTCTGCCCTCTCCTTGCCACTCTTCTCCTCTGCCCTCTCCTTGCCACTCTTCTCCTCTCTTCTTTCCTCTCCTTTCCCCATCACCTTGCCTTTCCTCTTTTCTTGTCATTTTTTTACTCTTTGTGTTTCTCTCATCTCAACTCATCCCGTCATGCCATGAAGGTATCGGAGCACCAGACTTGGAGATGAACCCCTCTGCTCCATTTTTCTCTCTCCTCTCCTCTCCTCTATTTTTCATCTCTTCTCCTTCCCTCTCCTCTCATTTTTGTCTTGCCCCTGTTATCTCTCTTCCTCTCCTCTCCTCTGCTTTCACCTCCTTCTTGTCCTGCTATGAAGATCTTAGAGAACTCAACTTGGAGTTGAACTCTCTTCTCTACCTTTTTCTCTCCTCTCCTTTTCTTCGTCTTTTTACTCTTTCTGTTCCACTCATCTCATCTCCCCGTCTCTCCATAAAGATCCTGGAACACTTGACTTGGAGGTGAACTCTTCTGCTCTTCCTCCTTCGTTATCATCTTTCTTTTGTCTCCTTTTGTCTTTTGTCTCCCTACATTTCCTTGACAAAATATGTCATATTTCTTGTAAATCTACAACATTAAATGACAAAAGACCAACAAAGGTCGGCGTCTGCGCCTGTACTTAACACCCGTGTATTGCTTGGTACGTGCACTCCCAAAAAGTAGTAATCACTCAAGATAAAGGAAAAAAGGAGGCGCACACAAGGCTTGTGTGAAAAAGTGTATTGTAGCCGAAATTTAACAACAGAGGTCTGAGGTTAACTGGAGAAACAGACGTTTCGGAGCTAGCATTGAGAATGGTCCTACTGGAGACATTGAGACTATCTCTGAAACGTCTCCATTCTCCATTATTTTGGGGGCCAGATAAGATTACCTCAAGGCTCGTAAATGGCACTCGAGACATAACTTCCCACACCTCTGCTGTAAGCCAATCCTACACAAATATGGCTGATTCACTGATACTGCTGATGACCTGTGATAGGAATGCTAATGGATGTTGTACATCATCCCGTCTCATGTAGGCCAAGTGCCCACGCTGACAGTCAGGGTTGCTGACAGCTTTGCCTGGGCCCAGGCCAAAGTAGTTTTAAATGGCCACCTTCCCAATACATACAATGTAATGAAAACTAAATTCTGGGCCCCATTTCTCCCTGGGCCCGGGACAACTGACTCCTTTGTCCCCGCCTGCAGACTTCCCTGGACGTGGGTGTCAGTTCAGTGCAAGGTGCTGATTTCCCAGCCTATGTAATGCAGTCAGCGCTCAGTTGGCCGTCCATATTGTGACACTGGCAGTTGGGAAGTATGGAAAAGGCTGGCTTACTGTAAATGAAACCCACGCAGACATGGCTGTCAGTGGGGGTGTGGGAACATGGCTGAAGGTGGCACAGGAAGGAACATCTGGCCTGGGGTCCAACCGACTCATCACATTAAACTGCACACCCACTTGGTGTAGTAGTAGTAGTAGAAGAACGTTGTATTAGTAGTCCTTAACCAGATCTCAATATCTTGCAGTACTATGAAACATGCCGTAACTTATTATATATATATGCTTTTATTTGAAATTCTATTTATACTTTTGTTAGAATTTAATATATTGCTGAGTCTCTTTACACTGTAATTAAAACTACAAATCCATGTCATATACAGTATACAGTACAGCACAGTAGGGTATTGTCCTGCCTTTATTGCCTTGACCTGACCTCTTCTTCCATTTCTCCTTCCTGTCTCTTTTCCTCTGCCTCTGTCTGTCTCTGTCTGTCTGTCTGTCTGTCTCTCTCTCTCTCTCTCTCTCTCTCTCTCTCTCTCTCTCTCTCTCTCTCTCTCTCTCTCTCTCTCTCTCTCTCTCTCTCTCTCTCTCTCTCTCTCTCTCTCTCTCATGCAGCCTCTTCAACTTACAGTAGTTCCACTCTGCCTCTGCCTCAGCCTCTGCTTCTCTACCCCATGCCAGCTGCTGGACTGGGCTCGAGAACCAGCCCGGGTATTATTGGCATGGACCA
>NC_085868.1:17749090-17751590 GCF_034702125.1 Engraulis encrasicolus | reverse complement strand
ATAAATGCAATTTCATTGTGTGCAGTGTGCAGTGTTCACTTGTGTGCTGTGGAGTGCTGTGTCACAATGACAATGGGAGTTGGAGTTTCCCAATGGGCTTTCACTTTCACTTTTTTACAGTCAACAGTGCAGGGGAACAAGTCTGCACTTTTTTATGAGAAAAAACAGAGCAGACAAACCCATCTTCCTAGAACACAAATTATTTTGTTTGTTTGTCTGTCAATATGGAGATAAATTGGCAAAAACATACTCCTCCTCAACTGTCATCAGTGTTGCCAGATTGGGCTGGTTCCCGCCCAATTAGGCTGCTTAGGATGGCTGTAAAAATGGGTAAGAAGTAACCTGGCTCTCGGATGGCCGTGTGCGGGTAAAATGGCATCTATCAGAAAAACCTGCCCACTTTTTGCCATAGAAATCAATAGAATTGGGCGGGATTTTGTGCTTCTAGGCGGATTTTGAACATTTTTTGGGCTGGAAATCATCAGCCTCATCTGGCAACCCTGACTATCATAGCTAATTGCAACACCATTGACGGTAACACGGTTGACATTTCAGCCATTTTTATGGTGTGCTCACTGAGGACCTCAGAAGTTCCACCACAACACCTTAATCAATTCATGTATCTGTATGCTTTATCTGTGTTTTTCTACATGTGATTTCTAATTCAGATTCTTATGAATATGTTGATAACACAGTTGACAGGCAATTTTCCCGCTATGAGAACATGAAAAAGAATGGATTAAATTAGGAAGGATGGAGCTCAAAACTTACCAAAAAGTCTTCCCATATCCTGCCAAAGAGATTATGACATCACGTGATGTTATTCGTATGGCCTAAGACCAAACCATTACTGATTTATGGAGGGGGTTTCAGACCGTGACACGGTTAACACAGTTTTCGTGGACACACACGAAATGGCAAATTTCATGTATAATGGAAAGGACAGTGGTCTTTCTGATAGTTTTGTCATATTGTGATGATTACTGTGAATCAACATTTACAATCGTCTTGGGCAAAACAAGTTTCTTTATATGCTAATATGAAGACCGAATCTGACATTTGGAAAACAGGACGGCATGAAAACGCCCAAAACCAGTATCAAATATTCATTCTTGCTGAGGGAAATAATGCCATGTCTACACTTTCTGTGTTATATGAAAGATAAATGTTTTCTAATGTCCAAAACATCATTGGATGCAGTTAATAGTTAGTGGAATTGGCAAATAAAATTCACGGACTTAAAAGCGCAGGCGAATCGGAGAATCACTCATTTGTGTGTGTGTGTGTGTTCGTATGTGTATGTGCATGCGTTCGTATGTGTGTGTGTGTTCGTGAGTGTGTGTGTGTGGGTGTGTTCGTACGTGTATGTGTGTGTGTGTGTTCATTACCAGCTCCACTGCCAGGGAGCTTCTAATGGACTCTGCACTCTGCCAGCCAGCCACACTCCTCAGGTGCACCTGGAAGACACAGCACAGCACTCCCACTCCCCACGCCCCACTATACCACGCTGAATCTTTTATCCCTTTATATGCGCTACCCCTCTTCCTTCCCTCCTCCCTTCCTTCCTTCCATCCTTTCTTCCTTCCTTTCCTCGCTCTTCTTTGCTTACTCTAAAAAGTGTTCCCTCTCACTCTCTGTTTCTGTGCCTCCTTCGCTCCCCCTCTTCCTTCCTTCCTCCCTTCCTCCCTTCCTTCCTTCCTTCCTTCCATCCATCCTTTCTGCGCTCTTCTTCGCTTACTCTATAAAGTGTTTTGCTCCCTCTCCGTCTCTGTTTCTGTGCCTCCCTCCTTCAAGAGTGATGTAGAGTAGTGTTTCTCGACGTGGGCTCTACAGCCTCCCATGAGGGCGTTGGTAAGCCCTACGGGGGTCGTTGAGAAGGAGACTGAGAGGGGTGACAGAGCTGCCATTGAGGGCGTTATTCTATTTATTCACTTTTATACTAACGAGGGGGCGTTGGCATGCTTACGACAAGGTCGAAGGGGCGTTGGGAGGCATGTGAGGAGGTACAGGAGGCGATTAAAAAATAGTTGAGAACTACTGTTCTAGAAGCTTCACTGGTAAAGGCAGAAGGAGTAAATAAGATTAACTTTATTAATTGGGGGAAATTAAGGACTGAGAAGGACTGAACGAGAGGACAGGGAGCGAAAGAGAGAAACATGGAGGAGGAGTGAGAGAGACATAGGGGGGTGAGAGAGGAGGGGATGTGAGAGAGGGAGAGAGGGAGAGGAAGAAAGATAGGGGTGAGGGGAAGAGAGAGAGAGGGAATGGAAGAAAAATAGAAGGACTGAGCGAGAGGACAGGGAGCGATAGAGAGAAGGATTGAGGAAGAATGAGATAGGGCGGTGAGAGAGGAGGGGATGTGAGAGAGGGAGAGAAAGAAAGATGGGGTGAAGGGAAGAGAGAGAGGCAGAGGAAGAGAGATAGGGAACGGAAGAAAGAGAGAAGGACTGAGCGAGAGGATGGGGAGTGAAAGAGAGAAGGATTGAGGAGGAGTGTGTGA
>NC_085868.1:17726590-17744090 GCF_034702125.1 Engraulis encrasicolus | reverse complement strand
TATAGATAACAGTTACTACTGTGGAAGATGGTAGGTTTAATCAATTTGGACTTAAGTACATTTAACTTAAACTTTTACATATAATGAGTATATACAACAGTTGAGGTCACAAAAGATTGTAAGTTTAATCATTCATAATTACTTAGTTTTTCTAGGGCAACCACTTTTCTGGGTTTTTGTAAGTAAACTCAACTTATAAGATTTTACAGTGTATGATATGACATAACATTGGCATAACAGTGTCATGAACGAGTCATAAACGTTTTATGGCCATGAAAAGTTGACATTGTTAGACCTGTCTTTGTCATAATCGAATTTCAGTTAAAGACAAAGTCATACAATGTTTATGACATTGACATAATGTTTATGACACATGAATGATTGCATTATGACACCGTTATGTCATACCCATGACGCCAGCGTCAAGTAAAGTGTAACCATTGATTTACAGACAGTCCTATCCTTGACAACTGAAGTATCTACGGATGAGTGCAATACAGTCATACAGTACCCTTTCACAACCAGAAGCAAAATACAGTATATATCATATAGAGTATGTTAGAGTCTTTATACTGTACTGTAGGCTACTTGGATGTCATGTTTTACCTCTGAACTTGAGAACTAGATAGCCTATTATACCATTTTTATTAGGGCTGTAATGATATTGTGTCGAATTGAGAAATCGTGATACACAGACTCACAATACTGTATCGTGATGCAAGAAACCAGTATCGTGATACAGCCTTTCAAAGTTCTGTTACCCTTCAGTCCAGAGAACAACCACATACAAGATACCTGTACAAGATATTTTATTGTCATGTGTATACATATGAAATATATATACAATGAAAAGTATCCCTGCTCGGAGAGTCCCAAAAAAGATAAAAAGGCAAAAGTAGAAGTAGGAAAAAATATATTCAAAAAAGTTGAAGGCTGCATTTAAAAAAAGGCAGGTTGAAGAAAGGGGAGATATGATGAGTGGATTCCTTCCTATGGTTATGGTTACATGATATGATGCAATGGTGATTCAAATCAATCATTTTTAAAAAATCGTGGCGCTTATCGAACCGTAGGTCAAATATTGTGATACAAACCGGATCATGACTTGAGTGTATCGTTATACTGTAAACGCAATGACAATGTCTGACAAACAACAACTTTTTCAGTATAGTGAATGGACATGGCCATGATACAGGTCAGGGCTGTGTTTCTCGAAAGCGTAGTTGTTAGACAGTCAGCAACTTGGGTAGTTGCCAATGGGAAATTGCACTGCGAACGACCCCAGATTAGTAGGCTATATGTTTCATCTAGAGACAAAAAGTCCACGAGACGTTGACCACCACATTTGTAAACATGCGTGATACATTTCAGCGTAACATGGTAGTAGCAAGAAAAGAATAACCTCCGTTGCAAAAGGCACCATATTTTACGAATACAAAACATATTGTTGTGCTTCAGCTTCATCCATCTGGCTCCCCGTCTCTCTGTCTGGCCGGGGCTGTGGCTTATGTGGATGACATGCTGCATATGGTTTCTGTATTGACTTGACTGGATTTATGGGTGTCTCTGGGGGGCATACACGTAGAGCTCTTATGTGACATCATATCCTCCTGCATCCACGAGAACTCAGGAAGTAGGTTTTTTTTTTTAACAATGGCTATTTCTAATGTTTTAATATACATTTTCACACCAAACAATTTAGCTGGATGTTTTTTCCCTACAAATTTCATGCAGTCGACGTGACTACAATATATCAATATTTTTGCGTGAATCATCAACGTAGTTCCCAAAACAGCATATATGTAACCCAACACATACTGTAGAATGACTGGAAACAGAAGATATAATATAGTAGAGTAGAGTAGTAGAGTATCATTTATTAATCACGAGGGAAATTAAGGTGTCCAGTAGCATATTGCTACCATGCTATTAGATAGTCGGGTACAGTCGCGCGAATGCGGAACTACGTCACGTCCACTTAAGAGCTCTATTGTATTCATGGCCCTGGGTCAGATGGAGGTTCCTGAGTCCTGAATTCACCCATGTGTGGGTTATCTGCTGTCGGTGTAGCGGCTTCAAAACCTGTTGTGATTACAGCAGCAACACAGACAGGGTTTGCTGGATAAGACACACAAATACACACAATGCTCAAACACACACACATATTCTCTCTCTCTCTCTCTCTGTCCTATCTTTGTCGTTAGCACACACACACACGCACACGAACAACAAGCACACACACAAACACACACACATACACACACACACACACACACACACACACACACACACACACACACACACACACACACACACACACACACACACACACACACACACACACACACACACACACACACACACACACACACACACACACACACGCGTGCACAGAGTCATTTTGATTTGTCTAAATGGCTGTGGCTCATTGCCTGAATCATTGAGTCTTTCCATTATCGTGAGCTGCTTCGCTCCACTCACACACACACACACACATACACACACACACACACACACACACACACACACACACACACACACACACACACACACACACACACACACACACACACACACACACACACACACACACACACACACACACACACACACACACATTATCGTGAGCTGCTCCCCTCCGCTCTGCTCCGCACCGCACCACACCAACTGTTTGATATTTCCTCCTCTTTCTACTGCTTCCAGGGGCTTGGAGATAGGCCACACTCTGACACATACACACACACACACACACACACACACACGCATATGCGCACACACGCACACACGCGCACACACACACACACACACACACACACACACACACGTGAGGCATACACTATGTTCTTCGCCAAATACTCTTCTGACACATGCACAATCAGAGTGAACAATGTATGAGTATTTCGGTTCCTGGAATTATATGAAAAAAGTAAAAATAGGGAAGTGCTTTGATCTGGCTCTATAGGCAGGCTTTTGCTACTGTGCAGCGGGAGCAGGTGAGGGGAGGGCGGTGTTGAAAAAAGGGAGAAAAAAAGACAGCTGGGAAGATGTAAAAGAAAGAGAACTCAGAAGAACAGGGGTGCGTTTCTAGCCAGTTAGCAACTTCGGTAGTTGCCAATGGGAAATTGCATTGAAATAAAACCATAGACAGAAAGAATGACAGAATGCTGCATGGCAAACTAAATGACAAGAAGGACTCTCATTCTAGTTGCATGGAATGTGGAATGCACACCATGGAACCTCAACTTACTCTATAGTAGAAGGAAACTAGAAATGCACTCAGAGAGTGTAGACCTCTGTCAAGGAATCTGTTCGATAGAACATTTGACTATGTTACACCTTAATTTTTTCAAGTCTTTCTGCCTTGTTTTTGTGGAGTTAGAAACTGGAATGTCAAGATGTGCCCATCCCACAAGTGTGAAGACTCTTTTAAAAAAATTCTCGGATCTGGATTGTGATCCGAATCACCATCAAAATGTAATCAAGCGTTCCCTGTGTCATTCCCAACAACTCCACAGAATTTAACCAAAATCCACTTTTTGAATTATTCTGCTGACAGACAGACCAACGTGACCGAAAACATAATCTCCTTGGCCGAGGAATTATGGAGTAGGAATTACTCTGGAGTTGCCTGCATGATTACTATGTCAGTCGGTTGTTTGGTCACTCATTAGTCGGTCGAAACCAATTTGATTTGTGTAGGGTTGTGGAGGGCCTGTTGGGCACGTTATCTCTCACCAACATGAACACAGTAAAAAAAGCATTGTTCAATTGACACTGTAGCCCCTTAATGCACACCGTTCCTCCAGTATCGCGCTGTAATAGTCATTGAAATGTAACTACCGTAGCACTACAATACTATGACACAACACAGGCCCTTTAGTAATGCACCACTACTTGGTCATTACCATACTGGTACCAACAAATTTATAAAGCTGCGTCTTAAGGGGTTAAGAGTCAAATTTACAGTTTTTTTTTTTTTTATCTCTGCACGTACTTCAGAACCAGGCACACATAACAGGTAGTCCACTTGTTAGGTATCCATACAGCTGCATAAACACTCATTCTCCATATCAAGATTGTTATCTACGTGTATGTGTTATGGCTTACTCTTTTATAAGTTTGCTATTTGGAAAAATGCCTTGTGCTGGAGATGAGGAGTGTGAACTGACTGACCGTTTCCATTGAGGAAAAAACTGTTTAACAGTATAAACAAATTAAGATAAGTGGAGCAACCTTACCAGGCAGAAGTCATTGCATAGTAACAAACTTGTGAGAGAGAGTGAGGGAGAGAGAGAGACGTACTCTTGTGTATGTGTGCGTGTGTGTGAGTGCGTGCGTCTCTCTGTGTGTGTGTGTGTGTGTGTGTGTGTGTGTGTGTGTGTGTGTGTGTGTGTGTGTGTGTGTGTCTGTCTGTCTGTCTGTCTGTCTGTCTGTCTGTCTGTCTGTCTGTCTGTCTGTCTGTCTGCCTCTCTGTCTGCCTGCCTGCCTGTCTGTTTGTGGTCCCATGCGTGCATTCATGAGTGTGTACTGTGTACTGTGTATGTCTCCCAGCACTGTGTGTGTGTGTGTGTGTGTGTGTGTGTGTGTGTGTGTGTGTGTGTGTGTGTGTGTGTGTGTGTGTGTGTGTGTGTGTGTGTGTGTGTGTGTGTGTGTGTGTGTGTGTGTGCTGTGTACGTCTCCCAGCGTGAGTCGCCCTCTTAAGATCAGCATTTGTCTGAGAGATGAAAGTCTTGAGACTGCTCGGACCAGTAGGATTTGATCAAAAGTTCAAACACACTCACACACGCTCTCTCTCTCTCTCTCTCTCTCTCTCTCTCTCTCTCTCTCTCTCTCTCTCTCGCTCTATCTCTCTCTCTCTCTCACACACACCACACACACACACACACACACACACACACACACACACACACACACACACACACACACACACACACACACACACACACACACACACACACACACACACCGTACCCTTCACTCATCTGCACACTGCTACTCGAGGAAGGCAAATTGTATCCTTGCTTCAAAAAATCTGACCACTGTTTACAGATGTTTCTCCTTTTTGTCGTTTAATTTGTTATTTTGATTTTAGACAGAAAACACAAGGATGGCATTATCCATTTCTATAAATACCCGGTTATGTGTAAACAAAATGTACTGTATAACCTCAGTTTGAAAACAACTGACCCATGTCGCCTTCAAACTCTCGTGAAAAGCAAACCCGCTTCCAACCAGGGGAACTGAGCGATTGTCTGGCCAGCGTACAGTAATGGCACAAGTTGGGCATTAAGTCTAAAGACATAAAATCTGCTTTTCACTGTGCTTCACTTTGCTGCTTTTATTTAAAATATTTCATGGGGGGCCATTATTAGTGTTTTCCGGAGATAGGACAGTGGAGGAGAGACAGGAAGTGAATTGGAAGAAAGAGACGGGGAAGGGACAGCAAAAAAGGTTAAAGCTTAAAGTGGAGAATCCGCTTTACGTCACAGGGGGATTTCCTAATGTCCAGTAATCACTACTGTCA
Source organism: Engraulis encrasicolus (assembly GCF_034702125.1). Lineage (NCBI taxonomy): Eukaryota > Metazoa > Chordata > Actinopteri > Clupeiformes > Engraulidae > Engraulis > Engraulis encrasicolus. The sequence continues at coordinate 17,738,566 of NC_085868.1, read as the reverse complement.
AAATTGAAAATATTTTTTTCCTTTTTTCTTTTTAAACTCCTGTTGACAAAGTATCAGTTGGCCAAAATATCACTTACAAGTGCAAGTCAGATTGCAAGCAGAAAGCGCACTCGGTGTGATCACAGCCTAAGCATGGAGAACACTATGGGGCCGAAGAGGTCAACTTGTCCCTATGGTCCCTCTGGGATGTTACCAAGGCTATACATTACCTTTTTTCATCACTAGCCATTGTGGCCCTAACAGAAAGCTTGAGAAAAATCCAGCCACTGCACTGCAACTTTGTTGTGCAATATTATGCTTACACATCACCTTAACCTTACAATTTGCCCTGAAATGTTTACATACGGTGCAAGTCTTGTGTTGTTTAAAGTGAAAATCTGGGACACTAAGTGACTTCTTCGTCCCATGGGCTACTACCATGTGGCCCTGAATAAGGCATTTAAGCCTCAATATCTCCAGAGGGGATCGTCCCTATTAAGTTCACTACAACATGCTCCGGATTACTGTAATGGGTCAAAGTTAAATGCAATCTGTTCGCTAAAATTGCTTCTATAGTAATTGTGGTTTAAGCATGGTTAAAAAATCACTTACAATGGAAAACAGTGCATAGGACTGTACTGCAAAGTAAGCTTAATGGCTCTCATGGTGTAATTTTTTAATAAATTGGACATTGTTTAAGGCATATGCTTACTAATGAATGTTGTGTCTTGAAGTTGACTTATTTGCCTGTTTACTACCAGCCTTAATCACAAGTGAGATTTTCTTTCACATCAGAACGATTGTGCAAAGCAGCATGGGATTTCCCAGGCTATCGGCTTATGACATACCATATGTGCATTGTAGAATCATAGGCATATGTCTGAATAATTATAAATAAGTAATCAATAAATAATAATTAAAATAAAATAATTAATCATGTACATATACTAATCATATATCCCTGTACTTAATGAATATTCTAAACTTGTATTAATGTGTATGTCATTTGTCCGTTATTTTTACAGATTCAGATGTGTTTACTCGTTTTGAGCAAATATTGCTTATAACAAGTTTTTTTTAAGTAAAAATAACTTGCCCCACAGACAAATATCTTAAAATAAGTCTAAATAGTTTAAGTTCTAGTTCTAAATTCTAGCTAAAAACTACTCGTTATTACGTGATTTATACTTAAATTATGACTGACTAGAGGTTTTTGCTTGAAACTAGAAAACTAAGCATGCTGAGATTTTAATTTTTTGCAGTGCGAGCCAGGTGTCCAGGTGTCTTGGGAGAATGGACCTGAAGGCAAACACAGGAGAGGGATAAACTGTCCACATTCTTCAGTGGTCAACAGCACTGCACACTCACACTCACCATGTGTAGGTAGCTTAGTGTGTTTAACCTGGGCTGTTGGTGTTGGGCTTATGGGCCATATCTGATGGAGGGGGTTGTGTGTGTGTGTGTGTGTGTGTGTGTGTGTGTGTGTGTGTGTGTGTGTGTGTGTGTGTGTGTGTGTGTGTGTGTGTGTGTGTGTGTGTGTGCAAGGACCGCGGAAACGGCCGAGCAAGGGGGGCCGTGGCCCGGGTAACTTTTTGAAAAATAAATGAATGAAGGACTTAAAAAAAAATCCAAGTCAAAACCTGTGGACAATATCAAACTTATACACAATCCTCGTGTAATAAAGCGTTTCCCTAAACCAATATTTCCTTCACCAATACTGTATTAATATTTGACATGCGTGTGGATATTGCAAAATCTGGAGTTCCAAGCAACAGTGCAGCACTGAAAATCGCGCGGAAGAAGTTGCCTAGGCGAGGTTGAGTAAGGTCTCACCAAACCGTCCAAAACGGTTAGTCATTTAATCATTTCGCTGAGCAGACAGCGACGCAAAGAAGCCAGGTTGTCGCGGGAACGTACAGCAAGCGTTGTATTACTTATTCATCTGAAAGCGCGGATATGCTCGCATGCGCTTTCACCGACTTCGATCAGCAAAGAATGGTGCTTCAGTGCTCCCTGCAGCGGTCCACGGGAATGTAGAGCACACACGAAAGTTTAACAAAAGCTCTGCTTATTTTTTTATTGACAATCACCGCTGCCAAGTACAGTGTCACCGCCCATAAAAAAGAACACACAGCAAGGAATACTGCCTAGTGCCTACCATTATCCATCGAAAGGTTTTAATAGTGGATTACCAGGAAAGTTACTGTCATCTTTGCAACCTCCATCAATGTAGGCTAAGGGACAGTGAGTCATGCTGATGTGATTATTAAACACTTGGATTTGGTTATTTAAGTTTTGTTGGCTGTTTGGACATAGCCTAAGTAAAATCATCCTGGCAACGTGATGTATCCGCTCTCTCTCTCTCTCTCTCTCTCTCTCTCTCTCTCTCTCTCTCGTGCGCGCGCCTAGCTCCGATAAAACAGAAAACATAGCCTATCCCCAATGCACTCATCTGACCAAGCACCACAGAAAGTTCACTTCTTTGTGTTCAGTGTTTCTCATTGCTTAAGTAGGCTACTGGTAGCAAGCAAGCCGACCGTTTTTCAGTTGCGTTTCCAGCGACCACCGAGGTGCAGAACATTTTATTCTGCACCGTTCTGTGATGATGTATGCGTGTCCATATATGCTATACCACGCATAGCCTCGGCTATGCATCTTGTCCGACCTAAAATTTTGGTGACACAGACCCCCTCTTGCGATTGTGGGCTGGGGTGGCCAGACGTCCTTCTAGGATGGGCCGTCCGTCGTCTTTTCAGTGCCTTGTCCGGCGTGAGATTTCATGCAAAAATGCATTAAAATGCATGAAATTGCATCTAAGAAACGCAAATTTTCTTTGGGGAGGACCCCCAAACCCCCCGTCCTAAAATGCCCTCCCCCCCTTACGGCCCCCCCTTGTTCAAATACGTTCCGCGGTCTATGTGTGTGTGTGTGTGTGTGTGTGTGTGTGTGTGTGTGTGTGTGCGTGTGTGTGTGTGTCTGTGTGTGTGTCTGTGTGTGTGTGTTTGTGAACCTGAATAACCTTGAGGTTTATGAGCCAGTTTAGGATGTGCCATATGTCCATGAGTGTACATGTGGTGATTATTTGTGTGTGTGTGTGTGTGTGTGTGTGTGTGTGTGTGTGTGTGTGTGTGTGTGTGTGTGTGTGTGTGTGTGTGTGTGTGTGTGCGTGCGTGCGTGCGTGCGTGCGTGCGTGCGTGCGTGCGTGTGTGTGCTTGCCTGACTCGCTGTGCCTACATTTTTGCCTGTGTGTGTTTGTGTTTCTGAGTCTACCTTCATACCTGCTCATATGCTAATCCCCCGGGCTCTCCTTTGAAGTGTATAGTGCATGCCCTTCACACATGCTAACACTGAGGCTGAGGGGAGTGGGATATAGACGGGAGCGTACCTATGTTACCCGGGTCCTATGTTCCCCGGGTCCTTTACAAAGTGTGCCCTTCCAAAAACCATCCCTAAACCTAACATGTCATTAAAGGGACACTGTGCAGGAAATGGTCAAAAAAGGTACTGCAAGTATGCTGCTCATTGAAACTGGGCTGCCTATTGCCAAATTTGATCTTTACATGAAAGTTTACTAAGTAATAAACAAATATTTTCTAGTATGGTCCAAGTACAGTCATTTTTGCAGCTAAAAATGGCTATTTTTGGAAATTCAAAATGGCGGACCATGGAGAAGATCCCCCTTTTCATGTATGAAAAGTGCAATTTTTCCAGTCATAATGAATACTTAGAATTTGATGCTGTTGGTAAGTATTCATGAAAAAGGTAACATTAGTGAATGGGCAGCATGAATTCTGGAAATAAACAACTAAAAATCTCACACAGTGTCCCTTTAAAGCAATATGTCTGAGTTGTAAATGTGTGCCCTGACCAAAACTATACCTAAACCTAACCTGTCACAGGTGCAACCACAACCTGTGCTTTGCCATGCGGCAGCAGTCTACTTGGAAACAGCGGGGAACATAGAACCCTTTTTTGAAAAAAAAAAAAGTTCCAGGACCTGTGGAACATCGGTATGACTTAAGGAAGAAAAATCTGCACTCACAAACTGCGTCTCATTATTTATTTATATTACCACCATGTCCATGTCCAAACACGTTTCTGCTATCAAGCCTTCATCAGTGCGTGGTACCAACATTTTTCTTCCTTAAATTGATACATTTTATCGCACACTTTAGTTTTTTCCAAGAAGTTGAGTGCGTCCTTTGCAAAAACTTGAAGAACATCGGTATGACCCCATCTAGACTAGGCTGGCCCTCACTCTGTCTGTCTCTGGAGATCTTGCCTGGCCAGGGCTCCAACACCAAATTCACAACACTGTACCCACGCAGATCCCCCATGGCCCCCATCCAATTACCGCAGAAATACACCAGCGGCGATCTGAGCGAGGCGAGCGACGGAAGTAATTGACTTTGTATTGAGTCGCGCGACAAAAGCGATTCTGGAGACTAGAGCGATTTGCGCGACGAGCGCGACAGTTTCAAGTTGAAATCTTTTCAACTCTCTATGACGCGGTTCGGCGACAAGCCGCGACAGCCAATGACTGTATAGAGGTCAGTGACCACGGCCAATGGGAATGCTTGAATGCTTTGCCTTCTGCCTGTACGGACATACTCTAGTCTCCTCAATCGCTCGTATCGCTTGTTGCTGCACTCTGTCGCTTGAATCGCACCGCGCCTGGTCTATTCACGCGGTTACAGAGCATGTCTTTGACTGGTCCTGGGACAAAGTCATTTGAAAGCCCCCCTGTTCTAAACTCACAATGTAATGTAATGTAATGTAATGTGCTTTACATGTAATGTAATGTTTTTTGTTAATGTCTTATACAGTATGTATGTTTAGTTTAACTGCACATTGGAGACTCGTCACATGCATTTTCAAACTTCTGTGCTAACCCTGTTACATAGATTTTTTGACAATAAAGTACACTTGACTTGACTCGACTCGACTCCACTATAGGTCTGTTTGGGGATCTAGCCAAGGTCTCTTTGGGGATCTGGCCTGGTTCTCTCTGGGGACTAGTCTGGCGGCAAACGCCATACTCAATCACAAGTGTGATCGAGTCTGGGGACCAACTGTACATTATCTCGTAGGGAGGTGTGGTTTCCGTAGCCGTTGATTGGACGGCACGAGTGTCCATCACTCGCCAGAGAGAACCCATGCTGCCTTGCGCGCGATGACGTGTGTATATCGCGACGAGGAAATTATCTGCAAGAAGCCACAGAAATTGAAGAAGCTAAAACAGTCTAGAAATCAACAATGGCGCCAGACGATTTTTGCAGTTTGTGCAAGACAAATGAGAAGGACCACCATCTACATATGGACATTCAACTGACATGTTCGCAGTGAAAAAAGAAACAACAATTTCGAACAGGCTGGCGTTCCTACGCTTGATTGTATCCTCCGTGTCGGGACAGTCAAGGAGATGTTGTTCGCGTTGCGCCTCAGTCATAAACAGGCTCGGAAAGGATTCACCTAATATTCAGGCAATGGGAGGAAGAATTCAAAGACGGCAACGTCTCCAAAAGGCCACGCGAGCCAACGCCATCGACGGACTCCAAGTGCCAACTCAGGTATCCAGTTTACTCTGTTCAATCGCTCCAACTGGTAGCTCCAGCTCCTTAAATTCAATGCTCGCTCACTATTACATTATAATCTCTTCATAGACAACGTAACAGTTCTTGTTTAGGGTTTCTTACTGATCTGCCATTAACTAGTCATTTAAAAAGTCCAGAAAATGAGCACGGTTTGGTAGTTGTCCCAGTCAATCGATAGAGGGGAGAGCATTTCACAGCCCCCCTACACTCACTGACACGACCCTCACTCCAACCCTCCCCCTTACTGTATTAATTTACCATAATGTGTACTGTAATAATGGGCCTAGATTATCTGAACATATTCTGTTTTTAATAGCCTAAGCCTTGGTATCCACTTATTTCTTTAAACAGATGATGGCAGGCACTGACAAGGAGCTGGGCATAACAAGACCAAGTGGAGCTCACCATGTGGACATGACAAGACATCCTCACCTTGGTGGACACACTGCAAGAGGCAGAACTTTTTAAACAGAAACCAGATCGCACATCTACTGCATTCCCTGCCTTCCGAAATGACTTGTTGGCAAAGCTCGATTACAAGGCACTGTGGACGTGGATGAGCAGCAAACTGAATGAATGGAGCAGTGTCCTTTGAGTTATTTGTACTGTTTGTCTAGCCAGGTAACACCCATGCTGCCTTACAGGCGACCGTCAATGTTGGTACGGCGTCTTCAAAAATGTGAATGCCAAAATTATTAAAATAAGTTTTACTTAATTACTTTCCTATTTTCTTGCTTTGAAATAGTTTGTTATTCTTGTTTGTTATTCTAAGTCATTGTCCTTCATTAAAATCATTTCCTTTACCAAGCTGTCTCTTCATTAGTTTTCAGGGAACACATTACAACATGTAGTTTAAAAATGTAAAAAGTATTTATTCAGAATGATATTTACTATATATACACACACAAGTGTGCAGTTATTTACAATTATTTACAGTGGCTCTGTACTTAATCTGATAATGGAAGCATGGATAAGCCTGACTCAATGCTGCTTAGAGAGGTTTCAGCATCCTCATCCTCAACATCAAAATACACTGGAAAGTCCATGTCTGGTGACGGGTATGGTTTTTCAGGAATGTCAGGGAATTCACACACATCAAAATCTTTAAATACTTTGTGAACAATGCGTAGGATGTCCTGGCCATGTTTTATGTCAAATACAGGGAGATTCTGCATGACAAGTCATGTCATATCACAAAGACTTTCCAAAACTGAGTAAATTAGTACATTGCTGAAACCAGTGCAGAATGAGGCATTTGTGTAAAGGTGTTCACCTAGTGCAATCAGGCTATCCCTATACTCCTCCAAAAGCTGTCTGACCAGTCCCTGCTCTTCAAATGTGACATTTCTGCATTTGACAGGTGACGGGATTTGTTTGGGTATTTCAAAGTTGGGTTTTGGCACAGAGCAACAGTCAGAGTTACACTTGCATAATGAGTGGCAATAGGTGCAGCAGGAATGGCCAGGCTCCACACTGGACCCGTGAGGCTCAAAATGTACATACAGGGCTTTCCTAAAGCAGCCATTTAGACTTTCTTTAAGCATCGTTTTCTCCCTCGTGTTTATTGTCCGGCAGTATATATTGACTGGTGACATCTCCACTCCTTTCTCTGTCAAGTCCTTCACGAGCCAGTCGAAACAGTCCAGTGACTCACTCGAAAGTCGTCTTATGGAGAGTCTGATGTTGGGTCGATTGGGGCTGGCAATGATGTCAACTGGGTTTTGGAGTTGGAGCGGTCTCCTGACAATTTCTCTTGAGTGCAATTCCGCAGACACAGTCAATGCCAGTACCGGTGTTTCTACAAAATAAGAGAATACAAGAACAACATCACAACATGGAAATCATTTGCATTACAGTCATAGCTGTTCAGAATTGTGGCTTCAGAGCTTATGGGTTGTCAACAGTCCTATTCTCTGGTGTCTCCACTACTTCTTACCTGTCAGCCCATCCCCCCGGTTGTTGTCGTGGGTTACCTGCCCCCCCCACCTCCACTCCCCCGGCTACTCTGCCTATACACTTGGGGACACCGCTCCTGTCCCCTGACTTGGTGGACAGATCAACAGGCACCAGCAACAGAACTTTCTTTTCTCGAGGTGTGCATTGGCCTGTGAGATACACTCTGCCAGGACACTACGTCAGAACACTCCGCTTAGGCCTACTTTTTCATACACTGAATACATTGCATGATATTTTAACTGTACTATGAAAAGAGCAATGCCAAAGCATCAAAGCGTTACTTGATTATTGCATGTAATTTTTGTAATGTCAAAATGTCAGAAAGTTTAGAACACTGCATAATCAATGGGGTGAGAGGTGTGATATCACAGTAGCAATACCATGATTAGAAAACTGCTCTTCAAAAGATTAATGAGTTGAGTGAGTTCAAGTTTTCAGTGAAATAAAATGTCTTCGGTAGGTAAGGTTAGAATGATCTGAAAAAGGGTGTTAATATTACCCACCTGGTTTCACGATGGCTCTCAGTTCCCCGACCTCGCAAAGCTTTCCCTAAAAGCCTTCCGAGAAAAGAAAACCACAAGTAAAGTGTAGAGATGTTAGTCATTTGCAGTGGAAAATGATTGCCCTTCTGAAGTTAGGCCTGCTTAACAAATGTAGCAAAAACATATTTTTCTCAGGTAGGCTGATGATACTTGTGCACACAACCGAGAGCTGTGCTACTCAAGTCTGCACACTGCTGGATATGTTCCAAAAAATAAACTATTAATTAAAACACGCAATATTTCGATCACCCTGGATCTTAATCAGGCATATGGGTAACAGGAAGGAGCTGTGGCCTATAACTTATCAGATGACCTTATTTTACACCCGTCCAGGCAGGGCACCAAAAGGTGTCAGTCAATTAGACAGACTGGTGTCTTGACCTGTGCCTATTCATACAAAAGGCAAAACATTACATTACACTTAGGGCCTAGTTAGGGGGTAGTTAGGTTAAGCATGGAAGCTCTCTCTCTGTCTCTCACCTAAGTTATATCCCCGATGAAGATCCTGGGCATGTTTTGATAAGAATACGTGAAATATAATCAGGGGGGAGTGCATGCATATGATAAGAACACGTGAAATATAATCAGGGGGAGCCCATGGGGCTATACGTCTGAATCCCGTGCAGCCCTAGCTTCTTCAACTGCAAGGAGTTTTTGGATTTGCGCACCCTACCCAAACGACTAAAGCTGTGCTACTTAAGCCTTTACTCACTGTAACATTAAATTGATATCGAAAATGAACCCATAATGTGACATTGTGACAACCACAGTAGGTACAGACATAAGGACAATGATATCAAGAAATAACACTTACCATTTATATGAGTAAGATGGACTTCATCGACAACTAGTATACGCCGATCAGGTTGGTCTTGTATACATCGGTGGCTAGCATGTCCTCCCACTTCGCGCTCAGCCAGGCCTCGGGACTGCCAAACAGAATCTTATAACGGCATCTCTCAATCGCCGTTTCATCGTCTTGACCCAGCTGTGTTGCAGATATTCCAAGGTCGACTGCGTCCTTTATTTGGTCCTACACCAATGCTATTAACAGGGCTCTAAATTAACTTTTTCCACCACCAGCCAATTTGGCTAGTGGACATTTTTTCTTACCAGCCAAACAGAAGTTCAACAAGCCATTTTATTCTCTCGCCAAAATAAACTATGCTTTAGGCTAGTTTTTTTTTTTTAATTATGGTCATTTTGTTCAACTATTTCTACAACACAGATACACCATAGGCCTGCATAAGCTACTATATGCCTACATAATAAGCATATTACAGGCTATATATTTTTTTCATTATTTTTTAACTTCTGCTTTATTTTTTACTTTCATTACTTAGGCATAATCAATTTGATTAGTTTTTGTTCAATTCCTCTGAAAACAGCTGAATCACATCACACAAGCCACTCACATAACAGACCTTTAACATAGGCCTACAGTAACCAAGCACACAGCTTAACACTACAAAACCTCACATAGGCCTACGCACACCCCAAGGAAGGAGAAGAGATGAGAGGAGAGAGGAGGAGCTCTTCTCTACCATGCGCAACAAAATGACAAGAAGCCTAGTTTAACTGAAAGTAAATATTATCTCGGGAATATTCGCTTCCGTTGTTACTTCGACAGCTTCGTCGTTGGCTGCTTTTTTTTCTTTCCGATGGCGTGGGCTTTCCAACTTAGTTGCGCCAGCTCGGAACATTTCAGAAGACAACTGAACTGACACCTACGGTCACACTACTCTGACAGTCAGCTCTCCTCCTCTGCCCTTATCGCTATTTCGTTCCACAGCCACTCATTTTTTAACGTCACTATTATTACGGTTACACCAACGCACAGAACCTTGCGCTAACCCCCGCCACATTCTCATCACTCGCACAAAACATAAGTCTACAGAACAGAAGTAGCTCTATGCATAATCTGCGTAACTCCTGTTATTGAAACGGCCAGGGCCTCGCTGCTTCAAAAATGCAGCCTGTTACAGCAATGTTCATATAGCAGTAGTGACGTTAAAAAGGTTGTAGCGAAAGCGACGAGAGCATAGGAGGAGAGCTGCCTGTCAGAATAGTGTGAGCGCAGCTTAGCTGACAGAATGTTTTCAATCCTGGCGCGCGCAACAGCATGGAGTTGCCGCTCGCTGCACTGGAAAGCCCACTGTGGGAGGCTACGTCGTGACGCTAGTGTCCATGGGTAATGTAGGAAATCTCGCCGTCTAACGTTCGTCAGAGCAGCGGTTTACCGTTCATAATTTACTGTACTCGGGAACTACTAGCCAAATTGGCGGGTAGGTATTTTTTTCTACTAGCCAAAATGAATTTTCACCCCTGTTTGGCGTGTTGGCGTGTGTTAATTTAGAGCCCTGGCTATTAATGGCGAAACCACAGCAACGACCGGGGTCTCGCTAACCCCCATTACCTTAGTAACCAACGGAGCGAGTTGGTAAATCAGACTTTTACCAAATCCAGTCTGTAGTAAGGCTAACACATCTTCCTTTCCGCTGACAAACGACTCTAACGCTAAGCGCTGTTCGTTTTTCAAAGCGAAATTACGTTCCAAACTATTCAAAACACTGTCCAGAGCTTCTCCGAAAGATTGCTTCGCTTCGGCTGCCGCCATGATGGATTCGCGAAAAAACTACTAGCAACTAACTTCCGTTTGTCGAGTAGTACGCGTCATCGTCTTTCGTGCCTCCTCGCTCTGTGATTGGCCCCCGTTTCGATGTAAAGATTTCTGCCTTGGTCCCCAGGCTGTCCAGCAATTCGAAAAGAATGCGCAAGGCAGCATGGGTACTCCCAGGCTATCTGGGGACCCTCTGAGAGCTAGATCAGTCTAATCCACTGCTGGCTGCTGGCTGCTGGCTCATACTCCGCATCTCTCCCTTCTCCCTTCTCTCTTCTCTCTTCTCTACCACGCCTCTCTTTGTCACCCATGCACACATTCAAATCCCAAGCACCTCTCTCTCTCTCTCTCTCTCTCTCTCTCTCTTTCTCTCTCTCTCTCTCTCTCTCTCTCTCTTCCTTGTTCTGTCTCATTATATCCCAACGGCACATGCATATACAGTACATTCATGCACGTGTTCTTTAGCACGTATACCAGTAGCACATGCATGTATGCATACACACACACGCCCGCCCCCCACGCATGCACACACACACAGATGCACACACACAGATGCACACACACACACACACACACACACACACACACACACACACACACACACACACACACACACACACACACACACACACACACACACACACCACACACACACACACACACACAGAGACACACACACACACACACACACACACACACACACACACACACACACACACACACACACACACACACACACACACACACACAGTAAATACACCTACAGTCACACTTACACACTTATACAGGGGTGGCTCTAAAAACAAGGTCAATTTGAAAACACAGCCATTTTGAGTTATTCCTGTCCAAACCCAGAGTGGAGAACATGAAAATATTTAGGCAGCCAGCTGGTGAATTACTATGGTGTTAGGCCACCACTGTTTATTTGGGTGAACTCAGGGCTGCGCTGGCCATCTGGCATAGCGGGCATTTCCCGGTGGGCGCCGCAACCTTGGGGGCCCCTTTTTTCAGAAATGTAAAAAAAAGGTATATATTAAATATACAGTTTGTTATATGTATATGTATATATTTTTTACATTTCTGAAAATAGGGGCCCACAAGGATGCGGGGCCCACTGGTGAGTCAGTTCTTCACTGGTAATTGGGGGGGGGGGGGGGGGGCTTTAAGCCAAAAGTGCCTGGGCCCTATTTCTTTCCCCAGTCCAGCCCTGGGTGAACTCGAGTCCCGTGCAGCCAGCCTACTAAAGTTGTGTACACCTTCTAACATTTCACCCAGTAAGGAAAGA
>NC_085868.1:17716590-17721590 GCF_034702125.1 Engraulis encrasicolus | reverse complement strand
GTATATAGAGATATGCCAATGTAATAGGTTGCTTTGGGCACCTAACATGACCAGGTTCCAGTCTGCCTAAAGGGGCGTGTCATAATACTCCTAGCATTGAATAGAACAGTCCTTAGGTCTGCCTAGGTCTGCCTAAAGGGGGATTCCCCCCCACCCCCCCACCCCTTGCAATAATAGAACCCGGAAACAATGGGCCAATGGAACCTCTCTCTCTCTACTCTCTCTGGTATAACTCTCATCGTCCACCAGTATGATATAGTGTGTTCTCTATTAGATCCCCTTTTTCTCTCTCCCTCTCATACATAGTTGGACAGCTTTGTTTACAGTGTGTGGGACCTGAACCTCTATGGTACAGTACATGCTGCCTACTGCCACCTGCTACCACATCCGCACGCACGCATGCACGCACACACGCACGCACACACGCACGCACGCACACTCTCACACACACACACACACACACACACACACACACACACACACACACACACACACACACACACACACACACACACACAGATGCACACACACACACACACACACACACACACACACACACACACACACACACAAAGACACACACACACACACAATGAAGACGAAGCCTCCATCCCCGGCAAAGATGGTTGACCAAGATACAGTTGCCTAGCAACCAGGTGTCTCAGCACGAGAAGAGAAGAGAAGAGCAGAGGAGAGAAGAGGAGAGAAGAGAAGAGGGGAGAAGAGCAGAGAAGAGAAGAGACGAGAAGAGAAGAGAAGAGAAGAGAAGAGAAGAGAAGAGAAGAGAAGAGAAGAGAAGAGAAGAGAAGAGAAGAGAAGAGAAGAGAAGGGTGACATGACATCTTTCTGCACTCACACTGTTTACTTCTGTTACTTCTGTTTACACGTATATGGATATTTTTGAAAATGCATTAGCATATCCAAAATCTTGATTTAAACATATCCCATTTAGAAGGCTAAAAAGCACCCAACCCGTCGCGATGGAGTTATTATTATTTTTATCCACATGTCGTGTGGACAAAAAAATATCCGCATTTAAAAATAACCGGATACATGTACCCAGCACCTGAGATCCAGACTCCACACACAGCTCAGCTGCTGGCCCTGAGACCATTTCAAGAGGTCATTGTTCACTTCATAATGGGGTGCACACACAGTGTGTGTGTGCGTGTGCGTGTGTGTGTGTGTGTGTGTTTGTGTGTGTGTGTCAGAACAACAAACTTACTGTATACACACACACACACACACTCAAAGGCACACACTCAACACACACACACACACACACACACACACACACACACACACACACACACACACACACACACACACACACACACACACACACACACACACACACACTCAAAGGCACACACTCAACACACACACATCCACCCATACACAGACACAGACACACACACACGCTATACACAGACACACACACACCAGTACACACCCACATACACCCCCCCACACACACACACCCACACACTACACCAAACCCCCCCCCCCCCCCACACAAACACACACACACACACTACGCCATCCCCCCGCCCCACCCCACACACACACACAAGCACACCAGGCAGATGCGTCTCCACCTTTTGCCCCTGTCCTCTCATTGGGCCGTGAGGGAGTATCCCGTTCCTGAATTACAGTAGGCTGCTCGCCCTGCGCTGTGCTGCGCGCCGTATAATTTCACTCTGGGAAACGCTCGGGATCCGCGCTCACAGCCGGCCTAATGACATGCTTCCCAATCCCAACCCCGTACCACACACACACACACACACACACACACACACACACACACACACACACACACACACACACACACACACACACACACACACACACACACTCACACACACACACACACACACACGCTCACAGAGGCAAACACCAACACACACACACACACACACACACAAACACACCCCCACAGAAGCAAACACACACACACACACACACACACACACACACACACACACACACACACACACACACACACACACACACACACACACACACACACACACACATACCCACAGAAGCAAACACACACACACACACACACATACACACACACACCTGCCATCCACGTCATCACCCCCATCCGTTACAGCTATGACTGTAAATTCTCCCAGGGCAGTACAAGCACAGACAGTATATGGAGGTGTGTGTGTGTCCACTGTACAAACATGGTGGGCATGTGTGGGTGTCTCCCCCCTCCCTTGCAGTCTCTGTCTGTCTGTCTGTCCTTCTGTCTTTCTCTGTCTATCTGAATATGTCTGAGTCTGTCTCTCTATGTCTGTCTGTCTGTCTCTCTCTCTCTCGTTTTGCATGTGCGTGTGTGTGTCTCTCTCTCTCTCTCTCTCTCTCTCTCTCTCTCTCTCTCTCTCTCTATCTCTCGCGCTCTCTCTCTCTCTCTCTCTCTCTCTCTCTCTCTCTTTGCATGTGCATGTGTGTGTGTGTGTGTGTGTGTGTGTGTATGGGTGCGTGTGTGTATGTGTGTGCATGTGTGCACATATGTGCGTGTGTGTGTTTGCGTGTGTTGCATGCACACCCTGTCCTCACCAACTGCTTTTTTAATTACATTAGTTTCGTGTCATATACTGTATGTCTCTCAATGACCTTCAAATCTGGGGGATTTCTACATCTATATATCAGTGTCAAAAGGGCACAGCAGTAATATCTCCGCAGCTTGTGACCAGAGTAGACCCTCCACAGATGTGGTGCTGATGGAACTGAGGTGCTGTTTCCACGTAGCCGGGAAGTTTTGAAAACGCATTGGTTTTGGCCCAATAGCCCATTTAATGGACTGAAAAGCACCTCTTACAATGGAGTTTATTTTTTATTTTCATCCACATATTGCGTTTCCACCTAAACAGGAGAGAAAAATATCCACTTGTAAAAATATCCGGCTATGTGGAAACAGCACCTGAGAACGGGGTTTATGCTCTCACATGAGGCTGCAGAGACAGCTGTGTTGCCAGATTGGGCTTTTACCCGCCCCAATTGGGCTGCTTTGGATGGACGTCTGCGGGTAAAAATGGTTACCAAAACCCCCCCCCAAAAAAAAACAAAAAATGGGCATTGGGCGGGTTTTTCTGTAGATTTCTAAAGGTCATAGAAATCCAGTGGTGTAGTCTACATAGAATGCAGGTATACACAGTATACCCACTTCTAAATTTCGGGGATTTCAGTATACCCACTTAAAATTGATTGATCCATTATTTAGAATAGCGCAAATATATACAGTATACCCACTTCAAAAAATGCTCAAATATACAGTAGGCCCACTTCAAAAAAGTAGACTACACTGCTGTAGAAATCAGTGCAATTTGGTTGAAGTTGGGCGGGATTTAGTGCCTCCAGGTGGTGTTTGAGCGCTGTTTGGCCTGTTTTGATGTTGTTTTGTTTGGTTCCCCAGACTTCCATTGCAACGCTGAATATGACAATACAGTATATATTTGTGCTACTCTAAATAATGGATCAATCAATTTTAGGTGGGTATGCTGAAATCCCTGACATTTTGAGGTGGGTATACTGCGTATACCTGAGTTCTACGTAGACTACACCACTGGCTTTCTCACACACAGGGATTGGGAGAATGTTTACTGACACTTAAATGGATTTAAAGTAGGCTATGTAGACATGCACACACTCTGCATATCCACAAACACTGGATATACCCCCCCCCCACACACACACACACACACACCATATTGAACACTTATGTAAAGACCTATTCTGCACATTTTTCCACATACTGTATGTATATGTCCTCCCACATACATGCATATGAATGAGTTATAAAAACACTAACAAAGAACAGGCAACTAAGTCCACTTCAACACACACACACACACGTACGCAAACACACACACACACACACTGAACACACACACACACACACACTGAACACACACACACACACACACACACACACACACACACACACACACACACACACACACACACACACACACACACACACACACACACACACACACACACACACACACACACACACACAAACACACACACACACACACACACACACACACACACACACACACACACACACACACACACACACACACACACACACACCACACACACAAACACACACACACACACACACACACACACACACACACACACACACACACACACACACACACACACACACACACACACACACACACACACACACACACACACACACACACACACACACACTCCAACATTCTGAGAGCAATCTAAACCTCGGCAGGCTTCCTGCTAAGAAAAGCCAGGACTGATGAGAAAACACATTCACAGGCTACCTCCGCCGCCCGTCCGTACGTCTATTTGTGTAATTACGAGTAAAAGAGATGAGCATAAAGGCCCATCAGGGAAACTGACAAGGGGGGGCAAAGGGGTCAGTTGTCCCTGGCCCATGGAGGGAGGGGCCTTAGATTTGGGTTTTCATTACACGGTAGCAGGGCTCTAAATTAACATTTTTCATCACCAGCCAAAATGACTACTGTAGTAGATGTTAATCTTACTAGCCAAACACACACTCACTAATGGTGAGTCTGAGTGGCTAGTAAGTTGGTCTTTTCTACCAGCCAAACTGAAATTTCACCAGCATTTGGCCGGTTGGCTGGTGTTACTGTCATTTAGAGCCCTAATGCATGGTACGTATTGGATGGGGGACCCATTCACATTACTTTGCCCCGGGCCAGGCAGAAGCTGTTAGCAGCCCTGAGGTCCATTGTCATATGCTTGCTCTCCAAAACAAAAGGTGCGGTTGGAATGTGGGTTAAGCCAGCATTATGGGATGTAGTGGGATGCAACAAATAATAATATTATTATTACCTCCGTCCACCAAGGAGGTTGTTTTCGGTCGCGTAGGTTGGTTTGTTGTTTGTCTGTTTGTCAGCAGAATAACTCAAAAAGTTATGAATAGGATTTTGATGACATTTTCTGAAGTTGTTGGAAATGACAAAGGGAAATAA
>NC_085868.1:17704090-17711590 GCF_034702125.1 Engraulis encrasicolus | reverse complement strand
TCTGAAGTTTTCCTCACATAGCTGTGTGTTACCCCGATGAACCTGCTGACGTCCACTTTGTCCTCACAGATCGCAGAGAAAAACAGAAAACGTTTTTTTTTTTGTTCACATCGCAAAACAACTCTCCGGTTCACAAACACTCAGACCTGCGGTTCGAGATTAGGTGCGGGAACGGGAACGGGCACCAGTACGGTTCTCTCTCGGCCTGATCCACGCATTTCGTGAAACTTTAGGGGTTCTTCCATAGCAACAGTTCCTCAAAGAACCTTTGCGTTCCTGGGTTCTCTGAGGAGCCCTCAGGAAAACCTTTGAGTTCTTCCAAGAAGCAATTTTGTGACTGCATGTTCCTTGAGGGTTCCTCTACAGTGGCAAAACTCGAGGTTCTTTGAATAACTTTATTGTTTTTACAGTGCTTTATTTAGCCAGTGTGAGCAAAATAATTGTGCTGGTGCCCTGTGGATTGTCGTCTCAATTTCAAACAAGGTGGGATTTATATCTTCGATGAGTCTATCTATTTATTTGCTGAAGTAGTATTCCTTGTAATATCATTTTTTTTTATTTTTTTTTTAACATTTTTAGATCTCACCTATTTATTCATTCATTTATTGGAGTGGTATTCCTGATTATTTTTGCTTAGAATGGGGTGTCTGTCTGTAAATGTGTAATGTCTTAAAATGTGTAATGTATAACTGTATGTGTCTTTTACAACAGTGAAACTGAAGACAAGTTTCCACACATGTGGACAATAAAGACTCAAATCAAATCAAGGCTTCTGTTAGGCCGGCCATTCCATATTCAGTCAGACGATTTCAAGTGAGTCTTTCTGGTAAGCCTCCCTGCTTTTAATCTGTCTGAGTGGACATGGATCTCAGCCTCCCTCGCAGCATATGTCAGTGGTGATGTCATCCGATCGAATCACCAGTTAACTGATAATCTCCAGCTGCTGCTCACTGTAATGTGTGTGTGAGTGTGTGTGCGTGTGCGTGTGTGTGTGCTTATGTGTAATGTGTGTGTGAGTGTGTTCACGTGTGTTCGAAAGAGAGAGAGAGAAACAGAGAGAGAGAGAGAGAGAGAGAAACAGAGAGAGGGGAGGGGTGCAGAGAGAGAGAGAGAGAGAGAGAGAGAGAGAGAGAGAGAGAGAGAGAGAGAGAGAGAGAGAAACAGAGAGAGAGAGAAACAGAGAGAGCGAGAGAAACAGAGAGAGAGGAGGGGTGCATAGAGAGAGAGAGAGAGAGAGAGAGAGAGAGAGAGAGAAACACAGAGAGAGAAACACAAAGAGAGAGAGAGAAACAGAGAGAGAGAGAGAAACAGAGAGAGGGGAAGGGGTGCGTAGAGAGAGAGAGAGAAACAAAGAGAGAGAGAGAGAAACAGAAAGAGGGGAGGGGGTGCATATTGTCTGGTCATTAGAGTTCATCACAGTGAGAAAGCCATCTCCTCTTCTGATCAAGTTTACATTACATCAGAAGGAGCATGTCATCTTCTCCTGTCTGATCCAGACCATATATGATTTCCTCTCTCCTCTCTGTTTGTGGCCTCTGCAATGGTGTAGTAGATTAAATGTGGGTTTCATGACTGGATTGACCATAAGTGCATACAGGGCATTTGCCCGGTGGCCTGTTGGTCTTTTTGACCTGGTCCTCCCCTCAATGTAGTGGTATCATCCCTCATGCCGCTACAGCCCACCTCTCCGAGTCAGATTTAAATATTCATTTTGGCTGTTGTGATCAAAATAGGTCGTAATAGAAGACTAAAATGTTGTCACAGGCTTCTCTCTTAATTTTTATTTTTAGCCCTGGTGGGTTTAGAGGATTTGTTTCTCTTATGTAAATGTACTGTGTTTGTAGGCCTACACCTTTCTTATTTCTGCTGTGGTTTGTGGAATACAATTAAAAAAAAACTTCACTACATATTGAGACATAAAGGACCTCCTGCGTTTTGCTGTTATTGGACACTCACCTTGCAATAGTCACGGCAAGTGGATTCATTTGGAGATTCGAGTTGGAGATTGCTGAAATTCTGGACGCGCTGCAACAGCGTCAGCTTTCATCACATCGCATACCTACAATATTGTGCAGGAGCAACTGTGGTTCTCATAAAAATAGGAAGGGTAGTGTGAAGCAAAGTTTGCATCGCGTGTGTATTGGATCATGAGCATTAATCTTTAAGAGTGTGGGTTTTTGAGCCTTCTATAAAAAGAATGCGTTCTATAACAATACAAGATTCTACAATTCCATATTGTATTGAATGACACCCAGAATTCTATAGAACTTTCACTGCCCGAACATTCCCGTCACACTGGTGTGACGGTACACTCTTAAAGGTTTTTAAGCAGCGTGTATACCCGAAAGTAGCCACAACCCATCACATCACACATTACATCACGGTATGGCACAGAGACTTTCAGAATACAGTAGATCACATCACCTAACAGCACAGAGATTTCCAGAATATAGATCCTCAGACCCTCAAATCCAGCCAGGCATTGTCCAAACCCAGCAGAAGACAGACGGCCAGAGTTACAAACCCCAACTCCGATGAAGTTGGGACGTTTGGTAAACAGTGAATAAAATCAAAATGCTATCATTTTCAAAATATTCAATCTATTCATGAGATGGAGAATAGTGAAAAGACAACATATTAAGTGTTAAAACCGAGAAAAAATATTGTTTTGGGGGACATATGTACTCATTTCTAATTTGATAAATCCAACACGTCTCAAAAGAGTTGGGACGGGGATCAGTGAAATTTAGTAAACATCCAAATAAGATAAAACAACAAAGAAGAACATTTCAAAATGAATTGTACTGACGGACAATATAGGTGTCCAGGTATAAGATCATCACAGAGAGGCTGAGTCACTCAGAATTAAATATGCAAAGGGAATAATTACCATAGTTATTACATACATTTTTGAATTCCCTTTGATTTACCACGATTGAGTGTATATAAGACATATTTTTGTTAATAAAATCATTGTATAGGTTCATGACATCATGAAATATATATTGGCTGTAGTCTCACTCTAATTCCTGGAGTGCTAGAGCTATTGAAAATTTACCATATTAAGAATGCTTAATGCATGAAAATGATACAGGGGTGTAACATTCTCCTAAGCACCTGAGCTCACTTGAAATAGACCCAGAAGACATGGGAAACTGTCCTTTGCGTACAGAAGTCAGCAGAAGTTGTAGAAGTCCACGCTCCCATTATAATACCATGTGTCCTGCTGATTCCACAGATCATAAAGAGTTTTTTTCTTACAAAGTTTCACTCGCAGAAAAAGGTCACACATCGGCTATAGAAGACTCTTTTTTTTCCAGGAAAATATTGCTTGGAACAGTTCAGCTGTGTTTAAGAAGGAGCTGACTGGAAAAATTAGCACAGGCAGGTTGTGTAATGATATACTTTAAATAGTATTGAAAACAAATAGATTAGTGTAAAAAAATATGAATATGATTACGTAGCATAAACCAGACACAGATAGTGTGTGCAACAATATACATTAGCTTTCCCTTAGCCTAAAATAAAGTTTTGTGTAAAAATAAGATGTGCATTATATAGGCTACTGTAGATAATATTGATACTGAAGACAAAAACATTGTTTCATACAGTAGGCTTTTATTTTGGCTATGATGTCATGTCACCATATCCAAAGAGGAAACCCTCTAATCCTCCATGCTGCAGTCATGCTGTCTGTCTGGGAGTAAATAAAGTAACTGGGGATTGAACAGGATGAGGTAATGGTATTGATTTTTTGTTGTAAAGAGTAATGATTATGGCACGCACGCACGCACGCACGCACGCATGCACGCACGCACGCACGCACGCACGCACGCACGCACACACACACACACATGCACGCACGCGCACACACACACACACACACACACACACACACACACACACACACACACACACACACACACACACACACACACACACACACACACACACACACACACACACACACACACATATACACGCACGCGTGTTCGTGCACACCCACAAACACAAACACACACACACACACACACACACACACACACACACACACACACACACACACACACACACACACACACACACACACATACACACACACACACACACACACACACACACACAGCGTCCGTATACCCACACTCAATTGGTCCCATGTTCCCACATGTACACAGACGCTATCTCATGTTACCAATGGGGGGTGCGTTCCTAAGGGGACCAGAGGACTCTAATTCTTACTCACCCGCGCTGGGGGTGCAGAGGCGGACTTTACATTAGGCAAACCAAGGCAAGTGCCTAGGGCCCCAAACAAATCTGCTCTCCATAGGGGCCCCCCACTGTCACACCAGTCATGATAAACACACGATAAACACACATAAAAAGTAGGCCTGATCTTAATTTGTCACTTATGTGAAGTAATCGAAGATATACACGTATATATATATATCAGACAAAGCTCTAAAATAGCACCCTCAGTCCTTCCATGCCTATTGGGGACGTGTTTAGGTAAAGAATTACTTTTGAGGACCCCATGTCTATATTTTGCCTAGGGCCCCAAAAGGCTAGCTCCGCCCCTGTGGGGATGGAATTGGATTTGGAGGGGTGGAGGTCTGTTCTATTGGTTGATTGGATGGTCTGGTGTTGTCATGATCTGTTGCAGCAATGCAGATGTGTGTGGTTACTGTGTGTGTGTGTGTGTGTGTGTGTGTGTGTGTGTGTGTGTGTGTGTGTGTGTGTGTGTGTGTGTGTGTGTGTGTGTGTGTGTGTGTGTGTGTGTGTGTGTGTGTGTGTGTGTGTGTGTGCGTGCGTGCGTGCGTATGTGCGCGTGTGTGTGTGCGCGCGCATGCGTGTGCGTGTGTGTGTGTGTGTGTGTACGTGCGTGTGTGTGTGTGTGTGTAGGAGGTTTTGAGGTTAGTACAGACCATATGCCAGACAGTCCCATGTGCATATCACATTATAGTAGATTACATCAGCACTGTGCTTACCTCATATAGTGTTCACAGACACTGTCTACTAAAGATATACTGTAGATGCTGGGATGCGGTTAAAACACAAATACCGTTTGAGATTGGAAGGAAAATAGACAAATACAGATTTTACAGTACAGAAAAACCTTACAGGTATCATATTTGTCTAACCTAAGCTAAAAGGTGATTATTGGCACAGTACATTAAGAATATAATCTAAGCGTAATGTAATGTAATGCAATGTAAGTGGTGTGAACTATAGACGTTCACAATTGAAAGGGAAGTACGGCAGATAAAGCTTTACCTTTTACTTTGGGTGGATCAAGAGGGCCGACATTATATGAACACAGTTTCTAAAGGAATATTGTCAGCATTCCCATCAAAACAAGTTCTGAAATATTCCAATTATCATGTAAGGAACAGCGTTTTGCAACTGGTATATTCCTGGAACACACCCACATTCGGAATGAATAATGACTTTACCGTACATGACTTGTGCGCAAACCGTATACTGCCACAAATCTGTTTAAAATTGTAATATTCCTCACATGTACAGTAAGTGCGCTCCATGAGTCATATGAGAGGACATTATTCTTCTCCACACCATTGGTGTCCAAAGTCAACAGCTTCAACTTGTTGGAACCCTGACCCCATATCATTGTCGGGTTCACCTCTTGACAACTGTGTCCTTGCTTGCGGTGTGTGATTCGATTACGATTCGATTCGATTACGGTTTGTGGGGTAACGTTTTGATTTAGTGCGATTTTACAATGCACTGCAATGCATTACATTTCTACTGAAAGGAAGGACCAATTTTTCTTATGTCATGAGGCAATACAAGCAGTCAGCTTATGAACAACCTTTTATTGGCGGTTGTGTGTATCAATTCTGCAGCTTTCAATGCTTTTGAAGTGCTTTAATTTAATGTAAAGTTAATTTGCTCTGTAAATGCCGACAGAAGTAATTGAAACTTGAAAAAATATGCACATCAATTATGGCATTTGCTGAATTTATTATTGAATTGTCCTGCCCCACATTGAGATGCATTGCCGAATTGATTATTGTTGACACCACTAGTCCTTGCCCTTATGTGTACAAGCCAAGCCAAGTCTCCAAGGTTGAAGTAAAAGTCCTCGCTGTTCATCCCGCCTAGCCAGGCTTCCACAAAAAGGCAGCAAAATGACAGCAAAAATCCCTGTAAACTGAACAATTTCACGTTGTCATTTTTACAGTGTGCAGTAGCCAAGCTAAGGCTAGCCTAGTTTGCGCGTGTTGAAATGACTGTTTTTCATTGAGGTTGCTCATTACAGTACTTTAGTTGGTCAGATCAGATGCAGTCTGCATAGACCACAAAATGGTGCCACAAAAATGGCAGCGTCCCGTAGATCTTCATTGGCTGGATTCCAATATGCAGACTTGCCACTTGCCTGCTTGTGACCACATGATGATGTCACTGACGACAGATAATTAATTCAACATCTTGCAAAAGCACTATTCGAATATAACAAATCTCCTCATTTGCAATCGGGATGGTGAAAGAAGAACCGTCCTCCAAAAATAGTTGTGGTTACTGACAGCGAGAAAGCTTGATTGTTTTCTCCACGGAGGCGGGGCGTCAGCAAAATGCACAAGCACAAGGGGAGGACGAGAGTCCACATATTGGAATGCACACACCATGCTGTTCAACTGGCCTTGACCCGCCTGTCCCGTTCCCCTTCCTGCCTCTGCCAGTCACAGTTCCAGCCAACCCTATCCAACTGACCCCTGCTAATTTCAGCTTGGAACAGTGAGGTTGCCTTCTGCAGATGACCACAGTGGGTCAGCAGGAATAAGCTCCGTACGCTTGACCTGCTCTCCTCCTAGAGTCTTCTGTACCGTGGAGAGCTATGGACTGTGGTAACTCTGACACTGTGTGTGTGTGTGTGTGTGTGTGTGTGTGTGTGTGTGTGTGTGTGTGTGTGTGTGTGTGTGTGTGTGTGTGTGAGGGAAGTTCTGCATGTGCGCTTTGTCAGGGGCTCTCTTGTGTTCCCGTTGTCCCGGTTTATGTTCTTTGCTTGTCAGTCATCCAAAGCCATATTGACCTCAGACCAGACCAGACCAGCAATATGGCCACCTCCACCTCCTGGAGTTCATTACCGTAACCCACTGGCAGCAGCCCACCAATCCCTGCACCCGATGATGGTGTCTCTGCCAAACTTCCAGCCTATCCCTGTGCCCAATACTACTGTAGGGGTGCAAATCAGAGCCTTCATGGCAATTCGATTCGATGTCGAATTTCTCATTTATTATTTTAGATACTAAGAATGCTCTATGATTAGATACATTTTGATCCAAATCAAAGGGACCTTTTTTGGCTTAAAGGCAAGGCCTATATATGGGTGAAATGTTAAATAAAAAAACAAAAGCTGAAATATCTGCATGCATTTTATTTGAGGAATATCGTTATTACAGTCAGCAAAAGGAGAGTAATATTAACAAAAATCGATTATTCATTATAATCGATGCATCGATTCAAATCGATTATTATTTACAC
>NC_085868.1:17694090-17696590 GCF_034702125.1 Engraulis encrasicolus | reverse complement strand
CATGCACACACACACACACACAAACAGATGTGTGCGCACGCACACACACACAGACACACGCACACACACACACACACACAGACGCACAGACACACACACACACACACACACACACACACACACACACAACACACAACACACACACACACACACACACACACACACACACACACACACACACACACACACACACACACACACACACACACACACACACACACACACACACACACACACCTGAGGAGACCACAACCCAAATATTTACACGATGACATTGCATTTGGGTTGTATTAATTTCCCTGCTGCTCGCACGCTTGTAATCCAACACGGCCATGCTGACAGAGGACTGTGTAAACACAACTGCTGAATCATGTTGCATCATTCACTTATGTAAGGCACCATCTCAAAGAGAGAAAATGAGAAGGAGAGAGAAAGGAATATACAGATCATAAACAGAGAGGGGGATTTTTGTGGTTTATTTTGACCATATATAGAAAATGACTTAAAGAGTCACAAAGAAAGACAGCCTACTTGTATTTTAACTATTGTCTAGTCAGAGTTTGAAAAAAAAAGATTTCTCAGTTAAACATGTATGGTGTAATGTTACTGTAAACACAATCCTGGGATGTTGTGGTGCTGTTTCATTGCCTAACCAAAACAGTCATTCAGCAACAACATAATTACATTACAATGGTGTTTTGTTACTGATGTTTTTCTTTCCTTTTTTATAACAGTGTTTCCCAACAGTCGCGTTGGGTACACTTAAGCCAAAAATGGAATGTACATAAACCATTGAATTAAAGGGACACTGTGTGAGATTTTTAGTTGTTTATTTCCAGAATCCATGCTGCCCATTCACTAATGTACCTTTTTCATGAATACTTCCATCAAATTCTAAGTATTCATTATGACTGGAAAAATTGCACTTTTCATACATGAAAAGGATCGTCTCCATGGTTCGCCATTTTGAATTTCCAAAAATAGCCATTTTTAGCTGCAAAAATGACTCTACTTGGACCATACTAGAAAATATGTTATTGCTTAGTAAACTTTCATGTAAATATCAAATATGGCGATAGCCAACCCAGTTTCAATGCGCAGCATAGTTGCAGTACCTCTTTTGACCATTTCCTGCACAGTGTCCCTTTACAGTTTTTCTTGATCGCTTTAACACAATTTTTTAAACTGACTCACACAAAGTCGTCATGATCACTATTTCAGCAAAGCAAAAGACACCTTGTGCATATGTGTTAACACATTCTTGTTCACTTGACATATTTCCCAGTCATATAACACAGTTTTTGCTAAACAGTTAACGCATGTGCCATTTAAGTAGTGCACATTTCATTGTTTAAGCTCTGATAACCATACAGAAAAATCTACTCCTGACTTTTAGAAACTACCATTTGACACTCCTTCTCAAAAATCTTAATTTAGCAATCAGCCTTTATACACAGTGTCTTCTTGTTTGTTCTTGGCATGGAGTTCTTTTGCAAATGTGTTGTAAGTGCATTTTCGTACTGCAACATCATATTTTACTTTACACATATTTTCTGTAATACCATTATCAGCCATAAGTACATTTTTTTTATTACAGATGTAAAAAAAAAAAAGGGAAACAAACAAACAAACGAAAACAAAACAAAAACTTCATCAAAGCATTCTGATTTTCAATCCAATTCTTTGCAATAAGACATTATTGTTACACGGACCCACTACCTAGCCTACTGACAATTTTACATAAGAAAAGACACACAACTCAAATCTTTATGCAAAGCATTTACTGGGCCAGCTATCTCTCAGCCAGTAGATCCTGATTAAGCAGAGTCAGTGGCTAAGTAAAAGAAACAACAATGGAACTGGCTTGAAAGTTATGTAATTGACAACAGTGTTAAATAATGGCAAATTGTGTCAACATGATAGCCGTGTTTTGGATTTTTACGACCATTGTGTAATGACTGACTGGGAGTGTTCATACACTGCTATGCATCGTGTATTGGACTGAAGACAGAGTTTGCTTTTATTGCATATGTTAAATATTTTGTAAACGTAGTAGCCTTTTGCAAACAAAGATGTTGTGTTTGGAGAATTGGTTGAACTGGTTAGCCCGTTGCGTGAACTGGTATGAAAATGTGCTTTTTGGAGTGACAACTGTGTCAAAGCAATCAAGAAAAACTGTAAATAGAACTGAAGCAGATTGAACAGTGATCTAGGAAAAGAGAAGGAAATGAAATAGAGCAGAGACGGCAGCCTCTGCATTTTGCACGATTGGCTACATTGAGATGTACCTTACCTTTATGCTGTGCATTATGTTGTACGTTGTTTTTAGGTTCTCTTACTCTTACTTGAGAATCAGATTCATGGAAGTTCCCAACCAGGAAAAATAAAACAAAAGAAAATACAGTTTAAAAATATTCTTAGAAAAAAAGGTGTAGGGTGTAAGTTGAGTGAGAGGTTGACAGGTAGATGGTATGGCGTGAGTAGTAGGTTGACATAAACA
>NC_085868.1:17679090-17686590 GCF_034702125.1 Engraulis encrasicolus | reverse complement strand
TCCTGGATTGCCTTGGGTACTTAGACACGCAGGGTGTGGTATGAGTGCTAGTACAGCCTAGGTCAGGGGTGGGGAACCTATGTTTTGAGGGCCGTTTACGGCGGTTGGGTTTTATTGTAAAGGTGGCCGCCGTCAATATAGGTCTTAAAGTTGGAGGGCAGGGTGGGGGGTGGGGGGTTGTCTGGTTTGTCTTCATAGTATGGCCCTTGGAGGACTTTATAGAATTTGAAGGTGCCTTACATCTGAAAAAGGGTTCCCACCCCTGCCCTAGCAGCATAAACCCCCCATCCCATGACTTTACACAGGAAACAGCCAATCAAGTCGCTCTGTCTCTGGCAGAACACCCAGGACGTCTTGGGGCTTCTTCCCAGGATTAAACTGGGGTAGAAATAGGGCCCAGGCACTTTTGGCCTAAATGCCCCCCCCCATAATTAGCGGCGCAGAACTGACTTACCGGAGTGCCCCGCACACTCGTGGGCCCCTATTTTCAGAAATGTAAATATATATTTATATTTCTTAAAAACAGTGGCCCATGAGGGTGCGGGGCCCACCGGGAAATGCCCGCTATGCCAGATGGCCAGTCCAGTCTCGCTTCTT
The DNA here is from genome assembly GCF_034702125.1 of Engraulis encrasicolus. Lineage (NCBI taxonomy): Eukaryota > Metazoa > Chordata > Actinopteri > Clupeiformes > Engraulidae > Engraulis > Engraulis encrasicolus. The sequence goes on along the minus strand of NC_085868.1, from coordinate 17,685,993 downwards.
CCCCATCCCAGCAGGCCGTAAAAAAACCCTCCTCCATCTTTATGTGCAATTAGACCTGCTGCGTCTTGTGCTCCTTAATTGCGCCTTTTAGCAATAGTGAGCTACAGTATCTGGGAGAAGAGAGAAGAGGCCTGTGGTTTGGTTTGGTTTGCACACAAGACGTTTTTGATACTTCCATCATGTGAAAAGTTGGCTCCGTGCCAGCAATCACGATGATGGCGTGCTTTAACACGAGAGAGAGAGAGAGAGAGAGAGAGAGAGAGAGAGAGAGAGAGAGAGAGAGAGAGAGAGAGAGTGTGTGTGTGTGTGTGTGTTTGTGTGTGTTTGGGGTGTGTGTGTGTGTGTGAGGATAAAGGCGTGCAGCTGCATACAAATGAAGTGGCAGTGGTGTTGCGATGATGACGCACGAGAGGACGCTCATCTGTCTATCTTCAGACAAACTCCTCACCACATCACTGTGCTGTATACACCATGTGTGTGTGTGTGTGTGTGTGTGTGTGTGTGTGTGTGTGTGTGTGTGTGTGTGTGTGTGTGTGTGTGTGTGTGTGTGTGTGTGTGTGTGTGTGTGTGTGTGTGTGTGTGTGTGTGTGTGTGTGTGTGTGTGTGTGCATGCGTGTGTGTGTGTGTGTGTTTGTGTGTGTGTCTGGGGGATGGTGTGGGCTATAAAATGCACCTGGAGCTTTGACCCAAATCTGACCTCCAGTACAGCACAGCAAGTTACTCACAACAAGTCACAACAAGCAACTCAGCAACTTAAAAAAAGAATTAGCTAATTAACTGTGTATGTACAAATGACAGAAAATGCCATGTTTCCATTGAGTACATTGTTTGCAGAGGTGTCAAAAGTGAAAGTAAAAGTAAGTAACTTATCTGAATAAACAGTAGACCTGTGTACTTGTCTCACGATCAACTAACTGTGCACTGGTTGGATCAAGTTTGTGGTGGGTCCTTGTTAGGTTTTCAGTGTTATTCAGTAATAACACAGTCTATCTATCCCATGAGTTACAATGGAGTAAATGGTGTAACAGCTATGTAATGCCATGTGCTAGTGCTGTAATTACACCACAAAAGTACTTTTTCTTTTTCTTTTGACACCTCTGATTGTGTGCCTCTTCAAGTGATGTGGGTTTGCGGCATTAATGATCATAATAATGGCTGCTCTTTCTCATACAGATGGAGTACTTCTCACATCAATCATATTCAATTGAAACCTATGGGTAAGTCAGACTTGTAGCCCAAAGGTTGCTGGTTCAACTCCCGACCCGCCAGGTTGGTGGGGGCAGTAATTAACCAGTGCTCTCCCCCATTCTCCTCCGTGACTGAGGTACCCTGAGCACCGTCCCGCCACACTGCTCCCTTGGGGCGGCATTGGGGGCTGCCCCCTTGCACGGGTGAGGCATAAAATGCAATGTCATTGTGTGCAGTGTGCAGTGAACACTTGTGTGCTGTGGAATGCTGTGTCACAATGACAATGGGAATTGGAGTTTCCAAGGTGGGCTTTGACGCTTTCCTTCATTTTCCCCAATTTTCCCTGTTTGCCAGTAGTGTACTTTTACATTTTGGAAAACAAGAATGATTTAAAAACGTTAATCAATACAGTGCACATACAGTATCCCAGCTGAGCAAGGGTAGCAACATGTCTTCAAGTATAGAGGTGTAGTTCAAGCAATTTCTGTGACCTCCTCAGGCAAGGAATTCTCCTCGGCTATCCAGCAGTCTATTATCTAAAAATGTCTCAAATGGTAAGCCTTGATAAAAGCATGTTTTTGCCATTCTGAAAAATTAGGTCATGTTGTTTCTGGGGGGGGATTAAGGTCGATAAGATCGGACAGGGTGGTGTGACATCTTCATCAATCTGATTATTTAGGGATGAGGCACTTCCAACAAAGCACACTTCCCTACACTACAGCAACATAGAAAGTAAACAATGACAGAATATGGACACATACACATACTGTTGAAGCCGGTACACACATGAGCACAGACGCGCACACGCACGCGCACACACACACACACACACACACACACACACACACACACACGCACACACACACACACACACACACACACACACACACACACACACACACACACACACACACACACACACACACACACACACACACACACACACACACACACAGGAGGAGACAAATCTTAAAGTAATGAGACAAGTTGTAAGAGATGGACACATTGAAGCAAAAAATGGTAAAAACAGAAAAAAACGTAAAATCTAAGAAAAAGACAAACAAATAATTATCAATATTTTTTTTACTGAAATATTGATCAAAACACGATTTGAAATACTGAAGCACTTGAAAGAGAAGGGTTTGTGTATAGTAGGCCTACTCTGTGCAGTTGATTCAGTGATCCATGAGGTACAGTCATAACTTCCATTCCCCCCTGATATGAAAAGGGGAAGGGGGGGCAAGGGGGAAGTGGAAAGGAGGACAGGCCAGGACAGGGGGGCCTTGACGTCATTCCACCCCAGTCTCTGGGCCTTGTGGCTGGGCAGAGAGCTGGTCATAAGGGGCCTGGTGGATGATAACAGCCTGGTGGACAGACTGTGGACACTTGGTCCATGATTCATTTCTGTCATGCACCATAAACACCCCATGCTGTTACTGTGGAATGAGCTCTCCCCAGTGTATGTGCACGCACGCACGCACGCACGCACGCACGCACGCACGCACGCACGCACGCACGCATGCATGCACGCACACACACACACACAGGGCAGGACAAGGACAACGTCACATGAAAGCCCGCCCCCGTTGACAGCTTTGGCAGGGCCCAGGACAATGTCACATGAAAGGCCCCCCCCCCCCCCCCCCAATCGCAATAGATAGGCCTAATTCCAATGCCAGGCGCCCTCTCTCCCTGGGCCCGGGGCCGCTTTCCCCATTGTGCCCCCCTGTCAGCACCCCTGCAGATACATTCCTGCACACATAAAAGTGCACACACATGCACATAGTCAGACACAGTCAGGACGAACTTGCACACATGTGCAAACATAGCTTACGTGCATGCACCTACGTACGCACGCAAATTCACACACATTTCAGAACTAGAATCCACTAAAAAAGACACACACAGAGACATGTCATGTCAAGAGCAGACGGTTAGAGTGTTTACACAGATGAACAAGCTCTCTGTGGAAAGACCTACAATGATGAATAACTGTCTGTGCACACATAGTGCTTGAACTTACTACCTGAAAAGCCACCCTCTGCTGAAGCAGAGAAATGAATGTGCGAATGTGTGAACGAGAAGGTGCTGTGTGTGTGTGTGTGTGTGTGTGTGTGTGTGTGTGTGTGTGTGTGTGTGTGTGTGTGTGTGTGTGTGTGTGTGTGTGTGTGTGTGTGTGTGTGTGTCTGTGTGTGTCTGTGTGTGTGTGTCTGTGTCTGTGTCTGTGTCTGTGTGTGAAAATGGCAATCTGATGATGCTCCATGTGATGTTGAAAGTTTGCACACTCCTTTGGATTTTTTCTTTTTATTCATTCACTGGAAAGCATGCTGACATTTCGACCTCTCTGTCTTCCTCAGATTCAAGAGATGCTCCGTGTGAGGTCATGGACAGAGGATAAATGAAGGTGGTGTAAAGTAAACCAGTGTTTTCCAACCTTTTTTGAGCCAAGGCACATATTTTTCATTGAAAAAATCACGAGGCACTACCAAAAAAAGTATAACAATTGGTACTACTGTATATAGTACGGTATATACAGTAGCCTATATATGAAGCTGTTTTGCAGTAGTATTGCCAGTAGTATTGTAAAGGGGTCAGCTGTCCTGGGCCCAGGGAGAAAGGGGGCCAAGAATTGGGTCCTCATTACATCACATGTACTGAGTCTGGGGCCCTTTTAGTTGATTTTGTCCTGGGCCTGGCCAAAGCTGTCAGAGACCCTGGTCTCGGTGGCTGGCATCCCATCCTGTCCCATGTTGGTACTGTATAAACTCAAAATATCAGGTTCAACCAATGACCGTCTCAGTCATCGCCTTTTACCCAGTACGGCATGGTCCCTGTCGTGAATTGCAGTAGCTGTTACCAGAATGCCAGTGATCAAGTCATAATCTATTACCAAAGCCTCCATACACTGTTATAGTGATGTTGTACTATGGAAATAAAGTTTTTTCAGTGACTGTTACACCGTTCCACTGGTGGAAGGGCATGCGTGCGTTAAGGTACCCGCCTGGATTGCTGGCAACTCCCTGGCTGTGTCTCAAATCACGCACTTCACGCAGGAAATGTGGCATTCCGTTCACTAGAAGAGTTTGGTCAACAGTCTCCTAATTCTGTAAGTAATGTTGATGGGACACCAACCTTGGCATGCCAACCAAAGTATTGTATGTGTGATTGTAGTCCTTTAGGGTGAAGGAAATGGAAATACAAGCACCAGACGCTGTGCATTGTAAACAGTAGCCAACTGATATTTTGACGAGCTAATGCCATGCTCACCCGTCACTTCCGGCAAGGGCACAGTGCATAGTGCTCAAACTTTTCCACGACACTATGCGCTAAAGACCTCAGTGCACTGTGTGCACTGTGCACTGACTGTCAGTGCATTGACACAAGTGCGTGATTTGAGACATAGCCCCTCACTCTGAGTTGTCGGGCCATCTTACGGTGGCTGAAAGGGACTCCAGAAAGGTCTGGAAAGGTCTCCGTCTTCAGGAACGTAACACGTTCTTGTGAAGAACCCTACTGACCTGATCTCATCAATGGCCTGTCATTACCCTCAACCTAGAGACCTTGACTATGTACGTCACGAAGATGGTCTGCCATTGGCATGGTGTGATATAACTTCATGCTTGCTGTCAGAGAATAAAATAAATCTCACCATCTCAACTTTTGAACTACTTTTCAAACTAAAGTAAGAAAAAAAATCCCTTATTAGAAAGGTGGCAAGTGGCCGTAAATAACATCATTCACTCCAGTACATGAAGACAATAATACAATTCCACATCAGATAGGAAAACGGGGCAAAACACGTGACAACGTTGCCTTCTGTCTGGCCTCAATCTGGGCAGTGACAAAAACATGCCAATTTGTGCTAACATCACAAAAGGAGAGGCCCAAAACACACACTGCGGGCACAATCTACGTGGGCCAAGACCAGCACACGTCACAGAGCATTAAATAGCTTTCATTCCACCTCACTGCTTAAAAGCTAACAAAGACTGATGGCAGACTGAAGCGCCTGTGGACTGTGGACTTAGCTAACCTCCCTGAAAACGGCTATGAGGTACATTAGCAAACATAGCAACCATTTATTACCCCCTTCCCCTTATTTTTTATGTGCTTTCTCTTTCTCTTGCAGTTGAGAATTGGTAAAAATGGGTTGCAATAAGTATATGCACAGTGTAATCTGAATTAATGGTCAGCATTTTCCCTCATCATTTACCGTTATCCCCAGCCAACATAATAATTATTGGATGTCCTACTATATTGCTAGGGTGTTCACAATGTCTGCTGAATCTCTTCATATATACGTAAATGATAAGTAGCCTAATGTAAATGACATCATGGGATGCAGGCCAGCACGGAAAAAAACAAAGGGCTACAACTTGGCCGTGTGTTGAACCAGACGGCAGCTATCTAAAGCAAACAGAATAGAAAGAAAAACATTTCCTGGTGAATGACCTTTTTTGTACAGTTAGCCCAGAACAACTTTATCAGCCTGCTTAATAATTCACTGACTGTGGCCAGGAGTGACGACAGGGGGGGGCGAAAGGGCACAGTTGCCCCGGGCCCAGGGGGAGAGGGGCCCCAGAATTGGGTCCTTATTACATTGTATGTAATGGGCTGGGTGCCCTTTCAGATGACTTTGTCCTGGGCCTGGCCAAAGCTATCAGCGGCCCTGACTGTGGCACCACATCTTTGGGGTCTCTCTCCATCTTTCACTTTCAGTCTTTCTATTTTTCTACAGTCTCTCTATTTTTCTCCTGTTTGTTCCTTTTTCTTAGACTTTCAGTCTTCCTGTTTTTCTACAGTCTCTCTATTTTTCTCCTGTTTGTTCCTTTTTCTTATTTCCCCCATCTCCTTTCTCTTTTTGCCTTTCTCTTGCCTTTTCCTCCTTTATTCACTTCAATTATTTGCTTTCATCTGTTCAGCGTTTTATCCAGATAACCGACTTGGCAGTGCTATCCCTCTCTCTCTCTCTCTCTCTCTCCCCCCCTCTTTCTCTCTCCCCTTCTCTCTCTCTCTCTCTCTCCCCCCCTCTTTCTCTCTCCCCTTCTCTCTATCTCTCTCTCGAACTTCAGCTCACCCCGTTGTCACTGGTTCAGTAGTGCAGCTCTCCACATGCCCTCTCTCTCCGTAAATACAGGATGTGAGTCATGTGTTTAATCAGTCATGTTAAATTCAATCTAGTCACCCCTGTGCCCACTGCCCTGTGTGTGTGCATGCGTGTGTGCGTGCGTGCTTGCATGCGTGCGGGCGTGCGTGCATGTGTGTGTGCGTGCGTGCGTGTCCTGTGTCATGCTACTTGATGGCGTTGGTGATGCCAGCGAGGACATCCAGCCTCTGTGCCAGTCTCTGTGCCAGTCTCTATGCCAGTCTGTGTGCCAGTCTCTATGCCCTAACTATGCCTGTCTCTGTACCAGTCTCAATGCTCAAACTATGCCAGTCTGTGTGTCAGTCTATCCAACTAACTAGTTACTAGCACCAGGGGGGGTCATTCAGGTTTAGTCCACGACTCAGACTTGAACCTAAGTCCTATAATTCAGGGAACTTGTGTGTGTGTCAATGTCATGCCTCATGCCAATATTTAAGTATTCATAGTGGCTTAGGAACAACCAGGTCTATCCCACAAGGCCCAACCCAACCCAAGTTTAAACCTCAAAATGCTCAGGGTTTCTCATAGTACAGAATTTGTCTAGCGTCATTTCCCGCATGCTGCTTAAA
>NC_085868.1:17636590-17674090 GCF_034702125.1 Engraulis encrasicolus | reverse complement strand
CAGTACACAAAGACAAGACTACACTAAAAAAAACAAAGCATACAAAGTATATTAAAATAACAAATAAAAAATTAAAATTAAAATCCTATATATAGCCTATATATACATGAAGTTCCCTGCTTAGTGCTATTTAAGAATTTTGTCTCATATATATATATATATATATATATAGTTATATTACATAAATATATATATAATATATATATGAAGGGTTCAGATGAAAAAAACCCTAAGTGCCTTTTCAGAAAATAATCTTAATTCATTTTTATTTAATACAAAGCTATGAAAATTGCATATTTTTTATTTTATTTATGTAATATAACTATTTATATGTATTATCAAGTACATGAATGTAAACCAAACCAACAACTGGGTTCTCTAAAAATATAGAAGTGCAGGTCTTCAGAAATGGAGTTAGGGGGTTTTGCATCTGAACTCTTCATATATATCTTCGATTACTTTACATAGCCTACTATAGGTGACATTAATTACGATCAAGCCTACTTTATGTGTGTTTACCGTGACTCGTGTAATTTTTGGGGCCCCTATGGAGGACAGGTTTGGTCGGGTTTGCCTAGGTTTGCCTAATGGAAAGTCCGCCTCTGTGTGTACCATACACGTGAATACGTTGAGTACTCTATTGAACGATGATTTGGACAAAAGTGTCTGTTTAGTGCAATTAAATGCAGGTGTGTGTGTGTGTGTGTGTGTGTGTGTGTGTGTGTGTGTGTGTGTGTGTGTGTGTGTGTGTGTGTGTGTGTGTGTGTGTGTGTGTGTGTGTGTGTGTGTGTGTGTGTGTGTGTGTGTGTGTCCGCGTGCATGTACTGTGACGGGAGTGCTTCCTGAATGGCATAACATCCGTAGCAGCTGGATCTTAAAAGCTGCACGCACACACACACACACACACACACACACACACACACACACACACACACACACACACACACACACACACACACACACACACACACACACACACACACACACACACACACACACACACACACACACACACACACACACAGACACACACACACACATTTCCTCCTGAAGCGCAGTGGGGGACACACCTGGACAGAGGAGGGAGGAAGTGAGGAAGAATGGAGCGACAGAAAAATAAATGATGGCCCGGGGCAATTACGCGGGTGGCTAATACATTCTAAGTGTGTGTATGTGTGTGTGTGTGTGTGTGTGTATGTGTGTGTGTGTGTGTGTGTGTGTATGTGTGTGTGTGTGTGTGTGTGTGTGTGTGTGTGTGTGTGTGTGTGTGTGTGTGTGTGTGTGTGTGTGTGTGTGTGTGTGTGTGTGTGCACGTGCGTGTGTGTGTGTGTGTGTGTGTGTGTGTGTGTGTGTGTGTGTGTGTGTGTGTGTGTGTGTGTGTGTGTGTGTGTGTGTGTGTGTGTGTGTGTGCGCGCAGATGTGTGTGTTTTCCTTAACAGCTGTGCAGGGACTACTGTTGGGAAGCACACGCAACAAGTGGTTTTAAAAAAATCCTACAAAATAAACATCCTAAAAGCTGTTTGAAAAGGGCAGCGCGACTTGTTTCCATAACTGTCTGAATTGCACTTTAGTGCACTGCTGAAGCCTGTGTTTGAACTAAAATCAAACTACGAATTGGATGCACTCTTTTATGCACTCTCAACATAGCATCATGACAAGTCAGTGAAATAACACACAGATTTGAACCATCTATTGACTTCACAAGTAAACTCACCATTCCCTTGCTTATTTTGTTGTTCTTGGCAAAAGTAAAGCAGCAGAAACATTGCTTTACCAATGGCTTTGGTCAGGGCACAGCAGGGCATTTTCGCGTTTAGCAACAGACATTCTCCGTGGCAACAAAAAATCACAGACACGGTGGGAAAATTGTGCAAACCTAACCTCATCACGTGACAAAAGTGCTCTTCTGCGGCGTTTGAGGAGCACGGCTTAACTTCCAAAGGTATAGCACCTCAATACGGAATGCAAATACGCGTTTGGATGATACCAGTCTGGCACTCGAGTCTGACTTGTGTAACGTATTAGGAACAGGGTTGCCAGATGAGATTGATGATTTCCAGCCCAAAAACGCCCTATTTTATTGATTTCTATGGCCATACATTTGCAGAAAACCTGCCCAAATGCCTTTTTTTTTAAACCAATTTTTACCCGCAACCGACCATCCTAAGCAACCCAATTGGGCAGGAAACAGCCCAATCTGGCAGCACTGATTATGAATGCCATTTAGGCTTTGCAGTGGGGGAAACAGCGTGGGAAGCATCGTTAGGCTACTTAATTAATATGCAAGGCAGAGTTGTGACAGAACATCAGACATCAAAAATGGTGTCTATTCCAAGCCAAACAAACGCTGTTGGTGTATGTGTGTGTGTGTGTGTGTGTGTGTGTGTGTGTGTGTGTGTGTGTGTGTGTGTGTGTGTGTGTGTGTGTGTGTGTGTTTGTGTGTGCGTGTGTGTCTGTGCGTGTGTGTCTGTGCATGAGTCTGTGTGTGTTGATTATGCGTATGTGTCTGTGCACTGGTTTGGGTAAACACGTAATTTTTGTGCCAGCGCGACAAAAGCCAACAGCCTATTAGAGACTTCACAACAAGTCGAGGGCATCAATTAGCTTTGTGACAGTGTGTATTTAAGGATGTGTGTTTGTCTACACTCTTGTTCAAGACTGCGGGATTCAAACAGGACAAACACACACCAAAAGGCATGCTGGGTTCAAGCTTCGAAGATGTTACTGAAAGGGAGACGGAAAGTCATTTGTTTGTTTATACAAGAACGCCTATAAATTGAAAAAAAAACCCATCAGTGTATTTTCTGACGCCGACAACAATATTTATTGTTAAGACATCAAGACAGACAACACTGTCATTTTCAAAATGTCACAACACTCTCACCAGCAATACATTGACAAAGTTAATTTTCATTAATCAACATTGGTCAGTACAAAGGACTACACCAGTGAAATACTCTCAAATTGTGCACGCCATATAGCCTAGTAAACTAGCCCCACCCCCCAGCGGCCAAAATCATTTTTTTTTGCCTGCGAGTGGGTCTAGACTAAGGAGAATACCCCAGGCCCTGAAACTGGCTGGCCAATCACAACGCAGCAGATGTGTTTTGATTTGCTTTGAATCTTTGAATGCAAAGTGGACAGGGTTTTGAGGGAGTGCCGACAAAGCGTTAGCCAATAGGCACAGGCACAGTTTGAAAACCAACGGGTTGCTCCCATCAACAATCTTCCGATGTCTCATTGATCGGGGCCAGATTCACATTTAATTTCACATTTAGGCTGACTTGCCAGACTACACACCATACACACATGAGATTTGTGACATGCTCCTGTATACAAAGCGGATTCCAAAAAAGTTGGGACACTTTGTATTTTGTGAATAAAATCAAAATTGTGGCATTTTCAAAACATTCAATATGTTAATAAGGTAGAACATCATATACAGATAACATATCAGTTGTTAAAGTCAAACAGAATTATTGTTTTGAGGTAATTATGTGGTCATTTAAAATTTCACTCTTGCAACAAATCCCAAAAAAGTTGGGACAGGGCCAATAAAATGTTTTTTTATATTGGATAAGACCAAACACAACACAAGGGATGAGACTGAACAGTTAAATACTTTGACTGATGGCATAATTTTATTCAAAAATTAAATATTTTGATGTGCGAGACATGATTTCAGCAGGTCAACTGATAGGTGTGTTCTTCAACTTGTTTACCTTTTTGTTATGCTTAATATGTGGCATATCCTGACTGCAAGAAAACAATTTTGTGACCTGTTTACTCTTATGATGGAACCACACTGTTGGAACATAGAAGAGTTTGAAATTTGTCACCGTTATGGGGCAATATCTAAAGGCGGTGCTCCAAAATATAATGCCTTGGTAGCTATGTATGCTGTTTAAAGTCTGTATATATCATTCAACATTCATTATAATGCTCTACATGAGCAAGAAGACCATAGCCAAGGCACCTCTGCACCCCCTTACTATCATATATGCTCTCTTTCAGACTGACCACTAAATCAAGTTGAAGTGTTCATTTTCTATATAACCTGGAGGGTGCATGACTCCAAGATTTAAAAAAAGGATGACATATTTTCCATTCTGTAATCAGAGGACAGTTTCACATGTCTCCTAGGTCCATCTAGAATGAGCTTTTCCGCATGCAACACTGTTTAATGTCTGCATCACGTGCATTAATCAAGTGTTGTGTTTATGGTCATTTTTTCGAGAGCTGTCATTGTTGGAATGTCATAGTTTGCTTATTGACGACGAGTATGCCATGATCTCATAACTCATGCAATGATTACACAGAACTCTATATTATGGAAATATGCCTTATATGCCTGCAATTTGGATAATTCAATCTTTCTGTGTACTAGATGAGTAATTAGCCCCTCAAATCTTCACTTCTGAGTGCCACAGCCTCTCTGTGATGGTATTTTATTTGTGCATTCATGTTGGCAGTCAATATAGTTCCTTTTAAAATATTCTTCCTTGTGTTATTTTTAGAATTATCCAACTATTACAATATATTTTGGCCCTGTCCCAACTTTTTTGAGATTTGTTGCATGGGTCAAATTTTAAATGATAACATAATTACCTCAAAACAATAATTCTGCTTGACTTAAACAACTGATATGTTGTCTGCACATAATGCTCTACCTTATTAACATGCGAGCATTTTCATTTTATTCACAACATACAAAGTGTCCCAACTTTTTCGGAATCCGCTTGTATGTTCATTAGTAGCTCATGTAAAGGCAAACATATACAATACAGTATGTGCGTAATGTATTTTCAAGATGTGAAATCTTCTCTCCCTCTCTCTCACTATCTCTCTCTGTCTCTCTCTCTCTCTCCCTCTCTCTCTCTCTCTCTCTCTCTCTCTCTCTCTCTCTCTCTCTCTCTCTCTCTCTCTCTCTCTCTCTCTCTCTTTCTCTCTGTTTGTGTGTGGCGTGTGTGTGTGTGGTGTGTGTGTGTGCGTGTGCGTGTGCGTGAGTGTGTGTGTGTGTGTGTGTGTGTGTATGTCTCCCTAGAAACACATTTGCTTTGAACACACCTGAATCCCCACAAATAGACATTTCTGCATCTCAGACATAAATAATTCAGAGCAACAAATGTGTCAAAAATAAAATAACACAAATTTGAGACAATGTCGACTGCGGGAAGGAAATTTTGGTGACTAATGTGATCCCTACTCTACAGGAAGGATTGAAGAGATGCCAATGACATTTAGTCCACAAACCAGACAGGACCACAGTTTTGGCCTAGGCAGAATACAATACTAGAAATGCACTCTGAGAGTGCAGACCTCCGCCAAGGAAGCTGTTTGATAGAACAATTCACTATGTTACACCCTATTTTTTTCCAAGTCTGTCTGCCTTCTTTTTGTAGACATAGAAACTGGAATGTCAAAATTCGCTCTGTCCCGCAATTCAATTTGTGGTCACTAGAGTCGTCTAGATTTCTATAGCTAGCAATGGTCACGAATCTAAAAAAAAATCCTTGTTCCAGTCCGTGATCCGGATCAACACCAAAATGTAATCACTTAATCCACAAAGTTTCATCCAAATCCATTCATAACTTTTTGAGTTATCCTGCTGACAGACAGACAAACAGACAGACAGACAGACAGACAGACAGACAGACAGACAGACAGACAGACAGACAGACAGACAGACAGACAGACAGACAGACAGACAGACCAACGTGAGGTAACAACGTGACCGAAAACATAACCTCCTTGGCGGAGGTAATAAGTTCCAATTTCACACTGGGCCTTTGTTTACAGACTGTTTCAAGTGCATGGCATGTTCTTGACCAACACCTAGCAGTTCCAGAGTGATTTGCATGAATAATACTAACTCCTTTAAAGGGTTGATCCCAATGAAATGAGATTCTAAGTTGCATCTGTAACAATTCAGGAGAAGTGCCTCCTCCATTTCAACTTCAGTTGGCTGCCATTTTTTGGCATATCTCAGCCCTCGGAATACATTTTCCCACCCCATTGCAGTAGACCAGTGGTTCCCAAATTGGCGGTCGAAACCCCTACGGGGGTCCCGGACAAAAGGGACTTGTATTCACTTGTATGATTCATAGATGTATTTGCTGCCTTGTGGATTTCTAGCAATATTAGCGAACAAACTAGTCATGGAAAATCTAGCAATATTAAATGCAAGGGTATTTGTTTTGTCCATTAACATTGCTAGATGTTCCATTTTCTAAAATTGCTAGAAATCCATAGCTAGACTAAGACTTAGGTAGGTGGGGGTGGTGGTGGGGGGGGGGGTGTCGTTAAAATATTCTTAAATCTAAAATGGGATCTCCGCTGAAAACGTTTGGGAACCGCTGCAGTAGACTGACAATTCATTATTGATATCTCTTCACCTCCTTCGCGATGTATTCATCCATTCCCACCCATCTCCAAAAATACCCGAACTCCTCAAACACCATTTGAAGCTAGACATGGTTCCCCACTAAAATGAATAATCCAGTTAATTCACTGTAAGACAATGCATTATTCACCCTATACCTCATAGTGGAGGGCCAGTGAGTGAGGAACTCTATCTATCATGCTACATATCTCCACACTGTCTTTACTTCTTGGCTCTCACATGGGTTGTGTAACTCCCTTTACATGCTCTAATGGCTTTCAGGATTCCAAAAACAGTCAGAGTTTTTTTTTAACATTCTATATAGTAGAAGAGGACAACAGTGTGAGAGCCACTCCTGCATTCTTTAGAACATCCATCCTCCTAGCATTCCTTTCAGAGCAGTGTGATGCTACCTACTGGATCTAGTGAGGTGTCCCAGAATGTGGAGACACGGTATATCTTTCAACCTGGACAAGATAGAACAGCATGTCTGATCTTATTGGCAGGTTCTTCACCTCCCAAAACTGAATATATTTTACATCTTGGTTATTAAGTTCTTGGGTAGTTATAGTGCAGTCTGCAATTAGACTAGCAGAGCTAGACCCACATCGTCCCGCACATCGACCCGCAAATAGATTTCACGGCCAATTTCTCAACTTGATTCAATGTGGATCTAGCTAGTAGCAATGTCAATTAATGAAGTTTTGTATTTTCATAAAGCTGTTGCATGCATGTCTTTTAGAGTTGTTTTGCTATTTTATTATGCAGCACATGTGTTGATAACTCAAAGGGATGGTCTGGGACCAAAACATTGGCTCAGCATCGGCCCCTGAGGACTGCAGGCACACTGAGAAAATGCCCTGCATGCCAGATTGCTAGTCAAGCCGTGACCTTAAAGAATAAATAAGGTGAGCTCATCCAAACTTTTTCTTATCAGGTGCTGGGCACAGACAAACATGAAAACCAGCACACTGAGCACCAGTCTAAAAGCTTTTACTCACCAATGTTGTGATAAGCCCAAAAATGTCAAATTCCACACATATCCACCAGATAGCAAAGGGTACCACTGGCATTACTAGTGTGGATAAATGTCTAGACAAAAAAAGTTTTTATCCAGGTTTTTATCCAATTGTAAGGTTTAATCAAGACATACAATGTTTCGACTCATCAGAGTACTCATCGTACTGCATCATGAAATGTAGTATGTCTTGACTATAATAATCATTATCGGAGCAACAGTGTTGCAGACTTCTACTCCCTTTGTTGTCAGATACGCCTTTGTCCTGCACCGGGCCTCAATTAGCTACCGGTAGGATGTGTATACTTTTACTCTTCTGAAGAAAAAGAAACTATGCCTCATACTGTAACAAACGAAATATCTGTGTCATCTTCCTTTGCTAAGCATTTCTGTATAAGGGGTCCTTTAGGGCCTCATTAAGAGGAATCCAGTTCCTCTTACTCCTAAAATACTATATCCAGGGACGGAGCTATAGGGGGGACAAGCAGGGCATTTGCCCCGGGGCGCAGGGCCCTCCTGTATTGGTGTTGAGGGCCTTATTGTGACCATGGCAGGCTGTATGGAGGGGCCCTATATAGGTGGTTTGCCCTGGGGCCCTGTGTGAAATTGTTCCGCCACTGACTATATCTAACGTTGTCTCAGACATGAAACACAAGGGGATCTCACAATGGAGCGCTATTCGGTTATATATTTGCTGTTCTGGAAAGCATTTTTTTAGAAGTTACATTTTTGTTGACTTCATTTGCTTTTTTTGGGACGCTGGTTCCAGACACTTCAGTGGCGTGCAGTCCCACACCAGTCCCTGGCTGAACCACCACACATGTGACATGTATTGACAAATGTGTGACATGTGACAAATATTGCAGATGCACAGAGGGAATGTGTGTGTGTGTGTGTGTGTGTGTGTGTGTGTGTGTGTGTGTGTGTGTGTGTGTGTGTGTGTGTGTGTGTGTGTGTGTGTGTGTGTGTGTGTGTGTGTGTGTGTGTGTGTGTGTGTGTGTGTGTGTGTGTGAGAGAGAGAGAGACAGATAGACAAGGGAGGGAAAAAAAAACGCTGGGGTTGGTCCATTGGAGATGATTGTACATAGGGCCCACATTTTGCAGCTACGCCTCTGTACACGTCTTTCCATTACAGTTAGCAAGTCTTACCCATAGGTGGCTTTTCTCATTAAGCGGCAGATTGAACACACCTATTAATATCCCGTTTCAATTTGTCTGAGCGACATCAGGTCAGCCGTGGGCCTGGAGGCTCTCTGGCATGGACGAGGACGGCACAACACCCCAGGGAACACGGGCACGTGTACTCCCCACTCCGACACATGCCTAACATCTCTCGTGCAACTGATCCAACACCTCCCGCCAGGGGTGTCGTTCAGGGGGGGTAAGGTGTGACTGAGTCACCAGGGCCCCCTGTATAGTAGGGGACCCACACACAGTCTGATTTATGAAGATGTATGGCCTGGGGTCTGGTGGGGGTCCATTGGAGCTGATTGTGCATAGGGCCCGCAATTTGCTGCTACGCCCCTGCCTCCCACTAAGGGCTCCCACCAGCCACATAATTGATTTCCTCCCTACTAAAGACCTGGTGTTAAAATAAGGCTTGAAGTCAAGGAGCATGTTACGATTAGCAGTCAGGAAACAGGGTAGAACATGGTTTGTTATAAGGAAGCATTTGGAAATTATGCCAGCTAGCTAAGTCTATATGAAACCTTCCTATGGAGCCCTTAAAAGAAAAGATAAGCCACTGATTGAGCTGATTTCCTCCCTACTAAAGACCTGATGTTAAAATAAGGCTTGAAGTCAGGGAGCATGTTGCGATTAGCAGCCAGGAAACATGGTAGAATATTAGGTATGTTTGTAATAAGGAAGGGTTTGGAAATTATGTTTATTAAGTCTATATGAAACCTTCCTATGGCGTCCTTATAAGAAAAGATAAGCTACTGATTGAGCTAGATAGAGTGAAGATTTTTACAACCGCTCACTTGATAGCATGTGTCTGCCTTGTAAATTGCAAGAGCAGGTCAATTGCATGTCACATGATTTTTCAGAAAGACCTTGGTAACATGTTGATTCTACACAGTACATATTCAGGAAGCATGTTAGGTTAGAATGAGACGTGTAGTCAGGAATGTTTACTCTGCCCTACAAAGGCAAAGTGCAGTTTTTATGCCAACGTTGAAACTGAAAAATAGTGCTTCAAAATATTGGTATTAAGTTGGATATTGCACTGCAAATTTGACACAGCAATATCCATAAGGCTTTGTCACAAGATAAAGGAGGTGTTCTGAAGACCGTTTTCAGTCTAAACTCAATTTGACAAAATATTTCATTACTGCACTTTGCCTTTGTAGGTCAGTACTGTATTCACCCAAAGGAACTCCAATGAACAAGGAGTCCATTTCTTTCCCCCAAAACCTCAGGTCAGACACGAAAATGAGACATAATCCACCATGCATTGTCCCCATGCAATACCTTAGTCAATTGAGCATTTAAGACAGTATGAATAAAGCTTACATCATGTTTTTTTCTTTTTATTTGAGTTTGTTTCATTTGCATCTACATTGATTCGGGACAACACCCAGGTGCAGTCTTCACTTATGGAGCAGTTTCAGTGTCATACAACCTAACTGCAAACAATTGCAAACAGTATATTAAAAAAAATGTTAAGACCTCTTTTTTTTCACGTTTTTGGTTTAGTGTGCATGAACAGTCCAAGTTGAAATCATAAGGTGTGCGGAATCATTTTGTGAAGTGCTCAGATGTTTTTTTCCCTGCAACTTAGAGGACCATCTTAAAGCATGACATACATGACATGTAATCATGGCAACCGTTGCTGTCCAACTCCACCTTTGTCACCATAAGAGAGCATTCAGAGAATTCACTTCATTCAGAGAGCACATTGTTATACAGTCATAGAACATAAAGGCAAACCCTGACAGCAGCTGGTCTGGCAGAGATACTGGTAGCAACACCCAGTTGTCCTCCTCTTCACTGTAGCCTAACTACGGCAAGGCTCTAAACTAACACCAACCAACTGGCCAACCGCTGGTGAAATTTCAGTTTGGCTGGTAGAGAAGACAACCAATAGCCACATTCAGCCATAAATGCGTGTGTGTTTGGCTATTGAGATGAACATCTACTCGCCATTTTGACTAGTGATGGGAAAAAAAAAGTTAATTTAGGGCCCTGGCCTATAAGAGGAGGAACTGTGTTGTGTCTCATTTGAAATAGGCCTGCAGAGAGACAGCCCTGTCTTACAAGTGGCTGTGAAGATCCTCAGTCACCCAGGCTGTGGCACTCAGGAGTTTACATGCAGGCAACAGGACTTCATGGAGAAGCTCCCTCTCATCTCCACCAAACTTTACTTTACTTCGTATTTCTGGGGGGTTTGTAATCTCGTGGAGGGTGGCAAAGCAGATTCCAAAATGCCTGTCACACTGTAACAATTTCATGAATCCCTGCAACAATGTTGGTAACATTATTATTATGCCGGAAAACTACTGGGTGTTGCTGTGAGATGAGCCAGGTCATTGCTAGGTGAAGGCCCACTATAGGCTATCACATCTATATGATATGAATCACTCACACCACATTCCATGTCAAAGAACCAGCTACTTAGCAATCAGTAGGCATGATGTGCATTGTGGAGAGGGGGTGTTTACAGTAATCAAAACATTGGCATGTCACTTAAAGATAGAAATGAACACAAATAAAACATACAAACACTAAGTCACTGAAAGAAACAGTCGCCATTGGTAATGCTTTAGGGAACATGGTCTCTACAAGGGGTGCCTCAGAGCTGTTACCATTGTAATACCATCTATGACATTTTACATTTTTTTTGACATTGTCAAGCAGCCACGAACAGGATCCAGCCCGTTTTAACTTCTGATTGTGAATGCCTATGCTTGTCGCCTTTCCTGATCATTCTAAACTAAGGTAGCGGACAAGTAAGTTCCATTCTCTTAGCTTGCGAAACACGCTGAAAACTCAGCAATAATTATTAACAAAAGTTTTTCATCAGTTGAAATAATAATAGAAATAATAAAAAATAAACAACTTAAATCACTGCACACATGAAATCTCTTCATTTCTTTTGAAACATGGCATACTCAAGCAGCTGTATTAAATGTATATTTTTGTTTGCTATCATAACGCATTCATTTATCCATTATCGTTTCTTCTTTTGCTTCAAACTTTTTCTCCGTTTCACAATCATTTCATACAACTTGTCCATGCCCTCGTGAAGTCCCTCGCCAATTATGGCACATGCGGGTTGGACGTGGTACGCGGTGGACGGGCTGAGCTCATGAAGAGCCAGCTGTTTCTCAATCTCGGGGACGGGAAGCGATTTTGGCAAGTCCTGCTTGTTGGCAATCACCAAGAGAGGGGTCCCCTGGTTTTCGGCGAATTTGGTGATTTTGTGCAGCTCCGTTTTCGCCTCTTCCAGTCTGTCAACGTCCACAGAGTCCACTACATAGATAATACCATCCGTACACCTACTGTAAGATTTCCACAGAGGTCGCAACTTCTCCTGGCCACCGACATCCCAAAAGTGACAGCTGATGCCTTTGGCGGTGCCATTGCTGAGTTTGATTTTCTCGGTGTTGAAGCCGATGGTGGGAACAGTGTTGACAAATTCATTGAACTTGAGTCTATACAGAACAGTCGTTTTGCCCGCAGAGTCCAGCCCTAGCATCACAATGTGCAGAGACTGGAATGCGGCGATGTTGGAAAAACTATTCCCCATTTTACGCAGGCTTAAAGCAATGGCTCAATGCATGGACTCATTAGAATGGTAATACGCATGTAATACGCTTGGATGTCATACAATCCTGTGGACAACGAAATGGCAGATCACTCCACCTGCTAGTTCAAGTGGCTAGTCAAACGATGTAGATGCAAAATCATACCACATAGACAACGCGCTCCTGCTGTATCACCAATGACGACGGCCTGGTTTTCAGTAGACTCCTGCGCCGCACAGCAGCAAAGACAGTGTTTGTCTGGCATTAACGCCCCAGCAGACGTCTGCAATCCAGTAAAATATACGACTGGGACATCTTCACCACCAGTATTCCCGTGCGAAAATAAACAGGCAAGGGCGTGTGCGATCCAGCTGCTATTAAAATGCCCACCGCGCAGCACGCAGATCCGAGGGTGAGCAAGCAGCCTATATGCCTGAGACGTGAACAGCAGCTGCAGCAGCAGAATGCGAAATCTTGTTTTTGGCGTTGTGACTGACGACCCACACCTCACTGGCACTGCGGGTAGAACCGTCTCTCCGCAGATTTACGCGCAGCAATACGGTCCTCCGCTCCCTCGGGTGGAAACCAGCCCCCGATCACGCCACAGTTGAGAGGGAGACACGGTCCTTTCGTCACCCCCGCCTTGGACGACGGGCTGCTGCTGCTGCTGTTGGTGTGTGTATGTGTGTGTGTGTGTGTGTCTGTGTCTGTGATGCACCCGCCGTCGTGTTGCTGCTGCTACAGCATTGCACGGCAACCCAACTCCGCCCACCGAGTGTAAGCAAAACACAAGCGCACGAGCAAGCCCAGTCAGCGACCTTCATTTACAAAACACACTGCCTATTCTCACTGATGCTGGCCCATGACGGTCACATTCGATCAATAGACCTGTTTTTTTTAGTGGGCATTATGCCAGAGAAAAACGCATAGCCTAGAAAGAGAAATGTTCAGCACGCCCATCATATGGGGAATGCACTAGCCTATGTATAGCCCACAGAATCCTCCCAAAATACACTTTATGTGGAATTGGGCATTTTAGATATGGTAGGCCTATTGTTACCAATGAAATGTATATTTCATGTAGGCCTATGGTGCTTTCTTTCATCGAAATGTAAAATGAAATAACATTGAGATGTAAACGGTCTTCCCTTGAGGGATTCTGAAAGGTGACATGAGTTTGCACTTGGTAGTAGGCTGGCGTTCCCACGATTATACTGCCACCTGGTGTGTGTAAGTGTTATTACAGGGCCAAGAATAGTAGCCTGATTATCATCGACTTTCAAATCTCTTGGCCTGACTAGAGGCAACGCTGAAGGTGTTTCATCACTAGGAGGGTGGGGCCTGGCTACAAGATTAGTATTTTTGGGAGTGTAATGACGAGTGGACAACACCCCTCCAGGGTATGGAAAGACCAGACAACCGCCCCTCCACTTCAGTAATATATATCCTATATATATTTTTTATACCTTTTTGACAGGACAGTAGAGGAGAGACAGGAAAGGAGTGGAGAGAGAGAGTGCATATTAATATGCGACCTTGCCTCCTCCACTTGCGCTTGTCTCCTCGTCCCGCCTCCTGGCCCCTCCTCCGTGGAGAAAACAATAAAGTTTTCCAGCTGTCAGCCTAGCCACAACAACTTTTGAGGGACTATTTTTCATTCACCATCCCAATTGCAAATGAGAAAAAGACTCTACAATTGAGCTTTTGCAAGATATTGAAATATAATGCTGTTGTCAGTGATGGAGGAGGCAAGTGGAGGAGGCAAGGTTGCATATTAAGATACACTCAGAGACGGGGAAGGATCTGCAAATGACCAAGGCCGGAATTGAACCCGGGTCGCCAGCGTGGTAGTCCAGTGCCCTACAGTTACCGCAGAAATACACCAGCGGCGATCTGAGCGAGGCGAGCGACGGAAGTAATTGACTTTGTATTGAGTCGCGCGACAAAAGCGATTCTGGAGACTAGAGTGATTTGCGCGACGAGCGCGACAGTTTGAAGTTGAAATCTTTTCAACTTTCTATGACGCGGTTCGGCGTCAAGCCGCGACAGCCAATGACTGTATAGAGGTCAGTGACCACAGCCAATGGGAATGCTTGAATGCTTTGCCTTCTGCCTGTACGGACATACTCTAGTCTCCTCAATCGCTCATATCGCTTGCTGCTGCACTCTGTCGCTTGAATCGCATCGCGCCTGGTCTATTCGCGCGGTTAGGCCACAGCAGGGCCTGCTTAGTACGCCTAAGTAATAGTTTTGAATAAAGGTAATATGTAAGGGTTAACGTTCGGCGAGAAGGTCGCTACCGTGGAATAGCAGCACGACAGAGAGAATCTTTAGACCCCGACGCGGAGCGGAGGGGTCTTGTTCTCTCTGAAGTGCTGCTATTCCACAAAGCGACCGACTCGCCGAAAGTTAACCCGCTTATTATATGGATAAATGATTCACACATGCGGGGACATTTCTTTAGACCTATTTAATGTTAAGATTGTTGCTGCGCAAAACAAAACAGTGCCGTTGTGGAACACCGCTAGGCAACAGCTAGGTAGGCTAGCCAGGACAACAGGTGTTGTCTATCACAGCAGCTGATTAGAGTGACAAAAGACCGGACCCCCTGCGGAGGGATATGAAACATTCGCTTTAGCCACTGACTTGTATACAAGCCAGTGGCTTTAGCAGTGAATCTTGTTGCCATTGACAGCGGTAGCCAGGACAACGGGTGCTGTCTATCACAGCAGCTGATTAGAGTCTTGTTGAAAAGTCGCTTTAGCAGTGAAAAGTCTTGTTGCCATTGACAGCGGTCTGTTATAGACCAACCCGTCCGTTATCGAAAAATAACAGACGTCTGAACGTTGGGGAGCCCCGTTGAAATGAATGGAGCATTCGACAGATGACGTCACAACCATATAATATGCATCAATACTGTATCATGTTATCAAAACAGCAGTACAACATTTGATGTACATTTGTCATCAAAACACAAGTGTCACATTGCTGCTACAGGGTCTCTGTGGGTGTATGCCTCCCATTCTCTATTAACGTACATTGGAACATTATAACCAAGATGTTCATACTCTGCACTAAGCTCTCATTAACTTACTGGGAAGGAAACAGTTTGGCATTTCATCATTCAGAGATGTTTTGCCTATCCAGGCCACACTCTCCTAGTGACGCCTAGCCAGGCCAAGAGCAATGTAAATGTTGTTTCGGATCTCAGGAAAAATCGGGATCCCCACCTACTTTGTCTGGAACTAATCAACGTTGAGCAGCTCCAACGGCCATGGGTAGAGGCGTGTGCAACGCAGTTATGTGGTTTAAGCAGAGGCGTTCTATTGGGACTAAGTAAATGTTTGGTTTAAACTTAGGCACAATCTTTTCTGACCTCGGCGAGTAGCAACCAATGGGAAGTGGTCAACTATGCTGTTTGGGAAACCTTAATTGTTATGCTCTAAGTCAGTCCAAGTCTCGAAGAGATTTGAAAGTCGATGATAATCACTTCAGGCTAGTTTTTGCATGGATCTAAAAATGTCTCCCCAATGTACTAATCAGTTTTGAAGACACAAATACGCTATCCATTTTGTTGGCTGTATAGTTTGCTTAAATAAGCTTAAATGAACTGGATATGACATTGTGATATTTTTGCAATACATCGTCAGCGATAGAAAGATTTTTTGATATAGTGGTGACATCACTGTCACCATACTGCACACATAATGCCACTATTTCAAATCCAAAATGTCAGTCAGACAGAATGTAGGGTACTGTAGCCTACATATTATAACCTTATAAGTATTGTGTAATTGCTATTTCATTTGTAACTAGAAATGCATTCAGAGAGTGCAGACCTCCTCCTGTTTGATAGAACACTTTACTACGGTATGTTACACCTTTTTTTTTTTTCAAATCTTTCTGCCTTGTTTTTGTGGCTAGATACTGGAGTGTCAAAACTCGCCCTATCCCGCCATGGTGAAAAACCTTTTAAAGAATTCCTGGATCCAGATCACCACCAAAATTTAATCACTTGTTCCTTTTGTCATTTCCAACAACACATTTAATCAAAATCTGTTCCAAATTTTTGTGTTATCCTGCTGACAAACAAACAGAGAGACAAGCAAACCAAGGCCCTCAGCTCTAGGCCCTCAGAGGCATTGCCATGTTTACCCTCCAGGGGGCATCCTTGTGCTGGTTAAGTGAAGTGAGAGATCAGATAGTCCAGGGTTGTCAAACTCAAATTCACAGTAGGCCAAAATCTAAATCTGGGCAGAAGTCGCGGTCCGAACTCAATATTCAAAAAGTACTGAAATTGTGCATCCGCGCACATGCTTACAATACTCAAATAAACACTCAATCCCAGCAGATATTGTAGTTCAAATGTGTCTGCACAGTCTGTTATAAAAGAGTGGTAGACATCACTGATGCATTTGTATGAGCATGTGACGCCCAAAATGTCATGTTCAAGTCATATTAAAATACATTAAAGGTACACTGTGCAGGTACACTTTAGTTGTTTATTTCCAGAATTCATGCTACCCATTCACTAATGTTACCTTTTTCATGAATACTTACCACCACCATCAAATTCTAAGTATTCATTATGACTGGGAAAATTGCACTTTTCATACATTAAAAGGGGGATCTTCACCATAGTCCGCCATTTTGAATTTCCAGAAATAGACATTTTTAGCTGCAAAAATAACTCTACTTGGGCCATACTAGAAAATATTTGTTTATTACTTAGTAAACCTTCATGAAAACATCAAATTTGGCAATAGGCAGCCCAGTTTCAATGAGCAGCATTAGTTGCAGTACCTTTTTTGACCATTTCCTGCACAGTGTCCCTTTAATGGTGTATGTGGCCCAACTGTAATACACATTTGAAATTATCTTGAGGGCCAAATAAAATTACTCTGTGAGCCAGATTTCCTCCCCGGACCTGAGTTTGACATCCCTGAGATAGTTCTTCCAGAATGACATGTAGCGCTCCAATAGATATTCCCTTAGGAATACCACCTTGAAGTCATTCAGCACTGTAACATAATGACATAGTAACAGTAAAGTATTAGTTTCAGCTTTTAGAGTTTAACAGTGTTTCCCCATCTTCATCACTTCCTAGTTCTAACAATTTGAGTTCTGTTGTGAGTGTTTTATTGGCAGTCTGCTGTTAAGTATTTTATGGCCTCTGAATCAATGCGCTGCCAAATTACTATTTCAGCCAATGAAGCCCTTTCACAGATCGATGTCAGTCCGGTTTATGTGGCACTTTCTGTCCTATAAAATTATACCTTTTTAACATTTCATGATTGTTAGTTTGATTATTATGTGGTGTTGCAGTTTACATAAAAAAGCATTTCCTCCATCTTGCCATTTGCCAATGCAGAACACTAACACAGAGAATACATTTAGAAAATAGATGGAAATTGGCTTGGTTATTGTTATCTCTTCTGATTTGAATGCATCTTAAAACTTTAGAATTTGCTTCATTAACACTTTATTAGCATATTTTAATAACACAATTAGGCCATGAACAAAATATTTAAAGTGTTTGCAAGTCACTAAGAACCAACCTTATTCACAGCAGGGTGCAGTGTTTCTCGCAGAATTTTTGTTAGTCAAGGAGAAAATTACAGAAAAATTACATCCACAACATGAAATCTTTATCTTTTCAGGGGCCTAGTCAAGGTGGTAGGTGTTTCTTGCCAAGGTGACCACCCTTAGCAATGAAGTGCTGGGGGAAACCCTCCGGTGGGATCTGCTCCTGCCGGATGAAAATGATGCTTGTTTGTCTGCCAGACACTTTTATATCCAGTAGATGACTTCATCTGTTTTACTCTTTGGACAACAAAACTCGAGGACTGCTGTAGCTGTGATATGTCTGTTGTGGCTTATTGCTTAAGTTAACATAGCCTAGTATTTCTTTCTCATTTACGAACATTTGTAAATGTTTTCTTGGTTATTAGTTCATTATTTCCAAAGTGTTTCTTAAGCATGACTGTTATGTAAGGGATAATGGCTGATGAGGTGACCAGTTCGATGAGGTGGACGTGCACAGCATGATTAAGTTTTAGGACTCATGCCAACTGCACCAGAATCTATTGCTGAAGTTAAATGCTTCTGTGTTGGACGAATCTAACTTGGACGCACATAGAATCTTCCTTTGGAATGACAAGTTATACATGTCCAGTAGAGAAGCGTCTAACTTGATCACTAGATTCCGATGCAGTTGGCATGGTTCCTGCGACTTTACAGACAGTAATAAGACAAATGAGTGAATGTAGCAGAAATGGTAAAATAAAATGTAACCGAAGTCTGATTTATTTCCCTAAGGTGTGCACAATGACAACAGGTGGCCACCAGATGGAGGAGTAGTCTCAAAGACTAACCTTATGACTGCCTCAAAAGCATATCACAATACTGTGGCAATTACTACACGTAATACAGTACATGTCAGCTCCACTCTTTGTCCACAACACTTAATATGTTGTTTTATTTTGAATGAGGACATAAAATATTAATGTTTCTCGATACATAGAAATCAACTTAAGTCTCTTTTCCACAGCTAGTTTTCTGTTAGGCCTACAGCTCGACACAGCGCGACTCGGCCACCACTTTTTGCTTTACGTGGCGGCCGAGTTGCACTGTGTCAAGCTGTAGGCCTGTGTGATGAAGCGGTCTGCACACTGTGTATTAACTCCAAAAATACTTTATTTAATTTTAACATATGGCAACGTTTCGATCCAACAGAGGGATCTTCCTCAGGCTGTACCAGAAACCCGGAAGTGGAAAAAAGCCCTAAGTGTTGCTGTCATTCGGAACTCATACACACATCGATGAAACAGAAAGTCATATTGTTTCTAAACGCCACATTTCATTTCCATCACACACCATTACCCACAGATGTAACATTTGTTTTGCTGGCTACACATATCCATTACCGTGGGCCTAGCTAATAAAACAAAACAAATTGTGTTTTACTTCATTCGTCATACAGTAAACACGATGGAGTAATGACTGTGTGTTCCAGCTTGTAACCTATACAAACACCCCCCTGGTATACAATGACAAAAAGAAAGAAAAACAAAGAAAAAAAAAACATGTCAGAAAACAGCGAGAACAATTACTGTAGGTCTACAGCGACAGGGGTCTCGTCTTAGCCGCGAGGCGTACCGCCCGTCACCATGGTGACAGTGCAAACCTGGAAGCGTACAATAATGAAGGGGAGTGCAGCTGACGGCAGAGATAGGACGTTCAAGGCGAACACAGCACTACAGACCGATTTGGCATTGAGCGCAGACAAAGAGCTGAAGTTCCTGCCATTCTCGCCCCCCTCGCACAAGGGGAAGCTACTCGGACTCATGGGAAAGGAGAGCGGTGTCTGGAAAGAGAGCCGGGCCGGCGTGTTTATTGTGGCTCAACAATCCGGATCAGATCAAAGATACTCTAGTCAGATCGGGACAGAGCGGAACCCTTGTAGGATACATTGGAGAGGTGTCTTCTTATCTGCCCCCCCCCCTTTCCAGTTCCACCTCTCTCTCTCTCTCTCTCTCTCTCTCTCTCTCTCTCTCTCTCTCTCTCTCTCTCTCTCTCTCTCTCTTCTCTCTCTCTCTCTCTCTCTCTCTCTCTCTCTCCCTCTGTGCCCTCTCCCCCCTCTCTATCTCTTGCTGTTAGACTCATCCATAGTTATGTAAGGAAAGAAGCATCAACTATCACCTTGTATATCCTCCACCCCGCCATCTTTCAGCATCACCCCCCGCCCCCTCCCCCGTCTCGCTGTTACACTTATTCATAGTGGGGTTAAGAAAGAAGCGTCAAGAATCACCTTGTATATCCCCCGTACCCCCACCATCTCTCTGTGTGCCCCCTCCCCTCTCTCGCTGTTACATTTATTCATAGTGGGGTTTAGAAAGAAGTGTCAAGAATCACCTTGTATCCCTGTGTGCCCCCCCTCTCTCTCTCTCTCGCACTCTGTCTCTCTCTGTCTCTCTCTTCCTTCAAAATTAAAGTCCCAAACTTATTAAGCCTCCAGGACTGCTGCCGTACCTCATCATAGTCAGCTTGTCTCCATGTTATTGGGCCCCCAGAGGCTCGTAAATGACAAACACTATAAAAGTGTCGCTGGAAGCCTACTCCAAACACCCTGCCACAGCATTCGGAAAAGACACACAAGGACGACAGTACAAGTGAACAAGACAGCGAGCCTTGTGCAGCACGAGATATCTCAACAAATAGTACGAGGCTTTAGAGGTGCATCATGTAATATTTTCAGTAAAGTTCATTTCCAGAATTCATGCTGTCCATTCACAAATGATACCTTTTTATTGCGTATCAGAAATAAACATTGACATAACTTATTGGGTTTTTCATTGCTGCATGTAATGAAATATATTTAGATCAATACAGCAGCCTTGACTAATTAAGAATGTTGGGTGAGAGTGGTTTGTATAAAAATTATCTTTCTTGAATCGGCTCTGCGGACCAGATCAAATGGTTCGGCGGGCCGTATATGGCCCCCGGGCCTAAATTTGCCCATGTCTGGTCTAGATGTTTAAGGTCAAGCACTTTAAGCTGTTTAAAGTTGTGCTATAGCTCTCTAAATTGTACCTTGACTGGAGGCGGAAGAGCTTGGCATACAGTAGTTTTCTTTTCTCAGCTGTATGTAATAACAAGCTAAGTAGTTCTACAATATGTAATAATAACACTTATCTACTTCTTGCGCAAACTAAAGAAGGCAAGTGCTACACCCTCCATCATGACAACATTCTACAGAGGAACCATAGAGAGCGTCGTGTCCAGCTGCATCACAGTGTGGGGAGGAAGCTGCACGGAGAAAAACAGGAAGACACTCCAGCGTGTTGTGAACACAGCGAAGAAGATCATTGGAGTACCACTCCCCTCCCTGCAGGACATTTACACCGCACGCCTCACCCGAAAAGCACTGATGATCATCAAAGACACAAGCCACCCTGCACACAAACTGTTCAGCCTCCTGCCCTCTGGAAAGAGGTACAGGCGCCTCCGTTCCCGTACCACCAGGCTTGCAAGCAGCACGATGCATCAAGCAATCAAGATACTGAACACTCAACCCACTCTCCCTTCACTGTCAGCCTCTAGCCAGCCAGGCCACTGACAACGCTCCCCCCCCTCATCCCCACCACCATATCTGCGACTGAACATTCCACCTGCACTACTACATCTGTGACTGAACTTTCAACCTGCACTAACTCAAAACATGCACACACACACACACACACACACACACACACACACACACACACACACACACACACACACACACACACACACACACACACACACACACACACACACACACACACACACACACAAGCACACTGCACTTTCTGCACAAAACCCAAACATACACACACTGACACACAACTCATACTCACACACATACACACACACACACACACACATACACAGGTACACACACACAGACGCACACCGCACTTTCTACCTGCACTAAACACACACACACACACACACACACACACACACACACACACACACACACACACACACACACACACACACACACACACACACACACACACACACACACACACACACACACACACACACACACACACACGCACACAAAACACATACAAACACACACACACACACACATACTGCTGCTGGTGTATTTAATAAAACCTTTTTTAATTATATATTTTCTTCAAATGCTACTATTACTATGTCAGAACGCTATAAAGGACTTTTAAAAAAAGCACAACAAAATACCTCCTCTTAATGTATGTTCTCTACAAGTCTTCTGTTGTCCAGTCTTGCACTTTAAATGTCTGTATGAGCAATGTCTACGTCCATACTGTCTATGTCCATGTATGAGTACTGTCTATGTCTATACTGTCTATGTCCTTACCTAGATTAGTCTATGTCTGCATGGGAGAGCAAGAAACGCAATTTCAAATTCTTTGTATGACCAGTGCATGTAAAGAAATTGACAATAAACTTGACTTGACTTGACTTGACTTGACTTATGATCAGTTTCTCCGTTACTAGCATGCTAAGTACAATGCAGCATAACCCTTTAGAATAATGCTTTATAAAATGTATTAATTAAATGATTATTATTTTTTTAATTGCAAATGAGTAAGAACCAAGCAACAGCTGCTACTGGATGAGTTTTATGCGCAAACACTCACTCATTTGTAAATGTTTTGTTGATACTTAGTTCATTGTTTACAAAGAGTTTATGAAGCTTTTAAAGAGATTGTTGCACAATGTGCTAATTGGCTAGTTAGGATAACTAGCTAGTTTATCTGGTTGAGTAATTTCTTTAGGCTACTGTACAACCAGATACATTAATCTAGTGGCTGTACTTGCAGTGGCAATGAAAGCTCCATTCATTTGAGCATGTTCTCTGAGCAATAGGAAATGTCTAGTTCAACATGTTTTCTTGAGCACAGTATCACCAAACATTGATCTTTGAGACACCGCCAAAAAACAAACTCCTCTGGTGTACAGTATCACTAAAAAGACAGTGGACAACACAGTGGAACAACGCTCCAAAACCAAAGCTTACGATGCATTTGTTTTCTACACATTTTGTCTTGTATTGTCCTGGTCTCGGTGGCCTTAAACCCGTTAAAACACTGCCAAGAACATCCATTTCAAAGACCAGAGCCAGCATTGCATTGCATTTGTGTATCTATTTGTTTTCTTCTCTTTTTTTCTTTGTTTTTCGTCGTAGCAGCCTTAAAAAGTGAGACGTCCCTCTCTGGCCCTTTTAGCTCCATGGTGGGCTCAGACAGATGGCCTCCACACATTCTCTACCTCCCTCCTTCTCCTCCTCCTCCTCCTCCTCATCTCTCTCTGTCTCTCTCTCTCTTGCTCTTTCTCTCTCTCTCTCTCTCTCTCTCTCTCTCACTCTCTCTCTCTCTTTCTCTCTCTCTCTCTCTGTCTGGCTCTGTCTATCTATCTCTCTCTCTCTACTTCTCCCCCATCTCTCTCACTCACCCTCTCTCCTTCTTTCTTTCTTTCTCTCTTCATTTCTTTCTTTCTTTCTTTCTTTTTTTCTTTCTATCTTTCTTTCTTTCTTTCTTTCTTCCTTTCTTCCTTCCTTTCTTCCTTTCTCACACACACACACTCTCTCTGTCTCTGTCTCTGTCTCTGTCTCTGTCTCTGTCTCTGTCTCTCTCTCTCTCTCTCTCTCTCTCTCTCTCTCTCTCTCTCTCTCTCTCTCTCTCTTCTTCGTTCTTTTCTCTTCCCTGCAGGTGAGCGTTGCATTCTCATAAGATGAGGATGAACAGCTTCTCATTAAATGCAAAAGCCAAGGTGCTTCTGTCACTGAAGGGTAGTGGTGGCGGCGGGAGTGTGTGTGTGTGTGTGTGTGTGTGTGTGTGTGTGTGTGTGTGTGTGTGTGTGTGTGTGTGTGTGTGTGTGTGTGTGTGTGTGTGTGTGTGAGAGAGAGAGAGAGAGAGAGAGAGAGAGAGAGACACGAGAGAGAGAGAGAGAGAGAGAGAGAGAGAGAGAGAGAGAGAGAGAGTCTGTGTGTGTGTGTGTGTGTGTGTGTGTGTGTGTGTGTGTGTGTGTGTGTGCCCCTGCGCGCGTATGCATGCACAAACACTATGAAAAGAGAGAGGGGAAGTGAGTGCAAAGAGAGAAAAAGAGACTTAGTAAGAACTGAGGAGGAGAGCAAGAAAAAATGATGAGCAGGAGGAAAAAATGATGTATGTTGTGAGGAAAAGAAAGGTAGGAGGAGGAGGAGGAGGAGGAGGAGGATGAG
Source organism: Engraulis encrasicolus (assembly GCF_034702125.1). Lineage (NCBI taxonomy): Eukaryota > Metazoa > Chordata > Actinopteri > Clupeiformes > Engraulidae > Engraulis > Engraulis encrasicolus. The sequence continues at coordinate 17,650,184 of NC_085868.1, read as the reverse complement.
GAGAAGGAAAGGGAGCACAAAGAGTATGCAGCCAGTAAAAGACAATGACATTGTGTGTGAATGTATACGTGCGTGCGTGTGTGCGTGCGAGCGTGCGAGCGTATGTGTTTGCATGTGTGTGCGTGTGTGGGAGAGAGAGAGACAGAGAGGGATACACTCAGCTAGAGCGATAAAGTAGAGAACGCCTGTATCTGAAAGGACGAAAGAAAAATGAAAGAAAGAAAGAAAGAATGAAAGAAAGAAAGAAGGAAAGAAAGAAAGAAAGAAAGAAAGAAAGAAAGAAAGAAAGAAAGAAAGAACGAAAGAGAAAACAGAAGTCAGCAAAAGAGGGCCAAAGGGAGGGCGATGCCAGGGTTGAGTAGGCTACTGTAGGATGCCTAATACAATACATTTCTTGCCCCCTGGCCATCTTGCAGTAAGCACAACAGGCAGACTGCAGCTTAACCCAGGGCTGGACTGAGGGAGAAATAGGGCCTGGGCACGTTTGGCTTAAAGGGGCCCCTCATAATTAGTGGTGCAGAACTGACTCACCGGTGGGCCCTGCACCCTAGTGGGCCCTGCACCCTAGTGGGCCCCTATTTTCAGAAATGTTTAAAAAAAAAAAAAAAATCAACCATCTCTGAAAATAGGGGCCCACGAGGGTTGCGGGACCCACCGGGAAATGCCCGCTATGCCAGATGGCCAGTCCAGCCCTGGCTCAACCCAACCATCTAGGCAAGACTGGACTGGGATCGAAAAAGAGCCCTGGGCATTTATTTTCTCATGGACCAGCCACACACAGCCTCCCTGTTTTTTTTACGATATTATGATTAGCTCAGTTAAACGTGTCTATTAAAGAGGGACCAATGGGCCGCCCACCTGATTAAGGGCTGGTCTCTAAGGAGAAACAAACAAACAAACAAACAAACAAACAACGAGTAATCAAGACTGCGGAGAGGATTATAGGCGCCACTCTTCCATCCATGAATTCCATATACAGCGAAGCCAGAAGAGAGTAGAGAGAATCATAAAACACCCACTCCATCCAGCTAACTCTCTGCTCAGACACTGCACGTACAACCTCAGACACAGCAGAGCGGACAGTATCTCTACCAAAAAAGCAAGGTTTTTTCACAACTTCTACCCAGCTACAGTCACACTAATGGCAAAGAAGAACATGGCATAGAACGTATTTTATTCTTTTGATTCCTTTTGATTCCTTTTGATTTGATTGATTTTGTAATCCTTTTTCTATTTAACTCAATTTATTGACTCAGAGGGCCTGCACAAGAGTTCATATGTGCCTGGGCTACTAGTCCATGCACAAATGGCTAATAAAGAACTTTGAACTTTAAAAACAGAACTTTGAAAACAGCAGTATTGGCCCACCGGAAAAATGCCCTGCATGCCAGATTACTAGTCCAGCCCTGAACCCTTCCCTTATCTCTGTCTCTCTCTGACGCACACACACACACACACGCGGGCGCGCGCGCACACACACACACCACCGTGAAAATGCCCTGCATGCCAGATGACCAGCCTAGCCCTGTGTCTGGGTGACCATGTGGGCCTTTCTCATTTCTCCAAAGCCACCTGTCAGGAAATGCTTCACTGAGGCACGACATTACAGAGAAAAGTTAATCCTGATGAAAAACAGTGGGACCTTTCAGACGGAGCCGGCCCACATGAGGCGCAGGCCCGGCTGACATGCGGTTCAGGTACACGGATGAGTTTGTCTGACTGTGTGGCCCCAGGGTAATCCGAACCTTGTTTAAACTTGTTATGGGTTGGTGGTTCAAGCAAATGAAAATTGAGACATTTCATTGTTTATTGTATGAACCATGGCTGTCTGTAATAAAACATTGTGATAGCCGATTAGTACCTACAATAATATAATCCAGTATCCTCATGGTGCATATTGTTCTCGCTGGGGAAATAATAAATAAACAAACTGAAATGTTGCTACAAGATTACAGACATTCTTTACCAGCGCACATCTTCGCCCTTTGGTGAACAACATTTACATTGTACTTTACTACAACATTGTAGCCTAGAAATCTAGACGCCCCTAGTGGCCGCAAAATGAATTTGCTCCCGGGGGCAGTCTAGCCACCCTGAATCTACAACCGATCCAAGCTGGATCGGGGTTCGCGGCCAATCAAATCGTGAGGGGCGGGATCGGGGGCCGGGCTACCTAGTGACGACAGAGTGTGCGACGTTTCGTGTGTAGTCCCAGAGAGAAGTAAACAATGGCTGCCCCTAGCGAATTCACGGCGTCTTTCGATTCAGCTTTGGCAACGACTCTCGAAGATTTGGATATTCATTTCACCTTGCGAGACCAGCAGATAACGGCATTAAAGTTTTTTCTGCAGAAAAGGGACGTTTTTGGAGTATTGCCCACCGGATATGGTAAAAGCCTGATTTACCAACTTGCTCCGCTGGTGGGGCGACGCATGGGTCTGCTGCACAAACCACTGGTGGTTATCGTGTCACCCCTTTTAGCACTTATGGACGACCAGGTACAAGAGGCCGAAAAACTGGGTCTTACAGCTGCGCAACTTGGCAAAAGCGACCCGGAGGAGATCCGAAGCGGGCGGTACCAGTTGGTGTTCGGGAGTCCGGAGTCCTGGCTTAACAAGGAATGGCGATGCTTGCTAGCCAGCAAAGTCTACCAAGACAACCTGTTGGGCCTTGTCGTGGATGAAGTTCATCTCACATACAAATGGTAAATATACTTAATGCTACGAATAATATGAACAATGTAAGGGGCAATCGAAGCTACCACAACTAGCTACTCTGATGTTACATGCAACTCTGTGATGTTTCACGATAGTCTAGCCCACTGACTTATATACTCTAACCATCTAAGTTACGGTAGCAGCAAACCATTCGAAATCAAAGCTAACGTCATCGTCCACACAAACAGCTAATTGTTTTGGAATCCTGCATAATGTAATGTGTGAGCTTTTGCGATCGATTTTTGGAACACTAGAGCTCTATGCACATTCCGAAACGATTAGCTGCTCTTGTGGACGAGGACGCTATCATTCCGGTCTGCTCTTAACATTTAACAGTGGACTGAGAGATTGGGGTGTACATTTTACTTGTAGTCTGCCTGAGTTGATGACGCGCGGGCGGTTGTTTTAAGTGTGCCATAGCTGATGTCACATTGGTTGTGTTTTTATTTTATTTGTTCCAGGGGAAAGGCTGCTAGAGGAGAGAAGGCCTTCAGAGAGAGTTTTGCCAGACTGGCCGAGCTACGGTCCATTGTAAAACCAGGTGAGTAGGCTATGAAATGTTGTGACCCATGACCATTATGATCTCAGTCTGAAGAAAAGTTATTTTACACTGTTCTCACTGTTGTTGATCACAACCCGGCAAACGGAGGTTTCAAAAGTAAAAGTACATTTGTGGTTTAACAAAGACCAGTACACGATATTAGGGCCTGCACATCTGTTACTCCTTTGAAACTAACGAGATAGACTGTACTGATACTGAAACACACTAAAAACCCTGTAAGGACCCACCACTGATCCAACCAGGGTAGTCAGCTGATTGTAAGACAATTACACAGGTCTACTTTTTACTCAGATAAGTTAAGTTACCTATGCTGGAAGTTACCTTTTTTTTTTTTTTTTTTTTTACTTTTGACACCTCTGCTGGCAAGTCAGACCCTCCACAACCCCTTGTGACTTCACCTCACATATTTGGTTGGAATTTTTTAATGGCTTACTTTAATGAAAATGTATTGTACTGTAGATGCTAATGCATTTACCTTTATTCTCCAGGTACACCTATTCTGGCCTTGACAGCAACGGCAGACCTGGACTCGCAAGCTGTTGTCAAAAGGCAGTTACATTTGGAGAATGCCACTGAAGTAATCATAAGCCCAAACAGAAAAAACATAAGGCTTGGACTGTCTACAGTGTCTTCAGATAGCATGGAGTGTCTGAACTGGATTGTGAGGGCGGTTAAAGAGAAGGGTCCAACAATTGCACCAATAATCATCTACTGCCGTACATTGCCTATGTGCGGGAAGGTGTTCTGTCACCTACAGTATGAACTTGGTGAGGACAGCTGGGTGGATCGGGATCCAGAACACACGGCAGAAAACCGACTCATTGGCATGTTTCACAGCCAAACACTTCCCCATCACAAGATCACAGTACTGGAATCATTACGTGGCAATGGTTCATGCAGAGTGGTTGTAGCCTCCACAGCTCTGGGAATGGGACTGAACTTTCCTAACATATCACATGTCGTGATGTATGGCTCACCTGAGGATGTGGAGGCCATTGTACAAGAGGTTGGCAGGGCCGGGCGAGATGGGTCTCCAGCACATGCCATAATTTACAAATTGAAGCAGGAAGCAAGAGTGAATGAGGGCGTTAAGACACTGGTGAAGAAGGGCATCACTAGTTGCCTTAGGAAGGCCTTATTCTCACACTTCGAACAAAACACTGAGTGTGTTCTGCCGGGCCATTTGTGCTGCTCATACTGCCACTCTGTTTGCTCTTGCAGCTCTCCCAGTTGTGACGTGGCAATACCCGATTACGAACTGCCTGAACAGTACACTCATGCCGTTGTCAAAAGCAGAGAAGTTACAGAGGATCAAAGACAGACAATTAGAGATACTCTGTACAGGTACAAGCTCAGCTTAGTCCAGAACATGCCTCTGTACACTAACAGCAGCGACTGCACTGGTTTTAGTAACGAGCTGATAGACTGTGTTCTTGAGCGCTGCACAGATATATTTGATCTCCCATTCATAATGGACAACCTACCGGTGTTCAGTAAAAGGCACGGACAGGAAATTCTCAGCATTATTTTTAATGTCTTCGGGGATTTTGAATACACTGAAGTTGATCTGCCTGTGGAGGAAACTATGGTGCCAGACCAAGACTACACAGGTTACTTTGACTCTGACTCTGATGCAAACGCCTTGTCCCAATGGAGCAGTCTAGAATCCGGGGTGTCACAGTTGAGTACAGACTGAAACATTTGTTAGTCATTTCATATGACCACTGTACATAACTCTTACATCTTTGAAAGTACTGCCTGAATACTTATGTCAGATGACTGCCTGTAAATAAAATTGAAGAACGATCTCAATTCTTGTTTAAGTGTTTATTTACATTTACATTTACAGAAAAAGGGTGAATTAGTTGTGTACTTAATAATGTGCATATTATTTACAATGGGACATAAAAAGCAACATACCCAGGATTTAAAAATGGAAATCAGTAGTCAAATAGTATTAAGAAAAGAAATGCAAGATATTCTTGATTGTGAAATGGTAACCGGTAGTCAAATACTGTAGATACAAAGTAAAAACAAAAAAAACATTTCTGACAAGTGACAATGTTACATACAATGTGCTTTAAAGTGACTGGGTTGGAACTGGCTGGTTCAATTGAGTTTAAACATGTTTTACAAGTCGAGATACTCGCAGCAAACACCGAAAAATTGTGCTAAATAAGTGTAATTAAATACGCCTGTTAGAAGAGGCCTGTAACAGTCTAGACAATATTTTGACAAACTGAATGCATGGTAAAGTGCAGAAAGGTAAGGGTGCAATTATGAGTCATCAAGTGTTAATGCTTAAATACCTAAGTACTGCATAGATCTGAAGATACCTATAGGGACTTCACAAGACAAGAAACTACCAATGAGTGAGATTTATTTTTTCAGTTTTCTCCACTCTTTCAGTTTGAGCATCATCCACTCCCACATTTCCTTTTTTTTCATTTTGTGCAACAGATTGCTGTCAAACTTCGGGAAAGCCCGAAATTCCCTTCCAGGTATCTTTGACAACAGTTGACCCTCCCTGAAAACATTAATCAGAGTCAATATATCCTGTGTCTGCTGCTCAGCACGATGGATGCCACTTGGCTTTTTCACACCCAGTTCACTATCAACTTTGTCCATTATCTCTTTCAAAACGCCTATGGCCTTGCTGACTCGGCTAGCAGACGCTTCAGACAGGTTTGGACCCTGACCCTTCAAGAAAGACTTCAGGAAGTTGTTGAGGTGTTCTAAATGAAGGTCTAAGGGGATGTTGCCTCCATTCCCTCCCCTAGTGCTCCAAAACCTGTTCCAGGTCACGCTGTGCGACATCCGAGGCGTCAGGCACGCATTCACCTGAAGTGTCAGGAGTAACGTACTGTATGCATAGTGGCTGTGCGCATGGGCTTTGTAGAAGAGCAGAGCTACTTTGTACAGCCTCATCAGTCGTTCTCCGTCACCCTCTTTCACAGCATCCAGCATGTCCCAAAGGAGAAAGCTGAAGCTGAGACGCGCCAAGGTATGTTCCTGCTTGTGGTCTTTGTTGAGTGATGTACCAGGCAATGTTTCGGGGGACACGTGTAAGTTGTGCTTTTTAAGCTCGTGATTGTCTCTGGATTTGGGATAGGTGTATACCTGCTGACAGCCTGGCGCTCGACAAGGGTACTGCGTTGCCTGAGTCGATGTCACATCTGCTTCGCCGAGACCAGTCATGGCCTCAACCGCATCCCCAAGCAGGATGTACTTATCGACCACCTCAGCAGATTTGGCATGCAACCATGTTCGCCTCGTGTCTGTTGATCCTGATGCAATGTCCTCAGGAACAAACGATTCCGGGATTTCTAAGTCACATGGAAGAAAAATCACAAACAAAAGCAAAGGTTTACATTATTCCCTCTACCCAAACAGTTCAGTTTTAAAGCACTGCTGTCCCATTTCAAAACACCCTATTTATGTACCTTCGATATCCTTCAGGCCAAAGTGCTCCATGGCAGCCGTCAGAAGCAGCGCAGTAGTGTCTGTGATGACAAAATGTTTGTATGCGTTGTAGGCAGCCTTGGGACCCTGTTTCGCATTGCTGCACCTGTGATACAAAGAAATGTTACCGTCACTCTTGGTGTTCGAACCAGCCACCACTATACACCAACAGAGAATACTTAAACCTCTGAGTCAAGAGACCAGGCAATCGACCCAGCGGTCAGAAGCGGTCTTTGAATAGGTGTGTGAGGATTTAATCACAAGCACACTCTCATACACTCACATACAAATGTAAAATTGTGTTAGTAATCTCTCACACCACCTTTCATATTTCAAACAACACAAATATCACATTCTGAGAAAGTCTGTGAAAATACGAACCACATTCCAGGGATGGGCTTTCATCATGACCCACCCCAGCTTAACGAATAAGAACAACTTCTCAGGAGTGGGCTTTCCATCATGACCCACTCCATTCCATTCCATTAGAAAACTGCAGAAAACACTGTCAGCAAATAATAACATTAATAACAATAACAATAATAAAATTAGCCAGCAACATCAAATTTATTTCTGTTGATTTCAAATGAATTTCAGAATCTAAAAAATAAATAAATAGTAATTCATGTAGTGTCATATATTCATTCATCGTGTCACTACATTACATTTACATTACATTTGGCTGACACTTTTTAAACAAAGCAGCTTTACCTCAACTTTGTCATGTTGGCGCACAGAGTCCCATGGTCCTTTGCAGATTTCTCACTGAAGAACACTTTGTAGTGGATCTGAGTTCACAAAAGGAAAAAAAGACAAAAAAAAACTAGTAAAACCATGGACAGAGTAAAGATTGGTTAAATAAACTTACTCCCACAAAGGGCGTCCAGATTCCAAGGCAAACATTTTGCAACTGTATTACAAATTTAAGGGAATACTGTGTTTTTAATAGCAGTACAACACACTTCAACTATGACCTACTGTCTTAAATTAAATAATGAATGAACTGAATATAACAGTTTCAGCAAACACATGTCACAATGTGATACATTACTCACTTGAAATAGCATCCTAATCGCATGCCAGTCCTCAAACATGAATTCCATGCCATCCAATCGCTCCTCCGTATTCAGACCATTGGCATAGGCCCACTGCAGGTTTCTGCTATTTGCTTCGGAAAGCCTGTCGCCTCCAACCAAAATGGTTGAAATCCCATCAGGCTGTTTTGGTACATACCTACAATTGAGACAGAAGAAATTGTTTGTATATTCTTCTCACAGTTATTACACTGGAAAGAATTTTGTGACCCTCCTTCATGCTTACGTGTTCTGAAAGTGATGAAGTACTTCTGCCAAATCGGCAGATTTGTTTTCATCTTTGAAAAGCAGTCCTAATGGGTACTGTAGAGGTAAACAGAGACACAATTACTTTCACTACACTGACATTGTATGGTGTAGGTGTTTATGTAGTTGTTTATGTATTGTTTTAAGTTCTTACATCAGTGGAATGCTGCGCCATTTCTGCTGAATACTGATGCGGTATGTGTCGCACAACCACATTGGAGAATGGCTTGAATACAGACAGATAGCTAGACAGGATTCGGCTGGTGAAAACAATGAACTCTCTTCGCATCTGCATTTGTTCATTCTGGCTAGGGAGTGACAAATTCAGGTCATAGTCCAGAAGATTTCCAATTGGTTTGTCATTAGCCAGGTGATAAATGGGGACACGGTCCTGGACAGCGATGTGGTGTATCCAATGAATTGACTTGTTACTGTGTAGGGTGGACTGGTGGTGTGTGTGCATGAAAAAATCTAAATTATCAAAGATGATGGAATAAGTGTGTGGTGTAGTCGAGCACTTCTCCACCAACGACTGAGATGTGATCCTCACATCATGTCCAGAACCCTGGTCCACGGCACTTCCTTCAGTCAACTCTGATGAGGTCCTCAACTCTTTATCTGATGTTGCCTGCTCCGTGACGTTTTCAGCCAGCTCAGATGTGATCCCTTCCCCTGATGTGGCCTGGTCTGTGGCACAGCTTTCAGCCAATTCTCCTTTAATACATTAAAGACATGTACACATAAGACAACATAACCCCATACATGTCATGTACATGGCGCTGTGTGTGTGTGTGTGTGTGTGTGTGTGTGTGTGTGTGTGTGTGTGTGTGTGTGTGTGTGTGTATTTTACTTCTCACCTGATATTCGAAGGTCTTCCATACTTCGGAACACATCACCGGGTATCATCTCAGACTCCGTCCAGGCATCTATGGAGGTTTCGTCCTGCTCTTCACTGACAGGCTGACACCCAGCTTCCATTGCCAGGAATTCTTCGTTTTGCCTCTTCAATGACCAAAGACCAGATCCACAATTGTTTGCCAATTCCTTCTGCTTTCCAATAGCATTCTTGTATGTTGTTGAAATGGCAAATTTGCTGAGCCTTTCAAACACTGCTTTCTTTGCACCCCCATATTGCAGAATGCAGTTGATGTAGTAAGCGAACCCAGACAGGCGATTTTCTCTACCTCTTAATGCAATTGCAGCAGCAGCACAGGTGACAAAACGTGAGTGTTTTGTGATGGTTGTGAAGATGGACAAGAGGAGTGGTGAGAGGCGCTGCAGGTCTGACTCCAGGCTGCTAAATGAGAAAGAACTCAAATCTTCTGGTGAAGACCTCCACAACATGCATTTCTTGCTGGGGTCGCAGAGTGCTCTGGATTCACTTTCAATGACTGTAAGGATGCTGGCCTTCACTTCCTGTGAAAGCTCCTCATGCTTCATGATTAGTTTGGCCGCTGCTTTCCATTTTTTGTTCATGATATGTTTCACCAACAAAGCATTCTCAGATTTGTGCACCTCTTGATCAGAAATGACCTGAAAGAAGTAAAAGAAGTCAGAAATATCAATATGTATTATGTTAATAATCAAACAATGATAAACCAATGATAATCTACTTTACAGTTTTTGCCTACTGCTTGCACACAATTTGCAAAATTTGGCTCATAGAGTCAAAACTCTACACACAAGCCAAAAACTCTCAACACTTGGAGATAAACCCTGCACATATATGCCAACATGAAACTCTGCTATCAAAACCTTAACATTGCCAGAAAAACTCAACAAGCTTTTGTCAAAACCTCACTTTCATGTCAAAAGACACACATTAGCACCAAATGAGAAAACAAATTAGATCAACGTGAAAACAGTTGTCTACTTTATACAAAACACAGCAGTCTTTCTTTTTGTACCAGCCTATTCAGACTCACAGAATGTACATCTTCACAAGACCCCAAAATTCAATACTGTACATTACAAAACTGCACCTTACAGTACAGGACATTAAACTGAAGCAAAATATCTTATAAACAGTACATCATTCTCAACACAACAGTGTGTATGTGAGCTTATGAACAATTTTTTGTGTAGCCTATTACGTATATTCACACATTTTCAAATATCTAAATATGATATAAATATGTGGTTGACGTCAACATGCTGTAATGAAAAACATAGTCTAGGCCTATATACTTTTGTTGTTTGGGTATGAGGTATGAGGTTTGCTTACAGTAAAGTAACGAAGTACAATACATTTCCAGACACAATATGCAGCTGACATCTACTATTATGTGTATTTCTACAAACTATCATGTTCATACCTAACATGTGATGATGAAGATAAAAGGCTACTCCTGCCATCAGGGTAGGTTTTACAGAACGTGAGTCAGTCAATGTCACTCCATATTCTACTCTTTCGTACCGTTGTGCTATTTGTTGTTTTGTTTGAGTGTAGGAAGGTGTGAATTTAGCAAAGTAGCCATCAAAGTAAAACAAATAAATGCAAAATAAAATAAGTGCAATGTAATATAAAGAATGCAACTTTGTAACTGGCAGAATAGTGGTTAATTTTGAAAACATGTGTTTTATTGTCGGTGCCTAAATCTTGTCATACATCCAGTGTGTTTTGTTTTTCTAGCGGATGTGTTTTCCCAATGATATGATGAGTGTTCATTTTTTAATGGAGTGTCTTATGAAGGAAAAAGTGTGCAGTGACCATGAGCAAGTGTGTAGCATAAAGCAAAACGTGTGTTGCTGAATTGCTGCAACAGTGTTAAGCAGAACTTTTGTTTAAGGTACGGCACACTGTGTTTAAGTTATGTTACCAACAACTTAACAATATGCTATTTTTGTCTAAGCATCAGCCTATAGTGTTCAAGCAGTAGGCAAATACTGTAATAGTCTTCAATGTAGGACGACAACATTGAAATTGTTCAAGAGGCATAGGACAACCATTGATGTATAAGGGGGCAACATACAGCATCAGACCCTAGGTTATGTAAACTTTGATCAGGGTCATGTTGGTAGTTTGTGTTGTGATGGAGATAACACAGGGGAGTGCTGATAAATGTCATCAGACAGTCAATAGTGAAAGGGTGCAATGAGTGAAAGGGTTTTTTTTTGTAATAATTTACATTCTATGATACTTATCAACACAGCAAAGCATAGGGCATAATTCTGTCAGGGTATGTAATCATATGAACACCACTGTGAAAAAAATGGTGTGAGTGAAACACACGAAAAAGAACTGTGAATGATTACACAAAACCTTTTTCCCTCATTGAAATTGACTGGCTGATAGGGACCAGGTCAGGAAAGTTGGGGGCTGCTGTTCAGAATCGTGTCTCCTGGTCCAGATGAGCCATTTCAGCCCCTTCTGTGTTCATGTCGCACATCCCCCCCGGTTGTTGGTGAACCCCACCTCCCCCCCTCTACTGCCCTCCCTGCTACTGACCTACAGACTCTACCACTGACTTACAGACTTGGTAATTTTCCGTCAACCCACAAGTGTGTGGTTGGGCAGTGATAGGCCCAGCAACCCAGACCCCCGTCTCCAGAGGCTCAGCACCCTGCTGTGATCTGTGCAGCAGCATCTCACCCTCAACCGGGGGTAGGGGCTGACTACCAAGAAGCAGTGTTGTATAACGTACTGAAATCTCATATTCATGTAAAACTATGGGTACCCCTCCAAAAAATGACTTTGGTAAAAGTAAAAGTCACTGACTGAAATGTTACTTAAGTAAAAGTCTTAAAGTATCTGAAACTTACGTATGTATGCGAGGTACTGTCAAAAATAATGTAATTAAGTAATGTAATGAAAAGTACAATGCAGTTTGAAAGACTTTTTTCTATTTGGGTAAAATTTCAAAAATTCAAAAACATTTAAAAATGTACACACAACCAATTTCAGTCTAAATTTAGGAAAGGTTTCGACAGAAAATAAACTCAACTTCCTATGCGTGCTGACCTAAGCCCAGAGCCCATGCATCATGTCCTGACTTTGTTGCAGTATGGTCAAAACTCTTTTTTTCAATATATACACACACTTGGGAAAAGTGTTAAGTATTCAAAAACATACTTAAGTACAGTAGTGAAGTATTTTTCCTACTATACAACTCCTACTATACAATGTGACATGAACACAGGAGGAGCTGAAATGTCAGGCTAATCTGGTCCAGGAGGCAGAATTCTGAACATCCACTGTATCATTACTTTTCACAATGCTAAATGCCATGAAGACCAAGCAACAGTTCCAAAGTTATCTAATAGGCATGGCAAATAGGCATGAGAGACACGCTGATGACTAGCTGTAGGTTGTAGCTTTAGGGCGTATTTACATCAGAGACCGTTTAGGTGGGAGGTAGATGGACACTCCAACTGAGATCGCTCCCCGGACGTGTAGTCCCAGGTGTTTCTATCACTCCCAGACGTGTAGTCCCACCCGATTATATTTCACGTATTATCATACACTGCCACATAGGCCTACAAGCAATTTAGGACCTAAACCGTCTCTGTTTACACTCCTATGCTATCATTAAGTTTCAGATCAAGCGATGCAGATTTCAGCACGATATAATGGTCATTTTGGAGGCTACAGACTAGAGTAAGGAGAACGGTCGTCTAATGACAATGTTGTCCCTGGAATATCCTAACTGATGGGCAACATCTATAGGTCTAATGAAAAGCAAATTGAATATCTCCACCGTTACTGCACGATAAACAAATGTCAAAATGCAAACATACCTGGGCGATGTTGACACGAACGGCAGCCCCTTTTCCCGGACTTGCTGGTTTATCACAGAACTTTTTCAATGCCCTTGGTGTTTTGGATGGAGTCGGCTCGCGGTCACGTTTCTGTGTAGAACCAGAGGTATCTGAAGTCGTGGTGGATGCTCCCTCCTCCTGCACCCATCTTCGGAACACCGGCAGGTCCTGTTCCATTCTCGTTAGTAACCGCACACAAGGCCTACAAATTCTGTTCGATTTTGTCTGTGTTTTCAACACCGACACGCCAACCTGCATTAATCTGTCAGCAATGGTTTGTTTTTCTTTCTGGCTGTCAAAGATAAGTGCTGAATTAGAAATCACGCCAGATATTCGCATATTTTTGTTGCAAAAACGGCAACAATCATTCATTTCCATGTTCACGTAGTTCGCGTGCAGTCTCTACAATAGCAGATTGGAGTGCTAGTTGGTAAATCTTTCCTCTCACTCTGACATTAGCCCGTAGAGAAAACGCTCGCTGGCCTGGCATTCGTTCTATTTCCTACTGCCTACACTCTACCAAGTACTTCCTGTCGCGCTGCAATACGTAATCATTCCTCATCACTCTGGTTGGTTGTTCGCCATCCTATTGCGTTGCATTGAGTGCAGAGGAAACCGTTGATCCCGCCCACACTGATTCTCAGCGACCCCAGACCCCGGCACAGCTTTGCTGTAGGGGTTTTTGGCGCGGCCAGGCTAACAACATTGCAATATTACCACACAATTACAAACATTCTGAATAACACATTACAATG
>NC_085868.1:17619090-17629090 GCF_034702125.1 Engraulis encrasicolus | reverse complement strand
AGAGAGAGAGAGAGAGAGAGAGAGGGAGAAAGGGAGAGATAGAGAGAAAGGGAAAGAGAGACAGAGAGAGAGAGAGAGAGAGAGAGAGAGAGAGAGAGAGGGAGAGAGAGAGAGAGAGAGAGACAGAGAGAGAGAGACAGAGAGAGAGAGACTGACACCAAAGGAACAAAAGATGCTGGTAAGCAAAAAAGAGGGTAAAAGATATACAGTACTGTGTGTAGAATTAGGACAAGCGTATGCCATAGTGAACAGTGTTGCCAGATGTACGATAATTATCGTATTTGTACCATAGTTTTGTCCATTTTGTCCTCTCTACGATCAAAAACATATGATGTAGGCCTACGATAATTTCAGAGTTGTCATTCTGTTCATTTAGATGCATTGAAACAACAATTTGTAGGAGAATTTCCTCCCAAAAAGCCCCCCAAAAACGATAATTTTGAGGTTTTGGTACGATAATTCAGCATTTTCCATCTAGCAACACTGAAGAAAGTGAGGCATGGATGGAGTGAGACAGTGTGCCAATCCGAGGGACGGAAAGAGGAAAAGGGAGTGATAGAGAGAGCTAATCAAACTGAGAGACAGAGAAAAAGAAAATCAGGAAAGAGAGAGGGAAGAAGAGAGGGATGAAAGAGAGGGAGTGATGAAGGGACTTCAGGAAGGTGGTAAAGGTGCAGACAAGACAGTGCTAAGAGAGGTAGAGCTGAAGAAAGAAAGAGGTAAGTGATTAGCAGAGGGAGAGGGGAGAGGGAGGGGGAGAGGGGTTGAGAGAGAGAGAGAGAGAAAGGTGAGGGAAAGAGATGGATAGCTTATCAGACAGACAGAGAGGAGGACTGAAAGAAGGAGGACGTGCAGGAGTGAGAGAGAGGGAGAGAGAGAGAGAAAGAGAGAGAGAGAGATAGAGAGTGTTTGAGAGAGACAGAGAGAGAGAGAGAGAGAGAGAGAGAATGTTTGAGAGAGAGAGAGAGAGAGAGAGAGAGAGAGAGAATGTTTGAGAGAGAGAGAGAGAATGAGAAAGCTAGAGAGACAAAGTGATGAGTAGAGCGAGAGAGTGAGTCAGTGAGCGAGCGACAGATTGATTCATTCGCGGTGCTCTTATCCATCCCCTGCATACTTTGGCTGAGTCAGACAAAGGCACTATGTAATTAAAGAGCTTAGCAACTCTGCCACAGGGAGGTTGACAGCGGGGACAAACGCAGGTCAGTTGTCCTGGGCCCACACAGTAAAAGATTCAACACTTGAGCATTCAACATTTAGAGAGTACTCCGGGACTAAATACACTCTGGAAGATGCTAAAATGAACTCTCCAAGTGTTGAATAAACACTGCATGTTTTACTGTGCAGGAACAGAGAGGACTCAAAATTGGCTCCTCATTACATTGCATGCACTGCAGCGCTCTAAATGAGCGGTTTTCATCACCAACCAAAATGGCTAGTTGATCCTATTTTTACTAGTCGAACACACACTCACTATTGAGCCAAAGTGACTAGTAAGTTGTTGTTTGCTGCCAGCTGAACTGAAATTTAATCAGCATTTGGCCGGTTGTCTGGTGTTTATTTAGAGCCCTGATTGTATGTGTTGCGTGAGGGCCTTTCAGATGATTTTGTCCTAGGCCCGTCCAGAGCTGTCATCGTCCCTACAGCAGATAATCAGCTTTAGGCAGCTATAGTTCTTCTCCCATGATGTCACATGCTAACACGCCAACATCAGACACAAACAGGCGTAAGCAGGAGAAGTTTAAAAGCACTATTTAAGAGGAAGAATACTTAAAAAGGGGAAATAAAACATATCTATATGATGAAAAGGTGCGTTTTCATCTATGTTGTCACCAGGGTCAGGTTATGAAATTTGTCAATGCTGGCCCTGCCGTGGCCAACCGGTAGGGCACTCACCTGCCATGCGGCTGACCCGGGTTCGATTCCTGACCCGGGTCCTTTGCCGACCCCTCCCCGTCTCTCTCCCAATTTGCTTCATGTCCACCTGTCACACTGTCCTATCAAATTAAGTCGAAAAAGACCAAAAAAAAAAGAAAGACATTTGGCAATGACTGCTTTCGAACATAGATAAAAACAGAGGACGAGGAAGGTTTTTAAAATTTGCAGATTTTAAAAAGTGGGGAAGGCAACAAAACAAAAAAAATCAGTGACTGAGACGGTTTTCTCGTATTTGAAGGACAAATCAGGGCCGTCTGGTCACCGAATCTTTAGCAAGTTCAGAGTGAGGCTTCTTTAGCGACGCCATTGACATGTTCACTTGTGCCTCTTTTCCACTGACGTTTTTCTGGTAGGCCTACACCGCGACGCAGCATAACTCGGCCGCCACTTTTTGCTTTACGATTGAGCTGTGTCGTGCCTATTTGAAAAGCAAAAAGTGACGGCCGAGTCATGCTGTGTCGAGCTGTAGGCTTAGCAGAAAACCAGCAGTGGGCATTAGTTGCCTTTGGTCTGAATGTACAGTAACGTGACCACCTCAGAAACAAAAAAACAACACAGAGGAAGTGAAGGAAAACAGGAAAAAGGCAATATTTAAGACAGGCGATTAAACAAAAAAAACGATGTATAAGGTGATCCTTTACGACCCCGTTTCTTTTATAGCGCCATTAGTGGAGATTTACGTCGGGTTTTCCGCGTGGCTTTTATGGCTAAAGTGGAGCTAACCGCGTTTTAATGGCGCTCGGGGCTGTATAGTGAAGGGCTTGCTGTTGAGGAGAAAAACAACAACAAGCACTTTTGCTGTCGTGGTAAGCAGCAGTGCGTCTTCATTGAAACCGGCATGCAGGAGACAGGGCTGGACTGGCCTTCTGGCATAGCGGGCCTTTACCGGTGGGCTCGCACCCTTGTGGGCTCCTATTTTCTGATTTAAAAAAAATATATTCTATTTATTTATTTTTTATTCCTGAAAATAGGGGCCTACATGGGTGTGGGGCCCACTGGTGAGTAAATTCTCTGCTGCTAATTATGAGGGGCCTCTTTAATCCAAAAGTGCCACCAGTCACCCCCAGTCCAGTCCAGCCCTGACAGGAGATATTGTTCCACCCCTGCACTTATCTCTACTCTGTGTTTTGTGTCAAACGACAAGCTTCCCCTTTTTCTGTTTTCTTTCCACCTTTCTTGATTTCTCTTTATCTTTGTCTGTCTGTCATCTCACTGTTTCGATTGCCTCTTCATCTCTTTCGCTGTTTTTGACAGTGTCTTGTTACTTTGTGTCCCTCTCGTTCACTGTCTTTTGTTTTTCTGTCTGTCTCTCTGTTTCTGTCCCCTCTCCATCTGTTTTTGTGACCATGTCTGTCTCTGAATCTTCTTTTATGTGCCTCCCTCTCCATCCGTCATTCTCTCTCTATCTCTCTCTTCCTCTGTCTCTGTCTCTCTCCATCCCTGCCAACCTCCCCTTCTCTCTCTCTCTCTCTCTCTCTCTCTCTCTCTCTCTCTCTCTCTCTCTCTCTCTCTCTCTCTCTCTCTCTCTCTCTCTCCAGCCCTTAAGCCTGGCTCCTCTGACAGTCATGTGTTGCAGACAGACAATGAGGGCCTTCACCCACAGGACAACAAGATCTGAAGATACCCTTGGTGTGTGTGTGTGTGTGTGTGTGTGTGTGTGTGTGTGTGTGTGTGTGTGTGTGTGTGTGTGTGTGTGTGTGTGTGTGTGTGTGTGTGAGTGTGTGTGTGTGTGTGTGTGTGTGTGTGTGTGTGTGTGTGTGTGCGTGTGTGTTTGTGCGTGCACTCGCATGTACATGTGTCCGTGCGTGCGCGTGTGTGTACGTGTGTATGTTTGTATGTGCACGCACACACTCTCAGGGGAGGTTACCATAGAGACGAAGTCATCAAAGCGCTACATTCAGCCAATCTGGTTCTCCTTCATGCTGCACTCTGCGGATAAATGGCAAGGTGAGACTCTGGAACACATGAATAATGATTTCCAAACAGCCTTGGTGGACACACTCACTAAGCCTCTCCTCTCCTCTCCTCTCCTCTCCTTTCCTCTCATCTGCTCCACTTCTCCTCTCCTCTCCTCTCCTCTCCTCTCCTCTCCTCTCCTCTCCTCTCCTCTACTCTCTTCTCCTCTCCTCTCCTATCCTCTCCTCTCCTCTCCTCTCCTCCGCTTTCCTCTCGACTTCTCTTGTCTCCTCTTCTCTCCTCTTCTCTTCTCTTCTCTTCTCTTCTCTTCTCTTCTCTTCTCTTCTCTTCTCTTCTCTTCTCTTCTCTTCTCTTCTCTTCTCTTCTCTTCTCTTCGTCAGACCTCTTGAAGATGATTGCACAACCATCCCCAAGTCATTACGCCCCTCGCCCTCTCTCAGCTCAGGACATGGACTTCACTTGTGCATGAGAAAGCATAATTGATCATGGTAGAAGACATATGCAAGGACTAGAGGCCATGTAAGGTTGTGTGTGTGTGTGTGTGTGTGTGTGTGTGTGTGTGTGTGTGTGTGTGTGTGTGTGTGTGTGTGTGTGTGTGTGTGTGTGTGTGTGTGTGTGTGTGTGTGTGTTTGTGTGTGTGTTTGTGTGTGTGTGTGTGTGTGTGTGTGTGTGTGTGTGTGTGTGTGTGTGTGTGTGTGTGTGTGTGTGTGTGTGTGTGTGTGTGTACATGTGTGTTTGAGAGAGAGAGAGACAGACAGACAGACAGACAGACAGACAGACAGACAGACAGACAGACAGACAGACAGACAGACAGACAGACAGACAGGCAGGAAGAGACTTTTTACTGTGAATTTGAAATTTGAGGCCCTTGTCATGGCAGACATTTTTTTCCCTTTATAAAATCATTGTTGCCCTTGTTTAAAGGTATAAAGTGAGCAAAATAATTGCAGAAACAAATATATGATAAGCCTGAACCCATCTAATTGCATTCTAAAATGTTCCTGAACTCTGCCTTGTTACTCTGGCATTGCTTTGGGAATGCAGCCACAGTAATTTAGCTTTTTTACTCAATGCATTTTGCACAGGGGAACCACAAAATGAAGCATCATAATGAACCTAATAAGAGGCTAACCGCAGAAATACACCAGCGGCGATCTGAGCGAGTCGAGCGACGGAAGTAATTGACTTTGTATTGAGTCGCGCGACAAAAGCGATTCTGGAGACTAGAGCGATTTGCGCGACGAGCGCGACAGTTTGAAGTTGAAATCTTTTCAACTTTCTACGCGACAGCCAATGACTGTATAGACTTCAGTGACCACAGCCAATGGGAATGCTTGAATGCTTTGCCTTCTGCCTGTACGGACATACTCTAGTCTCCTCAATCGCTCGTATCGCTTGCTGCTGCACTCTGTCGCTTGAATCGCATCTCCGCTGGTGTATTTCTGTGGTTAGGCTGTACTACCCAACAAAGACAAAAAGTAGAGTAACTATTCCAACACTAAAACTGAGGGGAAGACCTTCAGAGTATTGGTATTAGGTTGAACGTTGTTGTGGTTACTGCAAATTTGACATAATATCTCCGAAACGGGATACATTCGGATAAGGCTTTGTCACAAGATACAAGAGATGTCATGAAGACGATTTTCACTTTCAGTCTAAACTCTTTTGACATAACATGTAGCTACTGCACCTTGTCTTTGTACGGCAGTATACATGTAGGTGACACACTTGAAGCTTCAACTTCAGCTGTCCAGCAAGTCGAGTGGTCTGTCTGTGTCAGCGTTGTGAACTGCGTCACTGGACAAGCTAGGGCTAGGGCTCCATGGTAACCCACACTAGAGGATTCGCTTGGCTGCTTGTGAGAGCGTGTTTGTATAGAAGGGCAGGGTGAGAGAGTTGGCTTGAGTATGGGGTTATGTGTGTGTGTGTGTGTGTGTGTGTGTGTGTGTGTGTCTGTGTGTGTGTGTGTGTGTGTGTGTGTGTGTGTGTGTGTGTGTGTGTGAGAGAGAGAGAGAGAGAGAGAGAGAGAGAGAGAGAGAGAGAGAGAGAGGAAGAGAGAGAGAGAGAGAGAGAGAGAGAGAGAGTGTGTGTGTGTGTTTGTGTGTGTGTGTGTGTGTGTGTGTGTGTGTGTGTGTGTGTGTGTGTGTGTGAGAGGTGGGTTTGGGCGAGATGGTGTACGTGCCTCATTTGTGTTCATTATGGTATGCGTGATTCAAACTGGGCACCCCTCTCCTATCCACACACACACACACATGCACGCACTTACACAGACACACACACACACACACACACACACACACACACACACACAGACACAGACACAGACACAGACACACACACACACACACACACACACACACACACACACACACACACACACACACACACACAGTCAGAGAAACGTCACCACCAGTCTAACCCCTCCCTTCTCCCTCCCACTCCCCCCTTCTCCCCACCTTCACAATAGGGCTGACCCCTACCTCTGCAAGCCCGCTACAGACAGGCATTCAGCTGTAGCCAAGCGACCATGAAGAATGTTCTCGCTCCCACGTATCTCGCGTGGCCCTACACTCACACCCCCCCACCCCTACACCCCCCACTCCATCCCCACTCACAGAACCTCACGTCCCCTACCACCCCCCACCCCCACCCCCCTCACCCCCCCACTCCATCCCCTCTCACACAACCTCACGCCCCCTACCCCCGGCCTCCACTATGAGGCTTGCCAGATCATGAGACTGATGATTTTCAGCCCAAAAAAAATGCTCAAAGCCTGCCTGGAAGCACTAAATCCTGTCCAATTCGAAACAAATTCAATTGATTTCTATTTCCGTAAATTTGCAGAAAAAAACCTCCCAAATTTTTACCCGCAGACATTTTTACCTGCAGACATTTTTACCCGCAGACAGCCTTCCTAAGCAGCCCAAATGGGTGGAAAACCACCCAATCTGGCAACACTGTCCACCATACACTCACAGCACTGCATCCCCCTACCCCAATGAGATGATTTTGAACATTTTTTACACTAACCCCCCTTGGCCTCGTCATGAGCCTCCCGATGACCCTTTGACCTCACCATAAGCCTGCCAATGCCCTCTTTAGTATTAAAAAATAAAATAGACTAATGCCCCTCAATGGCAACTAAGAGGTGAACCGCCCCTTCTCAGCTCTGTCCTTCTCAACGCCCCCCTAATGCCGTGTCCAGACCAAGAGCGAACTACGCTGCCTGGTAGAGTGGGTAGCAGAAGAAGTTTCGCCTTGAATACGCTGCATTCGCTCGAGACGCAGCATTGACATGTTTGATTCAGCTAATCACATAACGGCTCTGGCTTGACAGCCTGGGACATTCGGAGATATGAACGTTCCGATTGGTTGTCGCCGAACAGCGTCAGAGCGAATTCGCCTGCGATTAGATTTAGTTTAATCTTCAAAATTCGCTCTGGTCGCGCAAGAAGCTTCGCTACTGGCGAATTCGCTTTGGTAGCGCAGGTCGCGTGCCCTCCATAGAGAAATAATGACTTCCGTCGCTTCGTTCGCTCCGTTCGCTCTTGGTCTGTACACGGCATAAGGCTCTCCAATGCCCCCTGGGTGGCTGTATAGCCCCCGTTGAGAAAGACTGCCCCTACCTCCTTCCCATCTCCCACTCACAACCTCCATCCTACACCGTCTCTCCCCATACCCCCTCACACCCTCCACCTCCCCCCAATACTCTCCTGCCAACCCCACACACTCCCCCCTCATCACCCACACTCCCTCTCCAGCATCTACCTCAGGCAGGGTTGCCTGATGAGAATGATGATTTCCAGCCCAAAATATGCTCAAACCACCCCTGGAAGCACTAAATTCTGCCCAATTTGAACTAAATTGTATTGATTCCTATGGCCACAAATTTGCAGGAAAACCCGCCCAAATAATGCCCTTTTTTAACCCGTTTTAACCCGCAGATGGCACTCCTAAGCAGCCCAATCGGGAAACTGCCCAAATCTGGCAACACTGACACCGCCCCCTCTCCAAACCCACTCCTCTACCCCCACCATCCATCCCCTCAGGCCACAGGGGTAAAGCACCATGGATACTGGGGGCCCCATCCCATCCCATAATATCCCTCCCTTCCCCTCCTGCCCTCCGCTCCCCTGAATGTCTGCCTGCCTTTTGTGCCGCTTCGCTTGAATAATTACCAGAGCTTTAATTAGGCTAATTTAGGAGACGGGACCTCGTTGGAGACAAGACGATAACGTCATCATGATGATTTAGACGTTTTTTTTCTTTTTCTTTTTTATTTCTCGCTTTTTGTTTTTTTCAGTCATGTCACGTTGCAGACGCGGAGATGGGTTGAGAACGAAGGCCATCCTTTTATGGGTCTGGGAAGACCTAGAGGAGGAAGAAGCGTGAATGTGAGAGACAGAGGAGGAGGAACGGCATGTTACTATCCCACCTATTCAATAACTATGCACTGAAAGAAACTCGCGCCACCCTGCTTTTGTGTCTCTGTCTGCTGCTTTCTTTGGGTGTCTGTGGAATGTGATTTCTGAAGAGATAGAAAAGTTGCTCACAGGCTCACTCGGTTCGGCTGGTGTACTCTTTCTACTAGGGATGTACTTGTACTTGCCAAATCAGACAGTGGTTAAACTGGCAATGGCCGTGGCTCAAACACCTGGGGACTTGGGTTCGATTCCAGGTCATTTCCACAACTTTCTTGACTGTCCAGTTTGAGATAAATGCATTACCCCCCACCCAAATAAAATATAAGAAGATGGTAAACTGATGATCAAGCTGCCATAGTCACCAGGTGACATGCGAATCGCATTTGAAGAGTTCCAGTGTAGGCCCTACTTTGCATAGAGGGGATGGTGGCCTTTTTCACACGAGACATTTCATTCAGAATTAACTCAAATCAATCATGAATGAAGCTTCATTCCACTTTATTCCACATCATGTAAACACTTCGTAATTCGGAATTAATGAAAGTGCAATGTAAACACGACAGAACTATTTCTGAGTGATTTATGCTGAATTGAAAACATGTTATCGTGACCAATGTGACTTTGGAATGCTATACAAATCATTTTTGGTGCATGAATTCTATTCTCGGGTGAATACTGACATTGTATTGATCAGTGGATGAAGTAGGCCTATTTCAGTTTCAGCAATTGGAGGGGCACACTCACATTGCATTTATCTGCCGGTGGATCCAATCTGGAGACTACAGTAAGGGAGAACAAAAGTCCTCTGTGATATACACTAGGCAGCTGCATGTGCTAGTGCTTTCTGTGGCGGAAAATAGGAGGGAATAAGGAAATGAGATAAAGATACTGTAGGATGATAAATCTCTCTCCCATCTTTAGGAAGGGCTGGGGGTGCTCAGTTGATGCATATACACTAGGGTGCATCAGATGCCCCCTATTAAAAGATATTGCCTTGGCCCTATAGTAAAAATGTTATACACCCAGTAGAAACAGACTGTGTAAAATATTTTGAAATTTGGATGAAGTCTACCGGGGCCACCAGCCCCATGAAAATACAAAATAATGGTGATAGTCAGAATCTTGGAATAGAAATGGACATTTTGCTGCATAAAGCTACCCAATAAAAAACATATTGTCTCAGCTCTGTGATAAAAATGTTCTATGCACAGTAAAATCACTCTGTGTAAAATATGTTGAAATTTAGATGAATTCTACCGGGTCCACCAGGCCCATGAAAATACAAAATAATGGTGATGGTGATGGGCAACCTGGATTCCAAAGCTGAAGTCCAGTGCCATATATTCCAAATGACATACCTAGTTTTACCTTTCCAGTTAGGGCAATTGGACAGGTAAAACCAGGTAATTTGAAATCTGTGGCACTGGATTGTAGCTTTTGAATCTAGGTTTGCCATTGTCTTAAAACAGAGGTGGACAAACCGCGTGACACATTTGCCCCAGCCAATATAATGAAGCTGAGCCTAATTACCACTTAAGCCAGGTTGATGAGGTAATTAGTGAGATCACCTGTATTGGGAGCACAAACAGAAGGAATATCTAAGCAGGTTGTGTATTCAGTCGATCCACTTACACAGACTTCAGTCAGGACAGACTGATGGTCAAACTGCTATATTTAGGCAAATTTGCTCTTTTGCAACACAATATCAATTCCTTGCTGCCTTG
>NC_085868.1:17594090-17614090 GCF_034702125.1 Engraulis encrasicolus | reverse complement strand
CATGGTACAACAGTGGTATGAAAAAATATAGTATGCTGTTATCTGCAACAACCCTCATAAATACAACATTACAGAATACACATTTTCCACAAGTCCCAGTGGTTAAGAAACTTTAAGGTAAAGATAATACTGCAATGGATGACTCTGGAGGTTGTCCTTGAACATGGACAACAACAGCCTTTAAAATGTATCTCTTTAACACTGTGTGTAGTCTTATTAACTTTGTGTATTTCCTAAAAGAACCCTTGTGTAGTTCATGACAGCTGATTGAAATACCTGGCACAGGCTCTCTCAACGTCCAACCAAATCCAAGGACTTTTCTTTGTCTTTTGTATTCTATAGTTTATTTTTTAGCCGAACCACTCCATATTCTGGAGGTTCATGGATAATGGGGCTTCCATTGATTTATATCGGCTGAATTCAGAATAAACACAAACACCCAACACATCTGTTAATGATGAGAGCGTCAGTAATCACCACACTGTGCTGCCAAGATGAAGGAGCAGCTCCAGATGCTAACGCTAGTGTTGGCCAAGAGGATTGCAATTAGGCAAGAAAACTGCAGTAAAAAATGAATCTTTTCTACAAGATTTTAATTAAAATGCTATGGCTGCCACGTGCTCACAAGTTTCAAATTAAGACAGAAGGAACTCAAGTATGAGTTTTGTAATAAAAACAGACTTAGCTAAACAAAATAAGAGCTCTGGGATCATTCGAAATTAGCATCAGCAGAGTGTCCTTTTCATACTATGTACTGTATGTTCAGACCGAACACGTTAAGTGTTGCAGTTGTTGAACAGGCCTAAAACACCAGCTTGACCACATAAATTTGATCACTGCCAGTAGGAGTTTGAGTGATTTTAGAATTTGGAATGGTTGTCAATGAATCGTGTCATAGCTCATTACCAGAAAGTTAGCTGTCAAGTTTAGCTTTCTCCAGACACTGCCTATCAAGTGTTATGACAGAAAACTAATTACGTATTTCCAGGGCTCTTGACACTTTTACTGTGTTTAGTCTGAACATACAGCAATCTTAAATCACAGCTAAAAGCTGAATTGAAACAGCTTAAAGGCTAAGGTTTCATCATTTTGGCAACAGAAAAGTGACCCAGCTTGTGGAAGGACACACGGAGCGATTTCGAACATATAAGAACACACTGCCACGGGCTTTCGTTTCCACGTGTATATATATATATATTTATATTTCCTTTTTAAAAAACCTGACATCGAAAATTGTCACAGTGGTTCTAAAATTCATTGCTGTGCCATATTACGCTTCCATAAAAAAATACAAATAGCAAAGGACATCGCCAGATAAAAATGGCCCTTGTGGGTTTTTTTTCTATTATTCTCCAAAAACATAAAAACAAAAAACTGTAGTGTAACCTCTTCATCAGTGTCTTGGCTTCATCTACCTAAGAGGGCGGAGCTGCAAGGAGCAAAGGTCAACAAGTAGCCACTCAGAGGAATGTCTGTGGCAAAGTGGGTGGGACTTAGAAGATCAACATGTTACAGACAGTCCTCAGAGGATATGTGCACAGTAAGAATTCAAGGCTTGGCCCTGCCGTGGCCAACCGGTAGGGCACTTGCCTGCCATGCAGCTGACCTGGGTTCGATTCCTGGCCCGGGTCATTTGCCTACCCCTCCCCGTCTCTCTCTCTCTCTCTCTCTTTGCTTCCTGTCCACTTCTCACACTGTCCTATCAAATAAAGTCGAAAACGACCAAAACAAACTTAAAGAAAAAAATAAATTCAAGGCTTGGTGGATATTGTCCATCTGCTCAGGAGGTGCTTTGATTGACAGCAGGGACAGGGATGTGAGACTTTTTATTTGTAGTGAAGGATTTTTGGGGCAGGGTGTGTGGCTTCAGAGCCAAAAGCATCCGGAGGTCCCGGGAAAGATGAGACTGATGTTGTGATTGATGAAGGTATCTGTCTGGGTGGACGTGGTTTTAGAGGGCAAAGTCATTCTGAGGGGCGGGAAATTGTTGAATGTTGATTGGCAGGGGAGAAATGAAAGGCCCTTCATGATGAGAGAGGTGGGGCTATCTGCTTCTATTTCATATAACTCTGGTAGGGGTCTAGGCGAGAAGGGTGGGGGCATGGGGCGTGGGGGGGTGTGTGTCTCAGATGGCAAAGTCGTCCTGAGGGGCGGGACAGGACAGGATTCTGGAGAGACCAATCTGTTCATGTAATTGGTGGAGGGGTCTAGGCGAGAAGGGGAGGCGGGGTCTCAGATGGCAAAGTCGTCCTGAGGGGCGGGGCAGAAGGCCGAGCTGCGCAGCATGTCCAGGCAGTTGACGAGGATGAGTGTGCCGGTCAGGTGCTTCCAGCGCTTGGTGACGGGGCTCTTCATGCGGTCCAGGCCCAGGTGCAGCTCCTGGATCACGTCGCGGTAGCTGTCCCCGATCTGGGCCGCCCACGTCAGCAGGAAGTCGTACGCCGGCTTCCACATCGACTATTGAAGAGGGGAGAGGAGCAGAAAGACGGTACATTACGGTACATTATTAAATTGCATTAGGTTACACTTAGTGGGCACCTTAACACCTTAGCGCATAGGCTATGTCTTAATCTGTTACATAAGGATCTCTGTACTGTCATGGCAATGTTGTCGAGGGCACTACAGTGGATGATAAGGGATTTGAAACTCCAACTTTCAGATAATATATAATAAGAATAGATCATAAAAATAAAACGCTAATTGAAATGCAGAGAAAGTGTGATGTTTCAGCCGTGCATTCAACGTCAAATGGTTTAACATCCCTTTTTTGGTTTGACTGCCTGAGGCAAATGTGTGTGTTTTTAGCTCTATACGCATTGTTCTCTACATTACCATTAATTTCAATCAATAATGAATGCCTTTATGGCTCATGGAATATGTATTCAGATAGCAATGCAAAGACAGCAAGAAGGACCGGATGCCCACATTGCTGACAAAAGCATTATGTTCCAGATAATATAAACTAATGTGATTTGGTCAAGGATAATAAAATTACTCCCTTCACATAAAACATTTGGAATTGAATTGCAAGAACATGCATTTCCTGGACCGGCTCCTGTTCCTGGACTTTCTGAAAAATGACTCCTTGCGATTTCTTATGTGAATGTACTGTATTTGTATTGCATGTACTACCGTACATACGTGGTATACCTAGACTGACTAATTCTGGAGTGGGGTCATAGTTCAAATCCTAAGGGGTACTGAGGTCAAATGGATTATCAACAATTATTATGCTTGCTATTATGTTGATGAGGGAAACTTGTTCTGAAGAGTGTTGGTCATATCTCAACATCAATAAATCAATATCAATATCAATAAGATTGTCATGATGATGACAATAAGATTGTGATGATGATTCTGCCAGCTTGTATAATGATAGCATCTCAGACAGTGGACTGACTTAACTCGTAATGAAGATCCATGGTCCATTAATTGTCTGTGTTTATAATGATATGATCACTACCTCGTTGTCTGTGTTTTAATGATATGATCACTACCTCGCTGTCCAGCTGTCCGTTCTTGTCCCGGTGCGGCGACTCATAGGCGTCCATCTGTTGCCGGGAGACGCGGGCCAGCTTCTCAGCCAGCTCCCGCCAGCGTGGAGCCACCTCCACTGCCGTGGTGAGGAGCACGAAGTCCATGATGAGGCGCGCCACCAGACCCTGGCAGTCCATCTTAAGCAGGGCCTAGAGGTGGAGCAGAGGAGGAGGAGAAGGGTTATATAATGTATACACAAACACACCACACCGCACCACCAGACCCTGGCAGTCTACCTTTAGCAGGGCCTAGAGGAGGAGCAGAGGAGGAGGAGGAGGAGGAGGAGGAGCAGAGGAGATGGAGGAGGAGGAAGGGCAGAGGAGGTGGAGGGTTAGATACACAACTTATACAGTACACAAACACACCACACCACACCACACCACACCACACCACACCACACCACACCACACCACACCACACCACCAGGCCTTGGCAGTCCATCTTTAGCAGGGCCTAGAGGAGGAGCAGAGGAGGCGGAGAGGAGGAGGAGGAGCAGAGGGAGGAGGAGGAGGAAGAGGAACAGAGGAGGAAGAGGAGGAGGAAAAGGAGGAGGAGGAACAGAGGAGGTGGAGGAGGAGGAAGAGGAGGTGGAGGAAGAGGAGCAGAGGAGGAGGAAGATGAGGAGGAAGAGGAGGAGGAAGAGGAGCAGAGGAGGAGAAGGAGGAGGAGCTGAGTTAGATGCACAATGTATACACAAACACACCACACCATCAGGCCTTGGTAGTCCATCATTAGCAGGGCCTAAAAGAGGAGGAGGAAGAGGAGAAGGAGGAGGTGGAGGAGGAAGAACAGAGGAGGTGGAGGGTTATATCATGTACACAACTTATACACTAACACACCACACAATGCCACCAGGCCCTGACAGTCCATCATTAGCCTAGAAGAGGAGGAGGAGGAGGAGGAGGAGGAGGAGGAGGAGGTGCACAACTTATAAACAAATACACATCGACACCGACACCGACAAACACACACACACACACACACGAAAGCTCCTGCACACACTCACACACCCAGGAATCACTGAGGATGCCAGAACTTTATGTGGAAATATACAGTCATGTTTTTATATGCATACAGTGACTTCCTTGTCTTATTTCCCAATAGAGATAGTGTTAGGCCAGCACTCCGAAGAAATGTAGGAATTGTCTGAGATAAGGCTGCTCCAACCCCTATGATCCTGCGTCATGTGGAATTACATCGACAGTATATTATCAATCTCAACCAAGTGGAAGATAATATTCACTGAGGCCAAAAAAATAACAGGGAGTCGAAGAGTAGATACCAGAGAAATTCAGTCCAACTTTTCAATCTACAGTATTTCCGCTAAAATGATTTATTGGGAAGGATTCAATTTCAACCCTCAGGACATCCGTATTTCCAGAAAAAAAAACAAACGCCTTCGGTTTCAATCAGTGCTCTGAAAAAACCCATCTCCTCCTCTAATATGTTTACACTGCATCGCAGCGTGAAAATGAACACTTTTTTACTTTCCCATTCAGCGGAAAAGCTGTTGCCCCTGCTGAAATTTACATAATGTCAATTTTACCTGCGTTAACCTGTCCTAAATGTAATCAATGTCTGGAATGATTGGCCGCTTAATTAGATTGCGAACCGTGCAGGGGAATGGAGGACAGGACGTGTAGAAGCCTACGTGACAGAGAAGCGTGTGTGTGAGAGAGAGAGAGAGAGCGTGAGAGAGAGAGAGAAACAGAGAGAGAGAGGGAGGGAGAGAGAGAGAGAGAGAGAGAGAGAGAGAGAGAGAGAGAGAGAGAGAAGGGGAGGAGAGAGAGAGAAAGAATGGAATAGGTTGCATAGAGGCCTACGTGATAGATTGTACATAACAGAAGGGGAGGGATAGAAAGAGAGTGAGAGATAGAGTGTGTGTGTGTGAGAGAGAGAGAGAGAGAGAGAGAGAGAGAGAGAGAGAGAGAGAGAGAGAGAGAGAGAGAGAATTTGCCTACATGATGGAGACAGAGCGTCGGGCGAATACTATACCATGAGACACACTAATGTTGAGACTACATACTATTGAGAACAATATTCTTTTCCCACACAATGACTGAGAGCTGAGAGAGAGAGAGAGAGAGAGAGAGAGAGAGAGAGAGAGAGAGAGAGACGTAAAGAGAGAGAGAGAGAGACAGAGACAGAGAGAGAGAGAGAGAGAGAGAGAGAGAGAGAGAGAGAGAGAGAGAGAGAGAGAGAGAGAGAGAGAGAGAGAGAGAGAGAGATTGGAAGCAGATAAGCTGAAAGTCAGCCAGTAGCCATTATGAATAGAGGATAGAAGACGTGTGGATGTAGGCTTTCACATGAACATACTGTAGATAGGCTAGCAGAGATATGTAATGACTGAGGAAGTAGGAGTGAGCTATGGAAAGAATTAGAACAAAAGTATACAGAGAGAGAGAGGGGTAAAGAGTGGTGGAGAGAGAGAGAGGGGTGGGGGGTAAAGAGAGAGATGAGAAAGGAGAACAAACACGACGAGAGAGCTGAAGAGAAAAGACAAGGTAAGAAAGAATGATACAGAGAGAGAGAGAGAGAGAGAGAGAGAATGTAGGGAAAATGAAAGACAGATAAGAATAGAAATGAGAAAACAAAAAGGGTGATTTGAATTTCTGTCTTCTTTTCCAAAACCGCAACACCACCCACTTATTGGGCTATAGCCACAGAAGAGTTTCACAAGAGCAACATCACACACACACACACACACACACACACACACACACACACACACACACACACACACACACACACACACACACACACACACACACACACACACACACACACACACACACACACACACACACACACACACACACACACACACACACACGGAAACACAGAAAGTCCAGAAAGCGATCCAGCATTGAGAATTTGACAGTGTCAGTGTCAATAGAAACATGTGTGACTGAACTCACTCTCTCTCTCTCTCTCTCTCTCTCTCTCTCTCTCTCTCTCTCTCTCTCTCTCTCTCTCTCTCTCTCTCTCTCTGCTCTGTTTCTTATGTTTTTCTCCTTTGCACCCACCCACACATAGACACACACATACCGACCCATCCACCCACCCGCACATACATTAGCCAGCCTCACATTATAACATTGATGAGGGCCAGATAGAGAACGAGTGAAAAAAAACAGAGGGATGAAAGAGTGCAACGGAGTGAGACCGACGTGGAGGAGAAAGAGGGGAATTCTGAAAGGCTGCGAGAAGTGAAGAGAATAAGAAGAGAAGAGAAGAGAAGAGAAGAGAAGAGAAGAGAAGAGAAGAGAAGAGAAGAGGAAAGAAGAGAAGAGAAGAGAAGAGAAGAGAAGAGAAGAGAAGAGAAGAGAAGAGAAGAGAAGAGAGGAGAAGAGAAGAGAAGAGAAGAGAAGAGAAGAGAAGAGAAGAGAAGAGAAGAGAAGAGAAGAGAGGAGAAGAGAAGAGAAGAGAGGAGAGAAGAGAAGAGAAGAGAAGAGAAGAGAAAATATGATGACAGATAAGAGAAGAAGAAAAGAGAAGAGAAGAGAAGAGAAGAGAAGAGAAGAAAAGAGAAGAGAAGAGAAGAGAAGAGAAGAGAAGAGAAGAGAAGAGAACGGGAGGGTGTGATAAAAGCAGATCAGTGGCAGAGGGAAAGAAATAAAAGAAAAAAGGAACAGAAAAAAAGGAAAGAAAAAGAGAAATCATTGCAAGGTCACAGGAGCGCTATTTCTCTTCTCCCACATTTGTCCCTGCGGAAGACTCGCACACATGTACAAACGCATACACACGCGCACGCGTACAGACACGCATGCGCGCGCGCTCACACACACACACACACACACACACACACACACACACACACACACACACACACACACACACACACACACACACACACACACACACACACACACACACACACACACAGTCAACAACCCGCCAAACCCCACACCATACATCTTCCTGTGGATACCTGTGCACACCCACACACACATAGGCTACACACCCACACGCCCGTGTATAAAAGCTCTCTCTGTCTGTCTCTCTCTCTCTATGTCTCTCATTCTCTCTCTCTATCTCTATGTCTCTCATTCTCTCTCTCTCTCTCTCTCTCTCTCTCTCTCTCTCTCTCTCTCTCTCTCTCTCTCTCTCTCTCTCTCTCTCTCTCTCTCTCCACATATGTGCCCCAGAGGACAGAGGGTGTGTGTTAAATGACCATCCATCTGATGTGCTCCCCTTCCTCCTCTCTTCCTCCTCCACTTCCTCATGCCCCCTCCCATCTATTCCTCCTCTTCCCCTCCCCTTCTCCTACTCCTCCTCTTATGCCATCCTGAGACATGAACCGTTCTTCCTCTCCTCAA
Organism: Engraulis encrasicolus; assembly: GCF_034702125.1. Classification (NCBI taxonomy): domain Eukaryota; kingdom Metazoa; phylum Chordata; class Actinopteri; order Clupeiformes; family Engraulidae; genus Engraulis; species Engraulis encrasicolus. Next base: position 17,606,234 of record NC_085868.1, on the reverse strand, counting down.
CCTCCTCTCTATCTTTCCTCGCCCTATCCCCTTTTTTCTCCTCCTCCTCCTCCTACTCTACTCCCTTCCTCACCCGATCACATTCTTCCTTCTCTTCTCCTCCTCCTCCCCCACTCCCACTCTCTTTCTCCTGAGTCCACAACCCCCGTGTTCTTCCCCTCTTCTTCTTCCTCCCTCTTCTCCTCCTCCTCCCCCCCTCTCCCCTTCTCTTTCTCTCCTTCCTCCTAACCTATCCCATCCCTTCTTCCTGCTCAGGGGTGTGTGGAATGAAGGCAGCCGAGAGGAGAGCACACCCAGGGGGACGGACAGGGGCGGAATAGCCTGGTAATCCCCTACTTCTCCACAACCTCCAGTCACACACACACACACACACACACACACACACACACACACACACACACACACACACACACGCATACCACACGCACACACACACACACACACACACACGCATACACACACACACACACACACACACACACACACACACACACACACACACACACACACACACACACACACACACCATACACACACACACACACACACACACACTCTCTCTATCTCTCTCCCTCTCTCTCTCTCTCTCTCTCTCTCACATACACACACAGACACACAGACACAGACACAGACAGACACAGACACACACACACACACACACACACACACAGACACACACACACAGACACAGACACACACACACACACACACACGTTTGCACAGACACAGAGACAAATATGCACACAGACGTACACACATATTCCGGGTGAGTGAACAAGACACGAGGGGCTAATAAAGCTGACATGAGCACTGTACAAAATCCTAACGTGTCGGGAGAGAGAGAGAGAGAGAGAGAGAGAGAGAGAGAGAGAGAGAGAGAGAGAGAGAGAGAGAGAGAGAGAGAGAGTACTCAAGGAGAATGAGGGGGAGGGGATAGGGGATAGATAGATACAGAGGGAAAAAGACAAAGGAGAGGAAGAGAGAGAAAGAATGAGAGGAGATTGAAGGAGACATGAATGCGCAGGGCTCGCTGAATGGCTCTGATTAAAAGAGATGTTTCCCATCGATGATGACTCATTTTCATACCAGGCCGGATGCAAACACACACACACGCACGCACACACGCACGCACACACACACACACGCACACACATACAAACACACACACACACACACACACACACACACACACACGCACGCACACACGCACGCACACACACACACGCACACACATACAAACACACGTACGCACGCACGCGCACACACACACACATATATACAGATCCGCTTTTCACATGGATGTTAGCCAAAGTTCAGGATATGACAACATCTGACCACACTACACCACAATCAGCATCATTGTGTCAGTGGTTGGGTGTGCACGCATGCACACACACACACACACACACACACACACACACACACACACACACACACACACACACACACACACACACACACACACACACACACACACACACACACACACACACACACACACACACAAAGAGACACTGACCACATATCATCACTCCACTGCACAATACAGTAATGAAGTACACTACACAACACTACACTACATTACACTACACACACACACACACACACACACACACACACACACACACACACACACACACACACACACACACACACACACACACACACACACACACAGACACACACACGCACGCACGCACGCACACACACACACACACACCACTCACGACACACAAACCACTCCACACAGCACCAAACCACACTTCACTCAGTCAAGTCACCAAACAGTACTATCACAGTCTATGCCATTGGCACAAACAAAAGAGATCTACTGCACTGTAGAACATTCATCACCTCCAATCAGCAATGTTCCCACTCTCTTGTGCTGCACACAATGAATCACTATATGGAGCACATAATCTACTGTGTGTGTGTTTTTAAAAAAAAAAATGTTTACTTATTTTTTGCTTTTTATGGCTTCATTTGACAGGACAGTTGAGAGAAAGACAGGAAATGAGTGGGGTGAGAGAGATGGTGAAGGCTCGGCAAAGGACTGGGTCCGGAATCGAATCCGGGTCGCCCGTGAAGCACCCCAGTGTAGCCTGATAATCCAGCCTAAATGTGAGACGGAGTAATTTAGTCTGGCCCCGATGAACGATACCTCCGAAGACTGTTGATGAGAACAACCTGTTGTTTTTTCAAACCGAGCCGGCACTCTGACCAATCGGTGATCTTTGCCTTTGATGTGCTTTCCCAATGGTGTTGCGAGGTTCGTCGTCACTCCCTCAAAACCCCGCCCGCTTTGATTTAAAACAAATCGCTGCGTTGTGATTGGTTTTGCCTGACTCAGGGCACAGCGTTCAAACGTTCTCAGATCCGAGGCCAGACCCACTCGCTAGCTGAAGACCTTCGGCGTCCAGCGGGTGGCGCTGGTTTACCAGCCTAACCCAAGTGCCCTACCGTTAGAGCCACGGTAGGGCCTTATATTTTACTTTTAATGCTCTATCAAAAAGGCTTCATTTTCCAATGCCATTTTATCAGTCAGTGCAGGTTAATTTAGAAGTCAGCACTAAGTACTGAGGTGAAAATAAATGGAGGAAAAAGGCTGTAAAGTGTGAGCCCCTAGATAGACCTTAAAATAACAGACAGGCCTGCCGACAGGGGAGGGGGGCAAACGAGTACATTGTCTTGGGCCCAGAAGAGAAGGGGCCCAGACAGACTTCAGTCCTCATTACATTGTGGGTGTTGAGAGGGAGGCCCTTACAGGTGATTCTGTCCCGGGCCCATTAAAGGCTGTCAACGGCCCTGGCTGACAGAGGTGGTACAGGCGCACAGGGAAGCCGACAAGGGGGGACAAAGGGGTCAGTTGTCCTGGGCCCATAATTGAGATGGCGGGCCCATAATTGGGTCCTCATTACATTGTATGTATTGGGTTGGGGGGCCCTTTCAGATGCCTTTGTCCTGGGTCCAGCCAAAGCTGTCAGCGTCCTTGCAGGCGCACACCAAAACCAAAAGCTAATTAGCCAAGTGGTCCTGCAGGGTCTTTGAAGCTGGGGCTAGCCTATCACAGTAAAGCACACAACAGAACAACTGGCTGCAGACATCAAACTACCTTTCATTTCTCTTCACAATTCAGCAAGGCCTGAAGGCGTTCCCCCCCAAAGGATGTCACAGTGTCAACGCATACACACATGTGCACAAATAAACACACGCGCATACACGCACACACACGTACGCAAGTGCGCACGCACGCACGCACGCACACACAAACACACGGTTGCTTGAATTTATACATTGCAGGACCTCCGATGCACACATACACACACAAACACACAAACACACACACACACACACACACACACACACACACACAAACACACACACACTTCATAGTCGGTTGTGACACAGTCTGGCTTGAAGCAGTGTAAACCGCCTCAGCATCTGATCTGTGCACTGATAATGGAGATAAAGGATAACAGAGGCAGCTGCCCACACTTTATTTCTGTTGTTTTCCTTTCCTCTCTTCTTTCTTTCCTTCCATTTTTCTTTCCCTCTCCTCCTCTCTGGGGGGTATTTATGTAAACACTGGCTGATCGAGTTGGGGGATTCGGGGGGGTTGTTTGTGTAAACACTTGGCTGACGGGGCTCGGGAGGGGGGGGGGTGGTAATTTATGTAAACACTTCGTGATCCTGGGGCTTTCCCTCTCAGCTCTTAAGAGTCCACACCAGGCCGCTGACAGCTTTAGCTGGGCCCAAGACAAAGTCCTCTGAAAGCCCCCTCCCCCCCCAACCCAATACATTCAATGTAAGGAGGACCCAATTAGGGCCCACAATCTTCCTGGGCCCTGGACAGCTGACCCATTTGTCCCCCCTTATCAGCTTCCCTGTGAGTGTCTAGGCTTGCCTTCTGGCTGCAAAATTGTAGCACTCCCTTAGGCGACGTTCAAAATGCCAAGCTATTTTTTTTTCATTGTTGTTGTTGCTCGCATTCAAAAATCTGAGCTTTATAGAAAGCGTTTGGCAAAAATATAAAGTCCCCAAGTAACATTTGTCATCGTTGACATTTGCGGACTATGGACTAGTGGAGAGCTGTGTGCAAGTTAGCAGGACTCATGGACCACTCTTCTCTTGGAATGACAGATGATTCTGCTGCAGACCAGAAGGGTGACCGAAAGAAAAAAAATACTTACTGTTGCTTTAACTCTTAAGCCATAATTGAGATTCGCATCTTCAATCCTGCACTTAGACCGAGACACAGAGCAGGGATTGCTTCATAAAACCCAGATTTTGATCCTAAAGACAGAAAAGGCACTCCTACAGTATACATCCCAAACCCAGGGAGAGAATGGGGGCGTCCCATACTAAGGTGCTGTTTCCACGTAGCAGGATATCTTTTTAGCAGGGTATTTTTTCTCCTGTTTAGATGTAAACGCAACATGTGGATAAAAATAAATCATCCATTGTAACAAATTCATTTCAACCCCCTAAATAGGATATTTTTTCTCCTGCTTTTATCACCTGGATTTTAAATATCTGCTACGTGGAAACGGAAGGCCAAAACAAATGCAAAACCAATGCAACCAGGAGAAAAAAATATCCACATATAAAAATATCCAGCTACGTGGAAACAGCACCTAAGTCTTCAGTCTGGACTGAGATCAGGACGCAGAGAGGGGATTCCCAAATTAAGTATGTCTAGCAGCCGGACCCTGAGACTGAGACAGACCAGGATGGGGATTCCCGTGTTACGTAAACTGTGACCAACAGGGATTCATCTAGGCCTACTGCTTTCCTGCTGAGGTGGGCGTGTGTGTGTGTGTGTGCGTGCATGTGTGTGCGTGCATGTGTGTGTGTGTGTGTGTGTGTGTGTGTGTGTGTGTGTGTGTGTGTGTGTGTGTGTGTGTGTGTGTGTGTGTGTGTGTGTGTGTGTGTGTGTGTGTGTGTGTGTGTGTGTATGTACATGCATGTGTGTGTATCTGGTTGTAGTGTGTGTGCATGTGTGTGAGTCTCACTAGCTCATTACAAGTGAAATCGAATTCGTAATGCCTTATGCCTTTCACCCTGTGACAAGTTAAACCACTGAAAATATCAATTTTGCAAACAGTATTTCTAGACAAGAAAGAGCTACTTAATGTTTCTTTTTATCCTTCTCTATAATGAAAATGCCATTTCATCAGCGGTTCCCCATCCAAATACCAGACAGATCAGCATCGGCAGTGTTTTACGGTATTTGTTTGCGTTTCTAGCTCAAAGACAGTTGGGTGTACCACTTCAGCCTAACCACAGACATTAGCACCACCGATATTCACACTGACGCAATGGAAAAAACAAACAAAACAAAAAAACAGCTAATGGCTGCACTCCGCCATTAACAGCCCTCCTCGCCAGACATTTTCCAACCTAGTAAAGTTGCTCCAAGTCTGTTTGATACTGCTGAGACTTCACAAGCAACACTAAGGTTTTTTTCATTAAGAGTGGAGTTGTTCAGGCTGTTTTTAACAGCCGTGAGACTAAACATCAACAACAAGGCTTTTCCCAACCTCGTAAGTTATGTCAGTCTTTTTGATATCGCTGAGATTTAACATCAGAGAGGCGTTTTTTTGCGTAATGAGAAAAAAGCTGGTTACAGTTTATTTGATAGTCTTTATACTTTACAACAGCAAGACTTTGATCCTCAAAACATTAAATTTGAGTCGACCCCTTTTGGATACATTAGAAATTCACTACAGTACACCACTGTCATAACAAGTTAAGCTTGTAAGAGTTTTGTTTTGATAGCCTTGAGGCTTAAAAACAGCAATGCTTTTATTCTGAAGCACAAACTTTGCGCTCAATTGACAGCATCAAGACATCAAAACACCAAGATGTTTTAATAATGACTAAAGTTGGCCAAGAGTTTGCTTAATTTGCCCTTTGACTTCACAACATACTACATTTTCTTCACATCCATGATGTTTGACAGCACCGTGACTTCATAAGAAAAACAACAACTGGAGTAGAGTTGGTGAGTGTGTTAGTGGTTCTACTTTTTTCTTTTGTTTTGTCTATCTCTGTGGCTTTGACACTGCTGCACATGAACTTGACCCAATAACTCCCTTTGTGGCCTTAAGTTGATTATATTCTTTTGAAAAGTTTAATTACATTTTATTTTATTTTATTTTTGTTTCAAAGTTCCCACATATGCCATGTGTATCTGCCATGAATTCAGAAGTGCATTTCACCATGAACCACAACAGTGTAACATAAACGGTAAACTGCCAAGTGTTGCGTCTTTCCCGCATTCTGCACAGAAACAACCTCCTCCACGGAGTGTCTGTGTCTGAATGATAATGACTTCCTTCTCGTAACCACTTTATACTATTTCTATCGCCATTTCTTCATGTCCATTGGATTCTTTTAGCAACACTGTGCTGCTGCGTGCACACACACACACACACACACACACACACACACACACACACACACACACACACACACACACACACACACACACACACACACAGACACACACACACACACACACACACACACACACACACACACACACACACACACACACACACACATACACACACACACACACACAATCATCCACTACCTCCTCAGCAGCAGGCTGCCGTTTACAGCTGGGAGAACTGTAAAGGCAGACTCACTCACGAAAAAGTCTGTGGTCCACGCGCGCAGCACGCACGCACGCACGCACGCACGCACGGATGCACACACACACACACACACACACACACACACACACACACACACACACACACACACACACACACGCGCGCGAATACACACACACACACACACGCGCACACAAGTTTCTCATGTGTCTATAGCTCTCAGCATCTTCTGAAAGCACGTTCTCCAAAAGACTTTAAAAGATGATGGTGGGCCACAGGTCGGCCACAGGTGGGCCGCATTTGAGCGATCGGATGGAGAGCATTCATACAGTATAGTCTTTATTAGGGCTGGGTATTGCAGCTATGTTCCTGTATCGATTCAATTTCGATTCTGAGGGTTTTGAATCGATTAATCACGATTCGATTCGATTCAATTCGATTCACTCCGAATCGATTCAATCCGTTCCCTTTTTGGTGCAAGGATTTCCCCCAAAAGATGCTGTTGCCTATTTTTATATAAAAATGTCAAAGTGCTGTGGCGTGACCATGTTAACAGATTGCTAAATTGTAATAAGTAGGCCTAATTGACTAATACCTACGGGGTATTTTCCATAGACCTAAATTAAACAAAAAGAACAAAAAAAAGAGCAAAAAAAAACGATTTTGTGCCCTGTGAATCGATTATGTGAATTTTAAATGATATCGATCGATTATCGATTGAATCGATTATTTTACCCAGCCCTAGTCTCTGTGGCAAGCCAAACACCAAGGTGTGTGTGTGTGTGTGTGTGTGTGTGTGTGTGTGTGTGTGTGTGTGTGTGTGTGTGTGTGTGTGTGTGTGCGTGCATGATTGTGTGTATGTGTGTGCCGGGCCGGATTAATGGCCTGGGGCCCCTAGGCTACAGGTGGCTGTGGGGCCCCCTTGAGGCCAAATTTTGGGCCAAATTTACATAGACAGTGTCATAATTACGAGCTAGGAATTAAGGACAAAATGTCTACCAACTGAACTCAACATGACAGATGAATCTTTAAATATTGCATCTTGTAACAATTCTGCAATTTTTCACTTTTGGCTAGTCAGGGGCCCCCTGGCAGGTGGGGGTCCCTAGGCTGCAGCCATATCTAGCCTGTGCATTAATCCGGCCCTGTGTGTGTGTGTGCCTGCCTGCCTGCCTGCCTGCCTGCCTACCTGCCTTTGTGAAGGAAGTGATGGAAGACGGGTATCGGAAATCAAACTTCAAGTGTCCACACCCGATTCATTATTCAGATGCTGTCAAAGCCCAGAGCTGGATTCTAAAGGCAGCCATGACGACTCACTGACAGCTATCTGCTCTTCGCCGCACCTGAGTGTGGAAACCAGGGATAAAACCAAGAGGTAGAGGTAAGGAGAATATTGAGAGAGAGCGAAAGAGAGGTGGAAGCGAGTGATAAAGGGGAGAGAGAAGAGAGCAAGACCAAACTCGGAGAGAAAACAGCTCTTTGCTCTTGACTGTGTCTGACTGAGGGAACCAAGAGTAAAACCACGAGATAGAGGTAGGGGAGTGGGGTTAAAAAAGGGGGAGAGAGTAGAGAGAAAGGCCAAACTCAGAGAGAAAAGACATAATCGAAAAAAGGAGGGAAACATGAAAGAAAGAAGAAAAGGGGAGATAGAAAAAATCAAAAAGAAGAGGACGAACAGAGCGATATGATGATGATTGACAGAGAGGAAGAAACGGAGACAGCGTGTGGGGTGGGGGGGCAGATAATAGAGAGGATAAGCATAACAGGAAGGAGAAAAAAAGAGAGGGAGAGGGAAGGAAGAAAGTAAGAGGACTATTAGAAAGAGGCTGAGTTGGGTGTTTGTGCTTTGTGAGTCCTCAGGGGCTTCACTGTTTGCATCAGTGGCTGTAAAAGCAGATACACACACACACACACAAATACACACACAAATACACACACAAATACATACACACACACACACACACACACACACACACACACACACACACACACACACACACACACACACACACACACACACACACACACACACACACACACACACACACACAATGACCACACATCATCAGCACTACAGTACAGAACTTTATCAGCAGAGTCAGGAAGTAACCCCCCCACCCCCCACACACGCATGCACGCACGCACGCACGCATGCACACATGCACGCACGCACGCACGCACTCTCTGTCTCTTGCACACAGACACGCACACACACACGGCACACGCACACACACACACACACACACACACACACACACACACACACACACACACACACACACACACACACACACACACACACACACACACACACAGAGGGGAGTGTGAGAGGCAGACTGTGTGTGGGTGTGTGACTTGGGGGCAGGATGGAGAGAAACAAAGACATATCTGCCGGAAAAATAAATAAGAAAAAAGGAAAACAGTTTAAAGTACAAAGTTTAAAGTTTAAATAAGTATAAATATGGGTGGGAAAGAAAAAGAAACAGAGGGTCAGAAAGATAGATAGACAACCAAGTGGAAGCACAGTGAAAGACGAGGACAGCCAAAAAGATAGATGGAGAGAGAGAGAGAGAGAGAGAGAGAGAGAGAGAGAGAGAGAGAGAGAGAGAGAGAGAGAGAGAGAGAGAGGGAGAGAGAGAGAAAGGGAGAGAGAGACAGAGATACAGAGGGAGAGGAGGGAAGTTACTAGAAAGAGAAAGAAAAGTACAACGGGAGAGAGAGAGAGAGCAATAGAGAGAGAAAAAAGGAGAGAAAAAATTGTAAAAGAAAGTATGCAATTAAAGGGAAGCAGAGGAAAAGAGAAGGAGAGGTGGAACTAGGGATTGAGAACGAGAGCCTAAGAGAGAAAGGCGGGAATAAAAGTATGCTGTGCATGCTGAGAGAGTGAAAAAAGCATCTGCATTCATCTCCACTTGCCCATCATCTTCTCATTCCATGAGATACTTCAGATACTCTCACACACACACACACACACACACACGCACACGCACACGCACACGCACACGCACACGCACACGCACACGCACACACACACAAACGCGTGCACGTGCGCTAGCATGAGTCTAGTTCTCCCAGCCTCTTTCTCTTTCTCTCTCTCTCTCGCTTTCGCTCTCTCTCTCTCCCCTGTGCCACCGTCATCTGGCCCACCAACCCCTTCTGCAGACGGCTAGACCCGATACCGCATTCCCACATTCCACACCTGTCACTAACTGGCCACCACGGCAACCACGGAACATTCCAGAAATGCCAGCGATGTTAAGCCACCTGGCCCCGCGTGTGACCGTGAGATGAGAGGGGGTCTGTGTGTGTGTGTGAGTGTGTGTGTGTGTCTCTCTCTGTGTGTGTGTGTGTGTGTGTGTTTGTGTGTGTGTGTGTGTGTGTGTGTGTGTGTGTGTGTGTGTGTGTGTGTGTGTGTGTGTGTGTGTGTGTGTGTGTGTGTGTGTGTGTGTGTGTGTGTGTGTGTGTGTGTGTGTGTGCTTGTGTGTCTGTGTGTGTGCATGTGTGTCTATCAAACAGATACTGTATTTGGTCATTGAGTCTGTGAGTGTGCACGTGTGCGTGCATCATGTGTGCGTGTGTGTGCCTGCGTGCGAGCGTGCATGTGTGCCTATAGGTTCATTAGGACACCTGGCCTGAGCGTGACCGGGTCGTAACGAGCTCTAACGAGGCTTTGCGGTGATAATGATGATTCAAAGGGAGCGGTCGTTAGCACATTTGCATTGGCTAAAAATACACCAAGTCGCTTTTGGTCACTCTTTTCACACAGTCAGACACATGCAAGCAATGCGACCTGTAATGCATGCACACTAAAACACACAGCGTTACAAAAATCAACATACTCCCACAAACAAATACGTAAAAAGCAACACCTGTGCGTTTATGAACAACACATGCACACACACACTCACACGCGCACGCACGCACGCACACACACACAAAACACACACACACAGGTCTTCTCAGTGTCATGGTAGAGAGCAACTGAATACAGTAAGTCTGAGCACAGTGGAGTTACAGTGGAAGAGGGTCAAAGACGTGCAAAATGAAATTGTCATTTAGTGTAACGGATACCTTCTGCTGACAGTAACTATATAAGGCATGACTCTTTTTATTTTATTTTTTTCCAGTGAATTCATGAAAGCTGTCATCCATTCACTTGAAACAATTCAGAAATCATGTTTTTTTACCGTTACAGTCAGCAGAAGGTATCCGTTACACTGAATGACAATGCCATTTTGCACGTCTGACCCAAGAGCATAAACTGTGACCTACCCCTCCTACCCCACCTTCCTGCCCCCACACACAAACACACTAACAAACAAAACTAAGCCCACTGTGTACCACTTTGTCCATCTAAATGGCAATGGTGGCCTCAAGATGGCAATGGTGTCTGTGTGTGTGTGTGTGCGCGCACGCACGCGTGTGTGGGTGTTTGTGTGCAAGTGTGTCGGTGCATCCTGGTGTGTGTGTGTGTGTGTGTGTGTGTGTGTGTGTGTGTGTGTGTGTGTGTGTGTGTGTGTGTGTGTGTGTGTGTGTGTGTGTGTGTGTGTGTGTGTGTGTGTGTGTGTGTGTGTGTGTGTGTGTGTGTGTGTGCGTACGCATGCCGAGATGTGTGTGAGTGTGTGTGTCAGTGTAACCTGAGATGTATTCACATTTATCAGGCAGCGCATTGGACTGTGAAAAGACTGCCAGGCCTCCGAGCCATGATGCCACTCAATCTCTCTTCCATCTAATACATATGTGACAGACCACTTCAGCTACCTGTGTGTGTGTATGTCTGTGGATGCATACTGGAGGTGGGTGTATGTAGACAAGTGTGTGTGTGTGTGTGTGTGTGTGTGTGTGTGTGTGTGTGTGTGTGTGAGAGAGAGAGAGAGAGAGAGAGAGAGAGAGAGAGAGAGAGAGAGAGAGAGAGAGAGAGAGAGAGAGAGAGAGAGAGAGAGAGAAAGCAGGCGTATGTGTGTACGCAGGTATGTGTAAATGTGAAAATTATTTTTTAGCGGTTTTCTTGTGTGTGTGTGTATGTGTGAATATTGATGCATTGCTGTTTCATCTAATGAATATACAACAGACCTGAAGTAGAAGTGACAGCACACACACACACACACACACACACACACACACACACAGACACGCACGCAAACACACACACGCGCGCGCACGCACACGCACGCACGCACACACGCACACACAGGGTTATAAAGTTGTAAACATCACATCAAGGAGGATGGAAATGATGTCAGGGACTAAATAGCATGCGTTTGGTCTCCAGTGTGTTGGGCTGCATCCCATATCAAACGCAATGCAAATAATAAATTCACCCACTGAGGATAGGCTATTACACCTGCACTTACAAATGCACACACACATACACACACTCAAGGTGAGGTAGGTAAGGGAAGGGAAGGCAGAGTATTTCTATCTCAATGTGCTTCGTAAACACATACTGATGCTGAATATTTCTCTTTCTCTCTCTCTCTCTCTCTCTCTCTCTCTCTCTCTCTCTCTCTCTCTCTCTCTCTCT
>NC_085868.1:17586590-17589090 GCF_034702125.1 Engraulis encrasicolus | reverse complement strand
AAGATGCACCTAAGGGGGGGGGGGGGGGGGGGGGCTCTCTTTTCCAGGAACAGTTCCCAAACTCACTATGCTGACCTGCACTTATGCTACCAGCTCTGAGTCTGATGTGCAATTAGTTATTCTCTATAGCTGACTCTGTTCTCCTGTGCATATCTATAGCTTGATTTGTGCTCTCTGTACATTGGTTTTGGAGGGAAAACGCTTGCAAAGTGTAGTGTGCACTACAATTTAATACTGCATAGCCTCTGTGCTAAGGGACTGTTCGTAATTTACCGGGGGGGGAGGGCTGGTGCGTAGGGGGGGGAGGGCCATGATGAAAAAAAATGAGGTGGAGGGGAGGGCCATGGCAAAAAAAATCGGAGTTAGGGGGAGGGCCATGGAAAAAAACCGAATTTATTTTATTTTATTTTTATTTATTTATTTTTTTAAACAATAATAAAACATGTTCTGAAACACATCGCTTTGCGATGCAAGGTCCCGGTGCATAGCCTACTATAGCACTATCTGTAGTCAAAAAACTATCAGGTGCAGCTACTGTAGATTGCCCGCGCTGACTCTCTTTCACTGTAGGATTGCTAGTGCTACGGAGGAACATTGAGCATCATAGAAAATGCCCGTGAGCAAATATCAAACTAGCTGATGTGAACTATATGGGCTAAACAGTTTGGGAAGTTTTGACAACGAATTGGATGGGCATTTCCAGAGGAATTTTGGAGAGGTGTTGTAGTCAACTGGTGGTCACAGCCTCTGGTAAGCCATGATTTTATTTATTGGCACCGCCGTGTGCTTTACATTTGTGTTCAAAGAACTTTTAGACCCCAACCAGACCGGAAAGAACAGTACCTAGGCCTAGACCTTTGGCCTAGACGTACTTTGGTAGAACGGTGCAGTGACGCGAGTTTGTTTTGTTTAGCTTGTGGTGTCAAGGTAGTAATAAAAATGGTATTAACGGCGATGTGTTGGCCATGCATCATAAGGTCTTGAAACCATTGGAGGAGAGCCGAGCTAACTTGTTGTGAAGAGAAGTCTCATCACTTTGGTGAACAAAAACGGACCAACTAAGCAAGGAATTATGTACATTTAAAGCGTGACGGGAGAAGGGAATGTCACCAAAGTTGTGCATCGTGTCAGGTAAGAAGTGACTTTTGTTTCTTGCTGTGGAGATTGGATTCGTAGAAGCGTGTATTGGTATGCTAGGTCTTGCCTGTTGCTGGTGAAGTAGTCTAGCTTAGCCTCGGAGTTGGCTATGGGGTGAATCTGAAGGAGAGCACAGCCGATGGTGTGTCTGGCTTGTCTATCATCACAGTTGTCAAAGTTGAATTGCCGCGGTGTGTAATGGCTGTGCTATTGTTGGGTGTTTTGGAATGTTGTACTGGTTCTGTTTTGGCAATTTGTTCCTTTTGCCTCTTGCTGCTGATTTGACCACATAGCACCGCCACCACCTAGGCCTATTAATGCGTCTTAATGCAAACTAAAGGTGGCTTTCTCACTCTCCCTGTATCAATAGCCAGCAATGGCTCGAGCTGCTTTGGCGCTTAGCCTACTTCTTGCTCCGATCACATCCCGAACTCTTTGGCCGTCAGAGTGTAATTACATTCGGGAAGAGCTATGCCTGTGTGTGTGCGTGCGTGCTTTTATGCGCGGTCTGGGAGACCGAGATGCACCTGATCCACAGTCGCAATTGCAAGAAAATCGAAATGATTTGAAAGCCCGGTCACCTCTCACGAGTGCATCGCATAGCCTAGTCAAAGCATTTCTTCTAATTTCACACATTGCACACTGCCCATGCTGAAGAGACAAACTGTCAAGGCAGCGCGATTTGCTCTTGAGCCCTCACCTCCACATCAGGTGCACGTTTCACTTCCGCAAGAAGAACTTAATAGTGTCAAAGTGAGATGTTAAAGAAAAAAAAAGTTAAATCTAGCCATCCTTGTTTAGGCTACATAAAACATGAGGAAGTTATTCAGATGTGATTCGCCATTCCTCACCCTAAAATTGATTAGAACGCAGGAAATAGCATCTAAAAAACAGATTTTTTTCCACAGCACCCCCTGGTCAAAACCAGTTCCTGCGTCCCTGGCTTCGCTACTGTGCTGAACATGTAAAACGTACCTTGTGAAAGGCGCTGCTTGTCGAGCAGGGAAATATTGAAGCTACGGTGGGGAAACTCTCTCCACTTTGTAGTTTACAGTAGTAACAACTCGGACATTGGTATTGAAATGGAAGTTTTTATTATCATTATTATTATTATTTTTACTTAACACGTAAAAAAAGTAGTGAAGGCAATTTGTCTTGGTGACAGTGGAGTTAAAAGGCATCCCATGCAGCCGCAGAGGTAGATTCTTGCGGCTTCTCATAGGTAGGCCCTATCCACTGATATCGATAGCACATAATAGTGCAGACAACCGCCCTTGATGTAGGCTACTCTGACTGTTCTCATGATGGTTGTTCATCTACCAATTTGAAATGTTATTATTTTTTTATCTGTAGGGGGAGGGCC
>NC_085868.1:17564090-17571590 GCF_034702125.1 Engraulis encrasicolus | reverse complement strand
ACACACACACACACACACACACACACACACACACACACACACACACACACACGCACACAGAGAGATTCGGTTTTGGATTTGGTTCATTCACTGTGCTGTCATGGCAGATAAAGGCGTCTGCTAAGTAGCCACATCTAAATGTCAGCCTTGGCTGGAGGCGCCTGTTTGGCTAGGAGATGTGTCTTTCGAGTACACGCTAGGGTCTTCCAATGTGTGTGTGTGTGTGTGTCTGTGTGTGTGTGAATGCATCTCCCTCTCTCTTCTGTATCTCTGAGCTCATCCAATAGACAGTCATGCCAGGGACCCAAGCTAAGACTAGCGCCATGTCATGCAAGCTCACTGTGTGGCTGTGTGAGATATGCTAATGCATGTGTTTTTTACCTCAGGTGTGCCTGTGTGTGTCTGTGTGTACTTGGTTCATTTATGTATGTCAGCACGTGTGTATGGCAGTGTGTGTGTGTGTGTGTGTGTGTGTGTGTGTGTGTGTGTGTGTGTGTGTGTGTGTGTGTGTGTGTGTGTGTGTGTGTGTGTGTGTGTGTGTGTGTGTGTGTGTGTGTGTGTGTGTGTGTGTGTGCGCGCGCTTGGGCGTGCATTTCTATGTGCATGTATGCCTGTGCTTGAGTGTGTGTGTGTGTTTCTGCGTGTGTGTTTGTGTGTGCACGTCTGTGTGTGTGTGTGTGTGTGTGTGTGTGTGTGTGTGTGTGTGTGTGTGTGTGTGTGTGTGTGTGTGTGTGTGTGTGTGTGTGTGTGTGTGTGTTTGTGTGTGTGTGTGCGTGTGTGTGTGTGGGCGTGCATTTCTATGTGCATGTACGCCTGTGCATGAGTGTGTGCGTGTTTCTGCATGTCTGTGTGTGTACGCCTGTGTGTGTGTGCATGTACGGCTGTGTGCGAGTATGTGTGCGCCTGTGTGTGTGTGTACATGTACGCCTGCGTGCGAGTATGTGTGCGCCTGTGTGTGTGTGTGCATGTACGCCTGTGTGCGAGTGTGTGTGCGCCTGTGTGTGTGTGTGTCTGCACGGGCGGAAGTTGGGGCAGCTGCAGCTGTGCTGTGCTGCGCTGGCTTTTAAGCCCTCTCAGCAGGCTGATAAGAGTGGAGTGGAGTAGTGGAGTGGAGGCCCGGGGTAGCCAAGCTAAGTGCACTCTCATCAGACGCAGCCCTGCTCACCACTGCATTAATCAGCCCCTAGCCTTATAAAACCACCCACAGAGTGATGTATAGAAGAACAGACGAGAGAGAGAGAGAGAGAGAGAGAGAGAGAGAGAGAGAGAGAGAGAGAGTGCGAGAGAGAGAGAGAGAGAGAGAGAGAGAGAGAGAGAGAGAGAGAGAGAGAGAGAGAGAGAGAGAGATGTTTCGACAGACTTACCTCACATCAAAAGATAGATGAAGACAGAGATAGAGAGACTGAAGAGCGAATGAAAGAGAGAGGCAGACAGAGAGAGGCAGACAGACAGATAGACAGACAGAGAGAGACAGATAGACAGACAGAGAGAGGCAGACAGATAGACAGACAGACAGACAGACAGACAAAGATGTTTTTGAGATAGAATAAAGAGTGCTGTGGTAAACAAGTACTAGCATGGAGGATCAAACAACATGTAGATGCTGCAATGGTAGCCAGAGCCGTGCTGTGCAAGAATTACTACCATCTCTCTCTCCTCCCACTTTCAGAAATGTGTTAATGACTTGCCAGAAGGAACAGCTGAGTATTACATCTTCAATCAATTACAACCGTCTGAGCCCCTCGGATCTACTTGAATAAAATTCCACTGTCATGAATCCCTAAAAAAAAAAGCTAAAAGCCAGTTCAGCTTACACAACCCTGTTACCCATCTTGTTACCGAGAACACCTGCAGGCAAACCTGTTGAAAGTTTGCAGGTTTAAGTCCAGGCAGGTGCAAAGCTAATTTGCACTGTCAACATAACAGAAGTTTAAATAAAGAAAAAAACATTAACAAGGCTACTGGGCACCGGGACATCCCTTCAGTCCAGCTGCAGTCTGTGCAGTCTCATAATGGCCAGCTGAAGAGGAAGTCATAGTAGTAGTAGTAGTAGTAGTGTCTTTATTATCCCCCATGGGGGAAATTTCTTCTAGTAGGTGGCACATTTGACATGAGGACAGTCAATACATACAATAGATCCTTCCCCAACCTCCCCCCCCCCTTCAACATTTACCCTTAGACACCCTTTTACCAAAAACATGACAAAAATTGACATGGACATTGGACATAGACAGGAATTAAACCATCATCAATCATCAGCAGTCCCAGTCTATCCCATAGCATTTCTGTAGCATAGGATAAGTGCAAAATCAGGGGCATACTACCTACACCTGCCACCACCAGCATTTCCACTTGTCCTCAGGTTTTTCTTCTCTCTGTTTTACTGACATCCCTTTAGTCACTCATCTTACCATTCTATCCAAAACACATGCAGATACTTGACTTGAATGATACGTTTGTAAGGAGCCAGGTGTGGCAATACAACAATGCAGAGGAACAAAATTACAGTAAAAATGTAAAAAAAAAGGAGCAATATGGTGCTGTGCGCTAAACCAACCGCATATGGGCTTGCATGCCCAGGGGCAACCAGGTTTGAATCCGGGCTGATTCATTTCCCAACCCTACCCCATCTCTCTCCACACTCACTTGCTGTCGATCTTCACTGTCTCTATAGAAAAATAAAGGCCAAAAGTTACAAAAATGTTTTTTTGGGGTACTTACAGACATCAACTCCTTCTGAAAGGACTTCCTCTCCTTGATCTCCAGGTTATTGCAGTCCTCTTTGAGCTTCTCCAAAACCGAGGCCACCCTCTCCGGCTCGCTGTCCAGCTCAGCCCGGAAGAAGCACGTCAGCGGTAGATTCCCATATCCAAGAGCGTCGGCGAACGCCCGCCAGTTCCCCACGTTCTCCATGAGCACTGTCCTCACCGAGGCGTAGATGTACGTGAGGAACTTGCAGGGCTTCAGGATCTGCTCCATGAGGATGGTGGTGGTGAGATCCGGCCCACAGAAGTAGATCGGTTTCACCTTCCCCAGAATCAGAACGTTCTTGACGTGCACAAGACCCGTCTTTCCCTGATAGTATCCTATGTACCACTCTTTGGTCCAGAGTTGTCCCTTAAGCCTGATCTTCTCCTCGCTCAACAAGGCGATCACGTCCCCCTTTTTGTACTCCAGGAGGTACTGGTTCTTGTGCTGACGGATGACCGTCTTGAGCAGCTTCCCGAACTTCAGGTTGGTGATGCAGCGGTCCTGGAACTGCGGGTACTTGGTGGTGATGGCCAGGGGCGACAGGATGATCTTCCCTACCTCCTTCTTCTTCAGGAACCGCCGCTGGCCGTTGGCCCGTACGCTGGCCTTGGGCGGGGGCTGGGGCGTCTGGACACAGAACTGGGCCAGGATGCAGTCCTGGTCGTCCTTGACCTGGACCCGTAGCGTGAAGTCGGAGATGTCGTCTGCGTTGCGCGACGTGATGAGGTAAACGTGCCTGCTGACTTTGCCCAGCTTCATCTGGAAGCCGCGCACCGTCCTCGCCTGCTCGTTGGACTTCACCTCATAGTTGCACATGTTGGAGTACATGCCGACTTGCAGGTCCTGGGGTCGGCTGAGCACGAACTGGTGCTTCCCCCACAGCTGAAGTGCGACGGGAGTCGCCGACTGAACCTGCCTGGTGACCTCGCTCACAAGCAGTGTCTTTGGGGCGCAGTCGTGGCCGAACAGGGCCACCACGGTCTTGAAGGACGGGTGGATGTGCTTGGGGCCGTACAACCCCAGAGTCAACTTCTTCACCATGTGTTCCCAAACCGTCCCAGAGCTGATGACAGAGACGCTTCTCGCTTGGACCACCACAGCGACATACATGCATGGCTCCAAGTTATCCAGCTGGACCTGGACCGTGTCGCCATACACGTACGCGTCAGGAATGGGCACGTAAGGCCCCTCTTTGAAATCGCTCCGGACGCACACCACCTCGGCCATGTTAGACCGCTCCTTCCTCACCTCCACGGACACCTTCATCTCCAGCGTGATGAAGGACTTCACCTCCATGTTGCTGAGCTTGATCTCCACCACGGGGCTCACTGTGGAACATCGGTCGTTGTTGAGCTCCAGTGGCGGGTCCAGCAGTGCCTTTACGGAGATCTGCTGAGTGTCTCCCGTGGCAACGTGCCCCTCGGGAACGTGGATGCTGATGTGGGTGTCGGGGAGCTGGACCACCCCGCCGCAGCTGTCTAGCTTGCAGGTGATGTTGGTCTCCAGGGGTTGGGTCTGGCCCCATCCCGGGTTCTGGCCCAGGGAGTCCAGGTCGTGGCACGACCGGGCCAGCTTCCGGTGGTTCAGCCACGCCGTGCGGAAGTCCTCCCGGCTCTGGAACTGCTCTGGCGACGGAGCCTTCAGGCCGCCAAAGAAGCCGTTGGACGAAGGCAGCGGGCCGTCAGATTGAGACTGGAGGATGGACAGCTCAGACAAGCTGTAGGACCTCTTGCTCCTGAGGAAAGGGTTGTCCTTTCGGAACACTTGCAAGGCCTCCAGGTTCGGACTCATGGGCATGTGGTGGTCAAAGATGCCGTGCCCGTTACTGTGTCCGTTACCGTAGTAACCATTAGTAGTGGCGTTGGTGGAGTTGTAGTGGTTAAAGCTGCTGGTCGAGAGTGGCGTGGAAGGTGAAAAGCTGTCAAAGAGCAGCAGGTCCATGGCGTTGCGTTGGTTGGCCCTCTCCTGGCTGCTGCCGTTGCTGTTGCTGTTCTGGTCCAGCAGACCCTGCATGGACCCGTTGAGGAAAGGATTGGTGGAGATGGAGGTGGAGGTGGAGGACGAAGTGGACCGCGCTGAGAAGGGGTTGCTGCTGTAAGGCAAGGACAAGGACGAGGGTGAGGTCAGAGTCACACCTCCACCACCACCACCACCACCACTCACACTGCCCATGCTGCTAACGCTCCACTCCCCAAGGAGGTCAAGCTCCCGGGCCCCTTCCTCTGATGCTAGGTCCCCGAGATTGTCGATCATGCCACTGTCGCTGAGCGAGGAGTGGCGGTGGGAGGCCGAGTGCACCGGCTGCACGTAGGCCGAGGGGATGTAGCCCATCTCTGTGTTGTTGTGGGCGTACCACCACTCGCCACCGGACGTGTCGAGCACGTAGAGCCGGTCGCCCTTGGAGAACTTGAGCGTGGTGAAGCTGGACGGGCAGTAGTCCTTGATGGCGACCACCTCGCGCGCCGTGCCGAACGAGGCCGACGTGTCCAGGCGTAAGGCACTGGGAGAAGGCACTGCAAGAAAATAAAAGAGAAAGTGTCAGTTATACAGACAGACAAATAGGCAGTAGCCTGCAGAAAAGCAGACAGTTGGATAGGCAGATAGAAAGATAGAAAGATAAGCTTGACGTGTCCAGGTGTCACTGAGACAAGGCACTGCAGAAAACAAGAGAGAAAGTGTAAAAGTTTATACAGACAAACAGACAGACCAATTGTCAGTAGTCTGTACTATGAAAAAGTTGTCCAGGCAATGGAAGAAGTCACTGCCGCAGGGATGGGACAAAATAATGTAGGTATTGTCAGTAACAGACAGGCAGACAAACAGACAGACAGACAGACAGACAGACAGACAGACAGACAGACAAACACAGTTGAGGCCATAGTGACCTGGCGTAAGCCATTGGGAGGCAGCGCTGCTAATAGAGAATATTAGTCAGAAGTTACATCATGACCTCAAGGCATGTGTCACATGTGTCATGTGCCGACCTCTACGACATGAAAGCTTGGAATAACATCAAAGTCCTTAGCTAGCCAGACAGACAGACAAAGAGGTAGATGAAACATCATTAACATGTCCTTCCTGTCTTCCAGTGCTTGTCTCGCTCAGCTAATTCAGAGCTGATTAGGCCAAATAAGTGGCAATGGTTTTTTTTTTTTTAAATTTTTGAAGCTAGGGATTGCATCTGCCTTGAAGCTTATAATCTGACATCAGGCCCCACTTAACTCTAACTAAACAGGTACCTTTAATTCTTCTCTGCATAATAACAATCAAAATGTATGCAATATGAAATTCATCAATTATCCCTGCAGCCTTTCAATTTTGAAGTGCAACCACAAGTCTCAGATGTCTGTCTGTCTGTCTGCATAAAAACAATCAATAAACAAATAAAAGTCTTGGGTTATGGCTGACTTTAACTCTGATTTCGCCACCCCTCCCCCCCCCAACATTGTCAAGCTCCTTGTTTACATAATTGAATTCATTTGTAAATATGAATAAATAATTAATCTCCAGATTAAACATGTCAACAACCCCATATTTTCCCCTGCCTTTAATACCTCATTTTATGCTAGCAACGAACGACACTGATGAATTTTCATGTTACCTTAAAATAAAACTCCACTATATTCCAATCTGGTGATTACAGCACCCGTCTTACATGGTCTGTTTATTATGCAAGGTTATGTGTGCCAGTGGAAATCCAAATGCGTAAGGCACTGCAACTGCAATAGAGAAACAAATGCTCCATCTCACTGTCTTTGTGTATTATTGTATTATTATTATTGTATTTATATATTGTTTATATTATAATATTGTATTTTTTCTAACTTTCTTTTTTATTCATACTATTTATCATTGATTTATGGAGACTGGAACTGCAAACTTAATTGCCCATTGATGGGATTAATAAAGTTTTCTGAATCTGAATCTGAATCTTATTCCCTGTCAATAGCCCATTCATTTATAATTCATTATTTGTATGAATTATATAACTTTTTACATTGTTTCCATTTCCTTTACTCTTTGTTGTCAAATTATGTATATTAATTATGAAGCATTTGTTTCAACTGAGAACTTTGTCTGGCATTCACATGTTTCTTTTGGAAACACAAATACATGTGATAAAACAATGAGTAAAGACAGGCGCCCATTCTCACGCAGAAGCAATCCCTTACTCACAGTTGACAGTGACACTTAATACTCATACCAAAGAGAAGACACCGGAGCAGCACAGATGAGATGCTTTTCTTTTTTAATTAAGTGCACAACATATTAGGGACTAACGTTGCGATGGGAAACCATCTTCCTCAGAGTCCATGTTGTGCACTTGATTAAAAAAGAAAAGCATCTTCTCATCTGTGCTGCTCCGGTGTCTTCTCTTCGTTCAAGATTACCTGTCTCTCTCAAGTTGATGCACCAGATGAAAACTTTTTCTGTCAATACTCAAACGCTTTGCAACTTTGTGGTATTGCAATGTAGTCTTGTTGTACATGGAACGGTGTAATAAAAAATAAACAAATACAAATAAAAAAAGTAATGACAATCAAAGGCTTGAATGCTTGTTTACAGTTTACCCTGCCATCATATCCAAGGAGAGGCAGCCAAGAGTAGTTGCCCTTTTGATCTTCAGATTCAAGTATATATTAAGTTTTGGCAAATGGCTAATGGCTCATTCTTTTGAAACTCAGCTGTCGGTAGACCCGCGGTTGTTCTCCTGACAACCGTTGTAAATGCGTTCTATTGCAACAGCTG
>NC_085868.1:17546590-17554090 GCF_034702125.1 Engraulis encrasicolus | reverse complement strand
CCCAGTGTTGATAAATTAGGAACCAAAAATGGCACCGTCAGGAACCGGCATCGAAACGAAGGTTCAGGAACCGGAACCAGAACCGAAACCGAACCAGAACTCAGACCTACACAAGATGATATGGCATAGGCTTCCTAACAGGAATAGAAAAGTAAAAGTACTAGAATATATTCCTTCTGTTCTCGATTTCGACACAGCGAGGTGAAACCACTATTTAGGTGATCTACTGGTGCATCTACTGGTTTAATGGCAAGGAACACAAATAGTCAATAGTCAAACTTCTACTTTTGGAACCCCAGATATCCATGAGGCAAGCCAGCTTTAGCTAGGTCAGATACATGATGATGAAGTCTTCTGGACAGCCTTTCACGTCTACATCCCCATCTCCAAGAAGTGCTCCGCCATGCTTTTACGCCTGCTCCATAATTCAAGAATGCTGCTTCTGCTTGCTCATGGGACAGCTCGACTGCTGTGAGAACAGATTTTATTCGGAGGATGTCTTCTTCTCAACCACCCACCCACCCTTCTAGTGAAAAATATATAAATAAATATGTAAAACTAACTGCCCTTGCTGTTGTTGTCAGCACTAACCAGAGCTGTTGTCATGCATCCCCAATTCTCAGCAGGGCTTCTTCTGCTGTAGCCTACGTCTCAGTTACATGTCATCCCTCAAATAACAATGTTGTTTGACAGTGTTTCTCATTTTCTTTTCTTTTTTTCCCCAGACAAAGGACCACCCCCACAGTTTACCAAAAAAGACAAAAAAACAGGCCACCCCATATGCTCTGGTGTAGTACATCTCAATTCCAGGACACTCAATAACCGATGTTATTGTTAACATTTTTCGATTTATTTTTTATTTTTTCAGACCACCCCCTCAGTCTACAGACAAAACAGAAACCATCAAAACTCCACCCCCTATGCAGCTTGGTGTACTTATGTACTTGGTGTAACATCCCTCCCATTCCACGTCAACCACAGCTTCTCGCCCACACTGTCCCCTGCCCTCAGAGGCAGACTTTCCATTTACCAAACCTATAGGCAATTGCCTGGGGCCCGACCAAATCTGTCCTCCATAGGGGCCTCAACCGTCATACCACTATGCGGTAAACACACAGCAAAGAAGGGTTTATGGTAATTTGTCACTTACAGGATGTAAAGAAATCGAAGACACATGTATATATGAGCACCAAACAGAGAATTTCATGTCTAGGCCTATATTGGTGACTTTTAAGGGCCCCATGCTTACATTTCACCTAGGGCCCCAAAATGGCTAGATCCACCCCTGCCTGAGCCGTGAGCAATGACACAGAAGGTCTCACTCTCCGTGTCCCCTAAAGTACTATAGCAACTGTCAGAGAGGGGAATCTAGTGGTCTGGTGGTGATGTGCCTCACCACTGCTGAAAGCCACAGCAGGCCGGTGACTCACAGCAATACTATGTCATGGGGTGTATGATATTTCTGTGTGTGTGTGTGTGTGTGTGTGTGTGTGTGTGTGTGTGTGTGTGTGTGTGTGTGTGTGTGTGTGTGTGTGTGTGTGTGTGTGTGTGTGTGTGTGTGTGTGTGTGTGTGTGTGTGTGCGTATCTATATTAACTCCTTAACTGACTCTCTATCATCAGACACTTGCCAACATAAAGATGGCCAGAAGAGAGCACAAGGCCAAATAACATTTTTATTTATTTATGTATTAGTCAAATGAGCAGCATATGAGTGCGTTTATATGCAGTTCAGTGTCCCGAATATGAGGGTAATCCCAGTTATGATCAAAAAGATAAGGTGTTTATATGACCACAGAGCGTTATATCCCAGTCTACATTCTTGGGCGTAATACAACAGCGTTCCATGGGAAGCCCCGGGATCTGAAATAAGGCGTTTATGTGCGTCAGTATCCAGACTTTTGTTAGAATACTCCACCTAGCACATCCCAATTTCTCAAAGTCCCGAATAAGGGCTTATCTGGGATGCTGAAGTCGGGAAAAGGTGTTTATATGTTCAAACGCAAATTCAGGATACTTGATATGCCTATCATATTCAGGATACTGAACTGCATATAAACGCACTCTATGATGATGTGAGCCTACAGTCTATCATCCATTTGTCATTAAACTTTTTAAAGACTTAAAAATATACTTTTTCAAAGTGTATTTGACCCCACTGTGATCCCACTTATGAGAGATTATCACTCTTTGTGTGGAATCTGCAATGTGCACAGTACAGGGCCTGGTGTGATCCCCGTCCAATAATGTATCCACCCTCGCTAGGCATACAACTTAATTGTCAACCAAGAAGAAGCACACTGAGAGTACAAGGAGGAAGCTATTTAGCACCCAAAGATCCATGAAAGAAAGACACTCTTTTGTGGTTTCAGACATCTGATTCAAACGAGGCAATTAGTTGAGAAACTTAAAACAAACCATTATTGATCATGGACTATTAATCGACAACGAGCAAGCACATGACTGATAACCGTTGTTTATTATTGTTGTTATAAGCAGGGGCGGAGCTATAGGAGGGGCGAGCAGGGCATTTGCCCCTGAGCCCAGGGCCCTCCCATATTCATAGTGGGGGCCCTATTGTGACCTTGGCAGGCTCTATGGGGGGGGGCCCTTGTGTTCTGCCCTGGGGCCCGGTGTGCAATTGTTCCGGAACTGGTTATAAGCACATTTTGTAAACTCTGTGCATTCCACTGTGTATGTCCATGTACTGTACTGATACTTAAAAGTACAGGGCTGGACTGGCCATCTGGCATAGCAGGCACTTCCCGGTGGGCCCCGCACCCTCATGGGCCCCTATTTTCAGAAATGTACAAAGAAAAGCCCTGTAAAAGTACACTACCACTGTAAAAGTACACTACCACTATGGAAAACATTACTGCATCGTCATCATTTTTCATAAGACCTTGCTGTGACCCGGTGTCACCTCATCACACGACTTTAGTGCTGACATGGTGGTTTAAAAAATAAAAAATGTTTGGACTATGTTTGCCAGTGGCAAAATTTCTTGAATAATGAAGGACAACTGTCATGACTGCTTTCCATCAGCTGTTACCTCAACATGCATCTTTAAAGCTCATCATTTGTACACAACAACAATATGGCAACGCCACAGTATCGTCCAGCGATTACTGTTTGGGACTTGCTGTGCTATCACTATCGTTTAGATTTGCTTAGGGCAGTGTTTCTCAACGGGACCGGTATAGCCCCCCAGTGAACGTTGGAGAGCCTTAGGGGAGCGTTGAGAAGGATACAGAGACCGGACTGTGCTTAGTTGTCATTGGGGGCATTAGTCCATTATTTTTTCCATAGTAAGAGGTGCGTTGGCAGGCTTATGATTAGGTCAAGGGGGCATTGGAAAGCTTTGGATGAGGTCCAGGGGGTGTTTGTTCAAAAAAGGTTGAGAACCCTGGCTTAGGGTATGGACTATGGATACTTTAGCGTTGTCTGACTACAGTGCTGTTCTGAGTACAATGAGAGAAGTTTACAGATTTGTAATTCTTTGTTTTCTCAATCTGTTTCACTGCAAAATGCAAACATATTCATATTTTGATTGGTTGTGGTGTGAAAGTGCAACTTTCCCTGTCATAATGAATACCTAGAATTTGATGGTGGCAAGTATTTGTGAAAAAGGTAACATTTGTGAATGGGCAGCTTGAATTCTGAAAGGAACGATATTACACAGTGCACCTTTAACACAAAGCTCAGACATACAGGATTCTCTGGACGTTTTGGCCACTTCTCTGCAAACAGCTCTCCTGCATACAGAGCCAGAACCTTCAGCAAATGGAAATCCTTCAGCAAACCTTGGTGGAGAGGACAGAACTAATAACGGCAGTGGTGTGTGTGTGTGAGTGTGTGTGTGTGTTATAGTTGTTGCATCAGCAAAGCATTCGTCTCCATCTTTTCGCCATTCATTTAATCACATCCGTATTAACTTATATCAACTCTGTCCTTTTCGCCCTCAATTTAAAATAAGCATCAGAATATTAATTGCATCATTAAAAAGCGCCTGCGTAAATAATACGCTTAATGTAATAAAACGACAGAGCGTGTTATTTACGATGCACCCCGGAGTTCCCAGGGGGCGACGGAGAGCAATGGCGCAATGTGAACGGGAGAGCCTCGGGTGGAAAATAGTGCAGATAAATCAAACAGCGAGGTCATATCCTGTTCAATTACAGCAAGGCCCTTTCTTCACAGGGTGCATCCCAATATGCGACCTTGCCTCCTCCACTTGCCTCCTCCACTTGCTTCTCGTCATGATGACATCACCGACAACAGCATTATATTTCAATATCTTGCAAAAGCTCAATTGTAAAGTCTTTTTCTCATTTGCAATTGGGATGGTGAATGAAAAACAGTCCCTCAAAAGTTGCTGTGGCTAGGCTGACAGCTGGGAAACTTAATTGTTTTCTCCACGGAGGAGGGGCCAGGAGGCGGGACGAGGAGACAAGCACAAGTGGAGGAGGCAAGGACACATATTGGGATGCACTCACAGTCTCAGAATCTCTCTGAGTCGAAGCCAGGCTTCACAGAGGAGTGGACTTAAGTGAAACCTACATCCAGCCAGCCAAGCAGGCAAATATTTGGCCAACAATTGTTAACCACTATGCTGCAGAACTCCAGTGCAGAAATCATCAGGCGTGGCAAGGAAAATTATGGAATGACCGTATGTCATGTGTCAATATAAGCATTGCTTTCAATTGATGATTTGCAATTGTAAAAAAGGTGATTTGGCTCAAAAATGCTGATAACAAATGGGGATGACAGATATGTAAAGGCCCAAGTGTAGAACAAAAATATTAGTAGTATTACAGTATTCCAATTGCACCTCTTTAGTAAAACATTACAACCTGGTCATTTGGGTACCTGCAAAGTCATGACAAGGGCTGCATCTTCAGTGGGCTTCGAAAAAATACCAAACATGCCAGTATTTGTTTTACTTTCTGAATCCAAAATGTCTGCCTCCGCCCATTCAGACTGGAAAATACATATTAATGACTGTGTGTTAAAGAGTCAGACATACAGCATAAAGAAGGGGTGAACTTCACACCAGACCACAGATAGATGCAACACTGTCAGCCAGCCAGTCAGCCAGCCAGCCAGTCAGTCAGGCATGACCAATATTAACAGCCGTGTAAAGACCCAGGCGAGGGTGGCCAAGTCATTTTGCCCCTCACTGCTCTTCATTTTGTCCGCCTGTGCTTGCGATCCGGGGGGGCATTGAATGGTAGGAGCAGACAGGGCTGGACTGGCCATCTGGCATAGTGGGCATTTCCAGGTGGGCCCCTGCATCCTCCTGGGCCCCTATTTTCTTTTTCTTTTTTTACATTTCTGAAAATAGGGGCACATGAGGGCGCGGGGCCCACCGGTGAGTGAGTTCTGTACCGCTAAATATGAGGGGCCCTTTTCAGCCAAAAGTGCCCGGACCCTTGCCTTGTTACCACCAGACCTAATCACAAGTGTCTTTCAGGATTGTGTAGAACTAAAGGCAGTATGGGAGATCTCATATTTCTCCCCA
This sequence comes from Engraulis encrasicolus, assembly GCF_034702125.1. Lineage (NCBI taxonomy): Eukaryota > Metazoa > Chordata > Actinopteri > Clupeiformes > Engraulidae > Engraulis > Engraulis encrasicolus. Next base: position 17,548,571 of record NC_085868.1, on the reverse strand, counting down.
AGTCCAGCCCTGAGTGCAGGGGTGATTTGGGGTGGATGCCCCTGAATAAAATGAAACTAACTGAGCAGTAGCAGTAGCAGTGGTGGTGGTGACAGTGACACTGACACTGGCAGTGGAAGGATGGCATTGAGAATGAGAATGAGAATGAGAATGAGAATGAGAATGAGGATGATTCACTCAGGCTTATCATTAGGGCAAACTCACTCACTCGCTCCCTCACTAATGCTGCTGTGCTGCCCACGCTTTTTTAAATCCTTCACTGATGTCACGCACTCTCTCACAGAGACACGGTACGGTACTCCAATAGCTTCTTCAGTGCCGTCAGTCAAGATTAGCCATTTCAATGAACAATGCCGTATGAAAGGGAGCATGTACAGTATATATTTCGTGTACAACAGGAGATGAGAGGGAAAGTGGAGGAGTGGAGAGAAGGAGAGAAGACCCCACTGTGTATAACCCAGTAAGGGAGAATTATCTGTGTTTCTGGGTCAGGGGTGAATTTCTCAAATCCAAAGTTGCTTACTACATTAGCTACTTTGTTGTTTTCAATGCATTTTCCCATTGGCAACTACTGAAGTTGCTAACAGGCTAACAACTTCTCTTTTGAGAAACTCACCCCAGTTTTGGTACATTTTAGATAAACACTTAAGGTCAGATTAGACTTCTGCAACTGCGCTCGTCAAAACTCGCGTGGGAGTGGCCACGAACCAACATTGTATTCATGCATCTGCGAGTTCTGCGAGGACCGAGGTCTCCTTGCCAGCCACATTTGAAATTGCGCGATTAGGCTACTTTCACTACATTGTAAGCACTGCGGTCATTATTAAGCAATGTTGCTTTCTATCCCGGTTAGCTAGGCATTTTCACACAAATTGCAAAGGCAATGCACTGGTATCATTATTTGACATACCCAGTCTGTTTTCACGAGCAGAAAATGCAAGCATATAAAGACAGTTGATTCTGCCGATGTGTGTTTACATTCGGTGGAGGAACGGTAGTAAAACCGCAGGCATTGTGCCACGAGTGTTCAACTGTTGCATTGTTTGTTACTTAGCTTGTAGCTTCGTGTATTTACACACATTTACACACAAGGCATTAATAAAGTTTTTAACAGAATACAGCTCTGCTCTCGCAAACTACTGGCATTGCGCTGCCACAAGAACAGAACAAGGAAGTAGCGAGACGACCAATCATAGTGCCTTTTTGTCTGCGTACTCCGCGTCCGTCCGACGGATAGTTAGAATTTTTTCGAGGCGCTCGACGACGGGCGCAGAGCCTCTGAGAGGGGGGCGTGGACTCGCATAGACAGAAAACGGACGGACGCAGATTCTATGCGTGCAAAGCATAAATCTAGCTTTACACTAACCATGTGTCTGAATTTCCAAATCTGACGAGCCATGTTTCTGAATGGGTACCGGAATGCTAAAGCTATGATCATCGACCCCGCCCTGTTGTGACTAAGATGGTAGAGCACTGCACTGTCACACCGAGGACCCGGGTTCGATTCTGGCCCCAGGTAATTTCCCAATCCTCCCCCATCTCTCTCTCTCTCTCTCTCACTCGCTTCCTATCTCCATCTCAGAACTTTCCTGTCAAATAAAGGTATAAATATATATATATATTTCTTTTTTTTAAAAAGCTGTCATGATCATTGTATCAATTCCTAGAACAATGGTGTTTCTGTGCTCATGCACTAAGTCTCCAAGTCACCATGAACTTGTGGGATGTGCAAAATGGATAAAATTTAAACAAATTTCATGATTTTGAGTAAATTGAACTACCATATTGATAGCACACAGACTACACACACATACAGCATCACACATACTGTACCTCCTGAACTTAGTCTGAAGTGCATTCATTTCAATGAGTTTCCATCCTCTATATCAGGGGTGTCAAACTCTCATCACATCACATTGAACTTAAGTGGGCTGGACCAGTAACGTAATTGAAAAATATTGCACATTTCTGCTTCATATTG